>NC_066542.1:7824662-7977162 GCF_024679095.1 Eriocheir sinensis | reverse complement strand
AAGGGAAGGGGGAAGGGAAGACTAGTGAGAGAGAAGGATGTAGAGGGAAGGAGGAAGGGAAGGAGATAGGAAAGAAAGGAAGGAGAGAAGGAAGTTAGGAAGGAGGAAAGGAAGGAAGAAGGGAAGAAATGAAGGAGGAAAGGAAGGAAGGAAAGAGGAAGGGAAAAAGTGGAGGAAAGAAGGAGATTAGGAAGGGAAGGCGGGAAGGCGGAATGGAAAAAGGGAAGAAGGAAGAGAAGAAGAAGGGAAGAAAGAGACAGAGGAAGAAAAGAAGGATGGGGAAAAAAAGAAGTATTAAAATAGGAAGGGATGAAAGGTGAAAAAGAAGGAAATAGGGAAGGAGGAAGGAGGAAGGAAAGAAGAGTGAGAGAGAAAGGGAGGAAAGGAAAGAGAAAAGGAGGAAGGGAAGGAGGGAGGGAAAGTGAGGACAGAGAGACATATGTATTTAACGGAGGTATACATATTTTCATCTCATCAGGTCAACGGCTTTCAATTACTGGTTTCCCGCTACTGCTTCTCCCCTCAACTCCCCTACTCCTCCTCTCTCTCTCACTCACTCCCAACCAGACTCATTTCCTCCTGCAACACCTCCTCCAGCGTTGCCAGATCATCGTATTCACCACATCGTCTTCATTACTTTTAAGCCTCAAACTCTCGTACCTACACAAATAACGATAGAAAATTGAACTTAGCGTTAAAACTCCTATTTATCGATGTTTGTTTGTTTGTTTGTGCATTCGTTATTGGTCAGAAACTACGAAAATACAATGCGATGAGTACGATAATTTTGGCAACGCTGACCTCCTCCTCCTTTCATCCCAACTCAATCACTCTTCATTCCTTTGAGGGGAAAAAACGTCTTATTTCGCATACCGTTTCCCCTCGTATCATGCTCTCCCCTCTTCTTCCCTATCAGCTTCCATTTCTTATTTATTCTTTCCTCTTTTCCTCCCCTATCTGTCTTCCTTTTCTTCCTTTCCATCGGTTATCTCTCTTACCCTTTCCCTTATTTGCTTATTCTTTCTCTCCTTCTTTCATACCTTTTCCCCTCCTATCAAATTCTTCAGTCTTAGGTTCAGTTTTTTTTAGTCTTTTTTTCCTATTTTTCTCCTCCATTCGTCTTTCTTTTTCCTCTCCATCGGTTCTCTCCCTACCGTGTTATTTCCTTATCTTTTCTCTTCCTCTTTCCTTCCCGTTCTCTGTTTCCTTCCCGGTCTTCGCTTCCCTCCTTGCTCTTTCTCTTCCTTTTTCCTTCCCGTTCTCTGTCCTTCCCGCCCTTCGCCTCCCTTTTCCTCTTTCCTTCCCGTTCTCTGTCCTTCCCGCCCTTCGCCTCCCTTTTCCTCTTTCCTTCCCGTTCTCTGTCCTTCCCGCCCTTCGCCTCCCTTTTCCTCTTTCCTTCCCGTTCTCTGTCCTTCCCGCCCTTCGCCTCCCTTTTCCTCTTTCCTTCCCGTTCTCTGTCCTTTCCGCCCTTCGCCTCCCTCTTCCTCTTCCCTTCCCGTACTGTCTCCTTCCCGCCCTTCGCCTCCCTCTTCCTCTTCCCTTCCCGTACTGTCTCCTTCCCGCCCTTCGCCTCCCTCCTCGCCCTGGTCTCCTCCGCCGGCTTGAGCACAACACGAATATATTGCCAACGCCGGGATTAAATCATTACTCTTTACGAGATTACTTAACCCCGCGAGAGAGATGAGCGAGAGGATACAGGAGGCGGAGGAGGAGACCGGGCGGGAGAGAGCGACGAAGGTGAAGGGGAAGAAGAGGAGTAGGAGCTTTTACGAAGGCAGGAAGGAACGCCGAGGTTTTCTGCGACTTCCTGGGAGAATTTTTAAGTATGTGTAAGTGAAATAGATTGTAATTGTTGAAGTATGAGTCTTTTTGCACATGAGAGAGGGAGAAGATAGGAGAAGGATGTAGAGAAGGATGTAGGGAAGGAGATAGGAAAGATAGGAAGGAGAGACGTAAGTTAGGAAGGAGGCAAGGAAGGAAGAAATAAAGGAAGAAGGAAGGGAAGGAAGGAAATCCACCCCTCACATCAACTACTTCCAAAGACCGAAAAGGAGATTAATCGGGTTCTAGTAAGTGTTCCTTTAGGTTCATGGTACAGAAGAAGGATCAAACTACCACCAGGGTCATAAAACTACCACTGAAAATTCCCCAAACTCCTACGAAAGCCTAGACAAATATGTGTACTTGGGCGACGAAATGTTTAAAATACGACCCATACTGTCAGGCTGGCGCTCCCCTCACCCTATAGTACGTTCCTTAACTCTAATGTAATGTGTTTTATAGGCTAGTATTCTGAGACGCTTTCGGCTACCCTATACTATCTTCTGTTGTGGGAGTGGTAATTAACGGGCTTTTTTCTGCACTCTTTTTGTTGCCCTTTGTGTCGACTCTGTTGTAAAAAAACAATTCCAAGGCCACAAAGGAGATTATTTGGGCTATCATGAGTCCTTTTTCACTTTCATGGTGCAGAAGCCTTGTCAAACTATCACTGGGCTCGTAAAACTGCCCATGGAAAGAACCACAACGTCTACGAAAGCGGTATCAAATGTGGGTGAGTCAGCCACGAAATGGTTGATAAAATGGCCCGTATTCTGCAGAGGCTCTCGATTCTAACAACAATTATTTTCAAAGGCCATAAAGGAAATTAGTCGGGCTATGATAAGTCTTTCTTTTACGGTGATGGTCCAGAAGCCTTGTCAAACTATCACTAGGGTCGTAAAACTAGGCATGGATAGGCCTACAACGTCTACGAAAGACTTATCTAATGGGGGGGAGTCAGCCACGAAACGGTTCAGAAAATGGGTCACAGCTTTCTTAACAAATATTTTCAAAGGTCAAAAAGAATATTAGTCGGGCAATGATAAGTCTTTCTTTTACGGTGATGGTCCAGAAGCCTTGTCAAACTATCACCAGGCTCGTAAAACTACCCATGAAAAGACCCACAACGTCGACGAAAGCCTAATCTAATGTGGGTGAGTGGAAGAGTAAGCCATGCACGAAATGTTTGAGGAGTATGAGCCAGAGTTTAATCCCAGCTGTGTGACATTTAGCGGCCGACGGAGGGAGTGGAGCTGTTGGTCAGGCGAGGTCAGGGTGGGTGACCTCAAGCCTTTGTTCCCAGTGACGTGTCTGGCGGCGGCCCAGTTCCGAGGGTTATCAAGACTGGCCTCCGGGACACGTGAGTCAGACGGCATTGTGGGCCCGACCCTCCGATAGATTAGTGAGCGTTCCTCCATCGAGCGGCGAGTCTTGAGGCGCCGCTCTTAAAGATGAGGAGGCTGAGGTTGGTATTGTCAGATGCTCCCACCCCTCACACCAACTATTTCCAGAGGCCAAAAAGGAGGTTAATCCAGCGTTGCCAAACTATCGTACTTATCGCATTGCATTTTCGTAGTTTCTGACCAATAACTATAGCAAAAACAAACAAACAAACATCAATAAATAGGAGTTTAACGCTAACTTCAATTTTCTATCGTTATTTGTGTAGGTACGAGAGTTTGAGGGTTAGAAGTAATAAAGACGAAGTGGTGAATACGATAATCTGGCAACGCTAGGTTAATCGAGTTTTAATGAGCGTTCTTTATGGTTCGCCGTACAGAAGAAGGCTCAGACTACCACCAGGGTCATAAAAGTACCCCTGGAAATGCCCTAAACTCCCACGAAAGACTAGTAAATTACGTGTTCTTGGGCGCAAAATGTTTAAAAATATGGCCCTGAGGCTTTCCGATAACTACAGCCGCCGCTAGACTCGCAGCTCCACAATTTAAACGTGTCATATATATCCAAGAACAATTATTATTATCGTAAGAATAAGACTAAAGAAAAAGGGTCTGTGTAAACTTTATGTATTACCCTCAGTTAATTATTCCTTACCAAATTATATATAACAGCAGTCAATCATCAACCAGTCAGTAGATCAACGAAGCAATCACCGTGAACCAGAGACAAAGGTGAGGATATTGACGATAAACCTAAGTCGTTAAAGTTCATGTTGGTGTATTTCCATAACGACGAGGTTCAGTAGAATGTCGCAATTACCTTCAATTTATTTGTAGACTGTAAATTTATGTAGCGTCATGAGGTTACTTCGCGAAGCCACTCACAATGGACTATGACGCCTTGATAAGAACAAGAGACCAAATGTTTGAGGCTAAAACACTACACATGCGCGCCACGCTCAAGACTTTTTTTCTATTTGACTTTTGTTCGCACATCATCGAGGAGTTACGGTGAATTATCCGCCTGTTACTCTCCGGGACTCGAGTGGGGCATTGATAAAGTGACACTCCCCGTTTAAAGGTCACAGTGCAAACAAATACATCTAAACAAGTAACAGAAACCATGTAAATAGACATAAAAAAAAATACCTCACTGAATAAAGCTGTGGAACTCGTATTCACCGGCAGTCAGGTATGTCAGTCCCTTGACAAGTAACACGAGATATGATACTTTCTCCACATTAAATTACAAAGCCTCTCGACCAGTGGAGACACAAATAAGGCTGTTACTTTGCGGCGCCCGAAGTGAATCTTAGTGACAAACTGAGGGTCAGGTTACCCCGTGCATCAGGTAGGCTAGGCAGCGGCTATCCAGAAGGGGGAAGAAGGGGGAAGGGGTGGAGGGGGACAGAGGACCAAACAGTTCACTATTTTACCAGTGTCATATTCAGAGGCCGTTGGCGCAGGATATACGAACGTATTTCATAGCTTCACGTTTTTTAATTGCCACCATAAAATTAGCCGTGTTCCATCCTGCGTATTAAGCCCGAAAGGGTGACAAAATATTTCCCTTTTTTTATCCACGTGAACGAGAGGGGGACCATAACCAAATATACATAAGAATAAAATACCAGCCGCTCGTCACTCTCCAGGGCCAAGGCTTAGCGGGAATGTGAAATAATTAAAAGGGGATTCGTGCACGGCCCTGGCTCTCCACCTCGGTCTGGGGGCGGCGGCTCAGCGGAGTGGCGGCAACCCAACCCGAGGAACGTTGACCCAGCAGCCGCATGACCGCCAAACAAGTGCAGCAGCGACCTCTACTTCATGGCACAGGACAATGACGCTATGAAGGAAAAGTCGTGAAGGGGAATGGAAATAGGAGAAAGCTAGACCAAAGGAAAGAAATAAAAGAGTAAAGATGACGGCCAAAGGATCGAAAAAAAAAAAAAACATGTACAACGCGACACCTTCTTTTTGGCACCGGAAAATGGCGATATAAAGTTAGCAAAGAGGGATGGGAGTGAGAAAAAGTTAGAACAAAGGGAAGAAAGATAAAGAGTAACGCTGACCGCCAAAAGATCAATAGAGAAAACATGTGCAGCAGCGACCTTTTATTTACGACACAGGAGAAAGTTTTAGTTGGAGAAAGCATGTGATAAGAGACAACACGTGCCGACCAAGATGCTGCTCCAACAAAGGAAACAATGTCTAAAAGAGAATAATAATTTAAAGAAAGTCAGACCTGCAGAGTGGTCTTAATGGCACAAAAGATGGTCAAATGATCGATAGGGAAAATGTCCACAAAACTGCTGCTCTGAGAAAGGAAACAGATGCCCAAAAGAGAACGTTACCTTATACTTGCTGAGGTGTATTTATGGAACAGGAGACAACCACATGATCGATAAAGTAAATGTCCACAATGCTGCTGCTCCAACAAAGGAAACATGTCAAAGAATATTAATGTATTTGCAGACGTTTCTTTATGGTGTAGAAGACAGGCACATTATCGATAAAGACACTCCCACAAAAAAGCTGCTCCAACAAAGGAAACGTCAAAAGGAGACTATTAATTTACTTTCAGAGGTGTTTTTAGGGTGTAGAAGAGACAGTCACATTATCGATAAATATCCCCAAGGAAAAAGATGTTTAAAGGAGGATAATAATTTACTTACTAAGGTGTCTTGATGCAGCACGAATGTCACACGGGGAAAGCCTCGACAAACACCGCCTTAAATTTACACGAAGTTAACCGCAGTGACAACAAGGCATTACGCAAGCACGGGAAGGGATAACAGCAACAACAACAACAACACCCCCCCAAAAAAAGAACATAAGACAGATAACAGCCGGTGAAAGGAAGGACATAAACATCAATTCAGGCGGACGGAAAAGTCAGTCCGCTGCGCGCCCACCGTGCTGATTAATTAAGTCGACCAGAAAGCAAAACCCCCGCCAGAAAATGAAGGCTTAAATAAAAACTAATTACGCCGAGGGAAAGAATTTAATTGTCCGACTTTTTTTTATAATAGTTCATCATTAATATATCAAATCATTATTATTATTTTCTTTATTATTATTATTATTATCATTATTATTATCATCAGTGCTGTTCTTTTCCTTTTCTTCTTTTTATTTTTATTTTTTATTTCTATTTTCCTTTTTCTGTTCTTCCTTTATCTTCTTTTTCTTTTTCTTCTTCTTCTTCTTCTTCTCTTCTTCCACGTTGTATTATTATGTATTATTATTTCCAAAACCACAATCATTATCACTATTATCATCATCATCATCATCATCATCATTACCATCACCAGCCACATTATTTACACCCTCGGGAAACACACACACACACACACACACACACACACACACACACACACGCACGCAAGGGAACACAATGCATGGCTATACGCAACTCAATTCCTCTTCCTGTGCGACTTTGGCCCGACACTGATGGCCTCGCGTGTTTTGAGAGGGGGCGTGGCTGACAGGACGGCGAGGAGGCAGAGGAGGAAGACGGGAAGGCAGGGGAGGGGAGGGGAAGACACAAGACACAGACAGAGGGAAGAATGACGAAGGAAAGAAGGAAGGAAGGAAGGAAGGGAAAGCCCAGCACCTACCAAATCATATAGTGAGTCTGTCTAAGAAGCGGCGTGGTTGACAGGGCGGCACGAAGGCAGGGACGGACAAAGCAAGGAAAGGGAGGGGAATGGACAGAGAGGGAGTGCAGAAGGGGTGAATGACGAGGTAGGAGGGACGGAAGGGAAAACCAAGCACCCACCAAATCATATACTGAGTCTGTTTGCGAGGAGGTGTGGCTGACAGGGCGGCAAGAAGGCAGGGACGGAAAGGATAAGGAAGGGGAAGGTTGAAGACACAGACAGAAGAGGATGCAGAAGGGAAGAATGACGAGGGTAGGAGGGACGGAAGGGAAAACCAAGCACCCACCAAATCATATACCGAGTCTGTTTGCGAGGAGGTGTGGCTGACAGGGCGGCAAGAAGGCAGGGACGGACAGGATAAGGAAGGGGAAGATTGAAGACACAGACAGAAGAGGGTGCAGAAGGGAAGAATGACGAGGGTAGGAGGGACGGCAGGGAAAGCAAAGCACCCACCAAATCATATACTGAGTCTGTTTGCGAGGAGGTGTGGTTGACAGGGCGGCAATAAGGTAGGGACGGACAGGATAAGGAAGGGGAGACGAAGGCAAGAAGGACGGAAGGGAGAACGAAGCACCCACCAAGTCACACATTGAGTCCATTTCTCCTGGATGCGTGAGAGCTTGTTTACCGAGCTCCAAAGACCGCCTGGGCAAGATGTTAATGGACGAAGACGAAAAATGGCGCCAGGGATAGATAAGCAAAGATGAATGGCAGAAGAGTTGAGTGAGGTTGATGGGAAACAGTGGAGAATGGAATTTATGGAGAAAAACTGGGCAGCGGAGAGAAATGTCGAAGGCGAAACTTAAGAGAGTGATGGATCGTGGGAAAAAAATATTGGGAGATAACAAGAGAGAGAGAAAACAAAACAGAAGAAAGAGATAAAACGCCGGAGAAGTGAAAAGAAACAAAAAATAGAAGTGGCCATATTAAATTCATGCACGCCAGTTGAAAAAAATAAAACAGCTGACGGAGTAAAAAGAAATAAACTTAATGAAAGAGTAAATAAAGCCAGAGTTAATGCCTTCCACTCTGGCGGCCAATTTATGAAGCTGCCACCAAAAAACGACCCTAATACTTAAAACACTTTATTACTATACGGCGACCATTACGAGTACTACATGCCACTGATAATGATAATGGTGAAAATAGTAATAGTAATAACTGTAATGATAATAATAATAATAATAATAATAATAATAATAATAATAATAATAATAATAATAATAATAATAATAACAACAATAACTATAAGAGTAGAAAGAAGACGAGGCTGAAGAAGACAAGAAGAGAGAGAGGAAAAAAAAAAAAAAAGAGGAAGCAAATGAAAAAAAAAGGAAAATTGAAAACGAAGAACAACAACAACAACAACAGCAACAACAACAACAACAACAACAACAACAACAACAACAACAACAACAACAACAACAACAACAACAAAACAAAAAAAGAAATAAAGAAAACAAAAAAAAGAAAGGAAAAAAGATGAAGAACTGTGATAATAATAATAATAATTTCACCCGATGATTGTCTTTGACCCTGAACGCCCTTAACCGGAGAAGGAAAGAGGGGGGAGGAAGGGGAAGGGAGGAGGAAGGGGAAGGAAGGAGGAAGGGAGGAGGAAGGGGAAGGAAGGAGGAAGGGAGGAGGAAGGGGAAGGAAGGAGGAAGAGGAAGGGAGGAGGAAGGGGAAGGGAGGAGGAAGGGGAAGGAAGAACCAGCCGTGAGGACCAAGAGGGGAGGAGCCACTATCCCACCAATGCGCCACCCAACCAACCAGCCCGCCAGCCTCCTCCTCCCATTTTTTGCCTCCAGTACGTGACACAGTAACCTTGGCGGGCGGCGGGCGGGCGGCGGGTGGTGCTGGGACTTAATCAGGACTAAGTAAGTGGCTGGGGAAACATCCTTTTCTATGACACGCAACCATCCATCCTTTCCTCCTACCATCCTACCCTTCATTCAGACGAGAGGATGTACATGTAGTACTATCCTAAAGGCATTCTCATCCGCATCGTTGCCCTCACCGTGAATAATAATAATAATAATAATAATAATAATAATAATTGAAAGAAAGGCTTATGTATTTTTTTCTGCGTGTTTTGTCTTTCGTACGGGTTTAAAAGTATTCGTAATAGTGCTTCATCATAGTCGCTGATTTTCAAGAGATGAGTTTTGGTCAACCGTCTGGGGTGAACAAAAGGCTTGTCAAAGGACGAAGACGACGAAGAGGATGACGAAGAAGAAAAAGAAGAAAAAGAAAAAAAATAAACAAAAATAATAAGAAACAAGAACAAGACAAAGAAAAGAATGGGAAAAAGAAGAGGAAAACAAGAAAAAGAAGAAAAATCACACACACACACACACACACACACACACACACACTCGAACGTTCCAGCTTCCGTCGGGGTGTTAACGCAATACAAGTCCCGTCGCCTCCAAGGTCCTGTAGCAGTTAATAACGAAGTCGGGGAGGCGTGCAGAGAGCCAGCTGAGGGGAGGGAGCGGGCAGCGAGGCGTGGCGGTGGCGGGGCGGCGGGAGGGAATGAGGAGTCGGGAGGAGGGGAAAAAAAGGAGGGACGCGGCTGTGACTTGACCCTCACCAATGACAGGCTTATATAGAGGGAGACATATTGCGTGACCGTGTGTGTGTGTGTGTGTGTGTGTGTGTGTGTGTGTGTGATTTTTTCTGCTTTTCCGTCTTCCATCTTCATTTTCTTTTTCTTCTTTTTCCTTCTCTTATCCCTCCTAATCTTGTTCTTCATCTTCATCTCCATTTTCATCATCTTTTTCATCTTCTTCTCCTTTTCTTCTTTTTTCTCTTCTTTTACCTCTTCTTTCTCTTCATCTTCTTTCACTTCATCTTCTTTCACTTCATCTTTCTCTTCTTTTTTCTCTTCTTTCTCTTCGTGTGTGTGTGTGTGTGTGTGTGTGTGTGTTCAATCACATACAGAGTCACGAGCAACGTTGCCAACACATGAGTGGAAGATAGCAAGTTGTCATTTCCACCCTAAAAAAAAATAAAGAGAAAACCTTTGATTTGATATTCGCTCATAGCCTTTTTTTATTTCGTTCTGTCCAATCTATTTCACCATATCATTTTATTGTTTTTTTTTTTTTTACTCTTGTTCTTTGCGTGTAATAGTCAACCAATCTATTTCAACATATTTTCTTTTTTCTTTATTTTTTTTTCTTGACATGCAATAAAATGAAAGCGTTTTGCAATTGCTGTAAGTCGTGTAAAAACTGACGTGCAATCAAATCAGAGAGATCAAGTCGAGCTTTTTTAATATCAAAACAATGTTAAAAAAAATTCCACTTTTAATCACTCTCTGCCTAACCACAGGCCTTCACAAAGCCACTAACTCATTACAGCTTCCTCTAATAAACGTCAAGGTGTTTTTTTATGGCGGGAAGAGAGTGTCACACCTACGTAATTTAGTAACCCCCTTAATTCTACCCATATATAAATAATAACACTTTCACAGGGTACTCATCGTTTAGCCTCATCGTTACCAGACTTGTACTCATCATGTTCTGTTATCCGGTTCCAGACCCAAAAACTATCGTACCCACACAGATAGCGATATTCATTTAGAGTTACTATCAAAACCGCTAATTATGGGTTTTTTTGGACAGTGGTTATAAGTCAAACACCGAAAAAATGCAATGTTCTGAGTACGATAATGGGAAATTGACCTCTGTTGACCTCTCCTAATTAAGTAACCCCCTTAATTCTACCCTTAAATAAATAATAACACTTTCTCAAGGTACAAATCGCTTAGGTTCATCGTTACCAGACTTGTACTCATCATGTTCCGTTATCCGGTTCCAGACCCAAAAACTCGTACCCACACAGATAGCGATATTAATTTCTTCTTTTTTCTTTCTCGTTTTAGTCCTCCTCTTCTTCATCTTCTTCATCCTCTTTTTCTTCTTTTCTTCTTCTTTCCTATGTTAAAACCGCTAATTATTGATGTTTTTGTACAGTAATTATGGGACACAAACCGGAAAATACGTTCTGAGTAGGATAATGGGAAATTGACCTCTCATTTGACCTCTCTTTCGCCATCTCGTTCTGTATTCTTCGGTTAGAGTAATGTCTGACGGGCCATTTTGTTCCTATATTTTTGTTTTTTGCCCTTAATCTGCCTCCCTTACTGTAAAAAGAAAACCAAATTAAAGTACCGCAGGCTTTGTTCCACGGATAGTAGCAATGGTGGTTCTTGTTGCATCCTCACACGGGTAGAAGGAGTAACGTTATGGGTTGGTTCTTCCCTTCCCGCGAGCCACCAAGAGCCAGGAAGTGATAAAGAGCTTACGACGCGGCTACTGGCTGTCGTAAAGGCGAGCTGGGGAGGTGTTACAAGGGGATCAATCTGTAAGGCAGGGCTGAACTGTTTTATATGGAGGGAGAGGGAGAGGGGTGGAGGAAGAGGAAGCAGAATAAAAAATGGAAAAAACTGAAGAGTAAAAAAATTAAATTACACACACACACACACACACACACACACACACACACACACACACACACACACACACACACACACACACACAGTTATACACACAAAAAAAACAAGGAAAAAAACAAAAATAAGAACTGGAGAGAGAGAGAGAGAGAGAGAGAGAGAGAGAGAGAGAGAGAGAGAGAGAGAGAGAGAGAGAGAGAGAGAGAGAGAGAGAGAGAGAATTTAAACCCCCTACATTCAAGAGTTATCCCCTAACCGCACCTCGGCATCCCGCCCTTACGACCCCCAATAGCCGCGTTATGTAAGGCCTCCATCACTCCCTGGCTCTCGATGTCTTGCGGGAAGGGAGGTGCCAATCCATAACGCTACCCTTTCTACCCTGCCTCTACCATGGCGATACTGCTACAAGAACCACCACCGCTACTACACGTGAAACAAAGCCTATGGTAAGTTATGGCAGCGTTACTAGTGCATGTGTGGTAATTTAGTCCTTTAAGTGAGGTAATGAGGAGACAGAGAGCAACCATGAAAAAAATAATTAAGTAAAATCATACCCATTGTGTTAGTCTGCAAATTAGGACAGGCTGAATGGGTCCTTTTCAGCCTGCAAATTAGGACAGGCTGAATGGGTCCTTTTCAGCCTGCAAATTAGGACAGGCTGAATGGGTCCTTTTCAGCCTGCAAATTAGGACAGGCTGAATGGGTCCTTTTCAGCCTGCAAATTAGGACAGGCTGAATGGGTCCTTTCAGCCTGCAAATTAGGACAGGCGGAATGGGTCCTTTTCAGCCTGCAAATTAGGACAGGCTGAATGGGTCCGACAGGCTGAATGGGACCTTTTCAGCCTGACAGGCTGAATGGGTCCTTTTCAACCTGCAAATTAGGACAGGCTGAATGGGACCTTTTCAGCCTGCAAATTAGGACAGGCTGAATGGGTCCTTTTCAGCCTGCAAATTAGGACAGGCGGAATGGGTCCTTTTCAGCCTGCAAATTAGGACAGGCTGAATGGGTCCTTTTCAACCTGCAAATTAGGACAGGCTGAATGGGTCCTTTTCAGCCTGCAAATTAGGACAGGCTGAATGGGACCTTTTCAGCCTGCAAATTAGGACAGGCTGAATGGGTCCTTTTCAACCTGCAAATTAGGACAGGCTGAATGGGTCCTTTTCAGCCTGCAAATTAGGACAGGCTGAATGGGTCCTTTTCAACCTGCAAATTAGGACAGGCTGAATGGGACCTTTTCAGCCTAGGCTGAATGGGTCCTTTTCAGCCTGCGACAGGCTGAATGGGACCTTTTCAGCCTGCAAATTAGGACAGGCTGAATGGGTCCTTTTCAGCCTGCAAATTAGGACAGGAATGGGTCCTTTTCAGCCTGCAAATTAGGACAGGCTGAATGGGTCCTTTCAGGCTGAATGGGTCCTTTTCAGCCTGCAAATTAGACAGGCTGAATGGGACCTTTTCAGCCTGCAAATTAGGACAGGCTGAATGGGTCCGACAGGCTGAATGGGTCCTTGTCAGCCTGCACATGAGGACAGGCTGAATGGGTCCTTTTCAACCTGCAAATTAGGACAGGCTGAATGGGTCCTTTTCAGCCTGCAAATTAGGACAGGCTGAATAGGTCATTTTCAACCTGCAAATTAGGACAGGCTGAATGGGTCCTTTTCAGCCTGCAAATTAGGACAGGCTGAATAGGTCATTTTCAACCTGCAAATTAGGACAGGCTGAATGGGACCTTTTCAGCCTGCAAATTAGGACAGGCTGAATGGGTCCTTTTCAGCCTGCAAATTAGGACAGGCTGAATGGGTCCTTTTCAGCCTGCAAATTAGGACAGGCTGAATGGGTCATTTTCAGCCTGCAAATTAGGACAGGCTGAATGGGTCCTTTTCAGCCTGCAAATTAGGACAGGCTGAATGGGTCCTTTTCAGCCTGCAAATTAGGACAGACTGAATGGGACCTTTTCAGCCTGCAAATTAGGACAGGCTGAATGGGTCATTTTCAGCCTGCAAATTAGGACAGGCTGAATGGGTCCTTTTCAGCCTGCAAATTAGGACAGGCTGAATGGGTCCTTTTCAGCCTGCAAATTAGGACAGGCTGAATGGGTCCTTTTCAGCCTGTAAATTAGGACAGGCTGAATAGGTCATTTTCTCTCCGTTTTTTATTCAAGCTATTTACCTAGTGTACCTATTTAGCTAGTTTTCAAAGTATGGGTGCAAACATATAATTGTGGAAGCATGGGCAACGTGGGTTAATGAGTGAAGGGAGGTGTGGATAATGGGGTAATATTAATGATTGGGAACACCTGCTCTAAATGAATATCGTTGCCTGAGTGTGTACGACAGTTTTTTGGGGGGTGGAACCGGGAAATACAACCAGGTGGGTATGCTACAGCTCTGGCAGGAGGAGAGTATCGAGACACCTCTGTTTTGGTCATTATTCTAAACTCTTTAATGGTTGGGGCAGTGATTAGTGGTCTTTTTTTTTCTCATTATCATTTATTTTTTGCCCTTGAGCTGATTCCTTTGCTGTAAAAAGAAATAAATAAGGAAACGAGCAGAGCGACCCAGCGCCGACCCGTGGAGCAGCGCGCGCGGTAAGCCTGAACGATGTGTGTGCCCCGCTGTGAGTGAGGGTCGGATTTTCACGCTGATGCCGCCCCCATTAGTGTCAGCCGTCCTTTTAGCCTCCTGCCGCTACTCTTACGTTCATTATTTATTAACTACAGGTGTAATATAGGGGTGTTAGTGTTCTTTCGCCGCGTATAAAGGATATGAGATGGGACGTGAGAGATTGCCTTGGATTAATTAACATCCGGGGTGACATTAATATCGGAAATTTATCACAAGCCTAACTCCTGATGCTGCTCCTTCTACTACTACTACTACTACTACTACTACTACTACTACTACACTAATAATAATAATAATAATAATAATAATAATAATAATAATAATAATAATAATAATAATAATAATAATAATAATAATAATGTCACGTAAGTCCACGGAAGGAAAAACCACATGTACACTACTTTTTCTTGTTTTGTTTTTTTACATCAGAAGAAGCAGGATATTATAGGATGCTTAGGATATTAAAAGTGATCATACGCATCCGTGTACCCAGGTGTGTGAGGGGGGGGGGGGCGTGTGCGTGTGAATCGGTGGCTCTCGCGGGGTTAGAAAAAAAAAAGGTATCACAACTGTTTATTGCATCTATCTTCATGTTCCCTGACCTCTTCTCTTCCCTCTTTCCCTCCTAACACCCTCACGCATGCACACAAACCCTTTACTTTACACACCCATCCCTCACACACACACACACACACACACACACACACACACACACACGTCCAATCTTGTAGTACGTGCCCTCATTAATACGCACTATCCTACTCATTGTACGACGTGTATGACCCATTACTTCCACGTCTTTATATCACAGCTACTTCCTCCCTCCCTTTACCTCTCATTTGGCAGCTCCTCTATGCTTCTTTTTATAGGACTGTGATTAGCGGGATTTTTTGTCTTCATTTTTGGGGGTGGGGCCAGTGAACTGCTTCCCTTCCTGTAGAAAAAAATCTTGGAAACTCAATTCTCAAGCTTTTTTTTTTCTTTTTCACAACTGTATCTTTTCTTCCTCTTTCTAGGAGCATCATCGTAAGGTATTTTTAGTTTCCTTTAATTTCTTTTAGTGTAGTGCTTTGGTCTCTCTTCCCTCTTACCGCAAAACATGTAAGGCGTTTGTATGTATGTAGGTATCACGTACAGAAAGATGTGGGGGATATATGGTAGTTTGGAAAGTTTCGTTTAGTCGGCGCAACATCTGTAGGGAATATATGGTGTAATAGCTGCTCGGTTTTACGTCACAATGTTTAGGCGAGGTCAAGAATTTTGGGGTGTGGAGACAACCCGAGCCGAAAACCTGCTAACAAAACACACCAACAAACACACACAACACACCCAGACCAGCAGGAATCACACGGCATCCCTATTCCTGACCCTTCAACAGCGCACCCCACTGGCCACCACGCACTCGGCCCCACCAAGAGCAGAAAGCACAGGCAGAAAAGAGAGAGACGCACGGGCAGGCGAGTGTGAGGGGAAGGCAGGCCGGTGTCGGTTCTCCTGTTAACTTCCCGCATTCATGACCTTATACGCCGTGCCTGTGGTAGGGTTGCAGTGGAGGCTGGGAGGAGGAGGAGGAAGAGTGGGAGAAAGAAAAGCATGGTTGGGTGTGTATACTGAGAGGAAGAGAGGGAGGACGAAGAGGAAGAGGAGGACAGAGGTCAGATAAGGAGGAATTCAGGAGGAGAAATAGGAGGGGAAAGAGGGGAGGACGAGGAAGAGGACAAGGACAAAATGAGGAAAAAGAGATGAGGACAACGATGGGGGTGATGACAAGGAGAAAGAGGAAGAGGAAAAGGACGCAGAGGAGAAAGAGGAAGAAGAAAGAGGATGAAAGTGACAACGAGAAAGACGAAGAGGACGATGACAAGGAAAACGAAGACTAGAAGGAAGAGGAAAAAGGCAGAGAAGAGGAAGAAGAAAAAGAGACAAAGAGGAAGAGGAAAAGGAAGACAAAGACAGCATAGTAGAAAAATCAAAAGCAGGAGGAGAAAGAGGAGAAAGATGGGGTCAAAAAAAGGCAAAGAAGAGAAAGAAGAAAAAAAGACAAAGAGGAAGAGGAAAAGGAAGAGAAAGAAAGCATAATAGAAAAATCACAGGAGGAGAAAGAGGAGAAAGAAGGGGTCAAAAGGGAGGGACAGCCGAGAGAAAGAGGAGGAGGAAGAGGAAGCGGGGATGAGAGGGAGGTAAGGAGGAGGTAAGGAGGAGGCCGGGAGGGGGAGGGAGAGGTCAGGAGATTGCCCTCCGTAACCTATGACCCCCGTTCAAACAGTTCCATTGTCGTGGCTTGCATCAAGAGCCCACAGCGAGCACACAATTCAGCGGGAACCAATAAGGACACACACACACACACGCACGCACACACACACACGGACACACATACACACGCACGTACGTTCTCACACAAAATAAAAGCAGGCGCCATGGAAAAGAGAGGAAAGTGTGTGTTTAAGTTGCCATTCCACGTCCGCTGTTAACCTGTGTCTCTTAATTAAGCGTGAGGTGAGTTACTTGTTCTCCCTCGGCCGTGGGAAAACTTGCCCACTGGTTCTTGGTCGCTGGGGATTCTAGACAACGAAAGCAACACGGGAAAACAACTGCAATTATTACTACCACTATTTGTCTTACTTATATTACTACTACTACTACTACTACTACTACTACTTCAATTTCTACTACTGCTAATAATAATAATAATCGTACTTCTCTTTCTGATACTACAAATTACAGCTACTATTTACTACTGCTTCTACTTCAATTTCTACTACTACTACTAACTATCCCTGCTCTCTTCTCTTTTTACAATCTACAACTACAACTCACTACCTTTTCTATTTTAATTAGGTCTTTGGTATCGTCTCCGTAATCTATTTTCCCCTCCCAGATGCTAACTACATATATACAAAAGCCTCGTCCGCCCCTATTTGGAGTATACATCTCGTGTGTGAGCGACGGTTCAGCCCACAAAGCCTTTTCGCCTCATCAACTCATCTCCTCCTCTTACTGACTGTCTTCTACTTCTTAAATACAGCCATTATGTTGCTTCCCTTGCTATGTTTTACTAATTTTCATCTTAATTGGTCTTGGAAACTTGCCAACTCCATGCATCCACCCCTCTCGTTGTCTCCCTGAACACGACTTTCTACTCTGACTCATTCTTGTGCTGCCCAACTTCTTAATGCTCCAGTTAAATAGGATGTTGAGTCTTTTATCCTTTTCACTGGTAAGCTCTGTGGTATTCTTCCTTTGTTCTTTCGTCCTCGGAGGGAATTGTGCGTTTTCGTGAGGGGAGGATAAAGACATCTCTCCAGCCTTTACTGATGCTTGTATTGTTTTCCGGATCATCCCCTTCCCGTTTTTTATGGTGGTACCCGTTTCCCGTTTTCTTCCCTTAGACTGATTCCTTTCCTATAAAAACTACTTCTACCTTGTCTTGCTATTTACTTACTACCACTGCAACTACTATTACTACTACTACTACTACTACTACTTCTACTACTACTGAAACTAACAGGAAGGATAGAAATAACAATAAAACGAATCAAATGAGAAGACAGAACGGAAGGAGAAGGACGGGAAGTAATTATCAACAAAACTAACCACCCCCGAACGCACAGAGGAAAAAAAAAGAAAGGAAAAAATGAAGAAAAGTTATGAAGGACGGAGGGTAGAAGAACGGAAGAACTGAAGAAGAAGGACATGAAGTAATTATAAACAAAACTAACTAACCCCGGACGCAAAGAGGAAAGAAAAAAATAAAGGAAAACAAATGTCGAAGAAAAGTTATAAATGACGGAAGGTACAGAAAGAATAACACATGGAGAAATAAAACCTTCCATCACAACAACTATAACACTACAACCCACTACCAACACACTCCACAACCACCACCATCACCACCTCTCTACCTAATGACGCCAGGTGTGTGTGCTCCCAACAAGGCATAGAGGCAGGCAGGTGTTTAAAGGCAAGCGACACACTGACCAACGTGAATCAAAACAGGCGACAATCGTTTCTGCCAACCCTCCCCGCCCCTTCCCATCCCTCGGCACAGGTTGGCAAGGGTAAGGGAAGGGGAAGGAGTAGGGGAAAGAGGGAGGAGGAGGGAGGAGTGAAGGGAAAGTGAGAAGGGAAGAATGGAGAGGAGAAAGAAGAGCTGTTTAATAGATGTCGTGTTGAGTGGCATATTTACAGCTTCACCGGCAAAGACATTTACAGATTGGACCGTATATTGCCTTCCTCCTTGTCCCCCTCCTCCTCCTCCTCCTCCTTGTCCTCCTCCTACTCCTCGTCTCCCATCCCCTCCAGCCACTTTTTTCTTCTTTTCTTGTTATTTTTTTAATCATTCCACTTTTATCCTCTTAATCAGGTCCCTTCCTTCTTCTCCTTCTCCTTGTACTTCTCCTCCTTCCCTTCGTCCACTCTTTCTTCACTTTCTTCTTATTTTTTTTCTTTCGCTTTCTATTTTCATCCTCTCAATCAGCTCCCCTAAACCTCCGCTTTCTTCTCCTTCTACTTCTCCTTCCCTTCATCCTACCTTCTTTTTCTTCTTATCATTCTTTTATTCACTTTTTCCTTGTTTTACCCTTTCAATTAGCTCCCCAACACGGCTCTTTTCTTCTTTTACTCCTTCTCTTTTTACTTCTTCTCCTTTCCCTCGTCCATCCTTCTTCTTTTTCTTCTTTTTATCCTTTAACTCATTTTTTTTCTCCTTGTTTTACCTTTTCAATTAGTTCCCCTACACGGCTCCCTTCTCCTCCTCCTCTTACTCTTCCTTCCTCCTCCCCTCAAGCCCCTCTTTCTTCTTTTTTTTCTTCTTATTCTGGTCTTCCGCTGTCTATTTTTACTTCTCCTTTTTTCTCCTCCTCCCCCACCTCGTCCCTTCCCCTTCCTCTCAAGACCCTCATTGTTCCGTTTTTTACTCCTTTTTTCCTTATTTTTTACCCTTTTCCATCACCGCATCTAGACCACTCCTACTCCTTTTCCTCCTCCTCTTCCTCACTCCTCCTCCCTTCTAGTTCCTCTCTGTTCTTCTATTTCTTTTTATCTTTTTCATTTATTTTCCTTTTATTCTTACTTAGGCACTCCCCATGTAGCTCCTCTTTCTCCTCCTCTTCTTTTTCTTTCTTTTTCTCATCCTTTTTCCTTCTTTTTCCCCTCTCAATTAGCTTCCCTACACCTCTTCTTTCTTCTCCTCCTCCTCCTCCTCCTCCCTCCCATCAAGTCGCTCTTTCTGTTCTTTGCTTCTCGTACTTTTCCTTCTCTTTCTTTATCTTTTACCTTTCCATCACCGCCACTACACCTGTCCTTTTTAATTAACGCTCCCCATATCGTCCTTTTTCCTTCCTTTCAAGACGCTCATTGTACTCTTTCTTCTCTTTACTTCCGCCTATTTTTTTCTTATTTTTTCCCTTTCCCTCACCGCCCCTACACCTCTCTCACCTGAGGCATAGGGGATGAGGGCGAGTGAGCGGTAAAAACACAGATATTTCACTCCGGACGCCAGTATCCAATAGGGGTTTTATTCTCGGTTTGCGGCGAAGAAAAAGCTTGTCCGATAAATGATGGGGTGGTGGAGGAGGAGGAGGAGGAGGAGGAGGAGGGAGACGAGGCAGAAAAAAGGAAGAAGAAATTGAAAAAGAGTAAAAAAAAGAAAATTACACACGGACACGCACACAAAAAAGTTATACACAAAAAAACAATAAAAAGAACACAAAAATAAGCAAAACTGGTGAGAGAGAGAGAGAGAGAGAGAGAGAGAGAGAGAGAGAGAGAGAGAGAGAGAGAGAGAGAGAGAGAGAGAGAGAGAGAGAGAGAGAGAGAGAGAGAGAGAGAGAGAGAGAGAGAGAGAGAGAGAGAGAATGGAGGAGGAAGGTAAATTATAGGGTTGGTCAGGACAGAGGTGATGTATAGCTGCGTCATGATACAACTGTCCAGCTCGACCCGTGGATAGGCTGGGACGGGAGGGGGGGAGGGGGGGGCGGTGGGGGAGGGGGGAAGGGGGGAGAGGGGGGGAAAGGGCTGGAACACTGTTGACAAATGTTGTGTGTTGTGGAGAGGCAGAGATACTAGGTGTGTGTGTGTGTGTGTGTGTGTGTGTGTGTGTGTGTGTGTGTGTGTGAGAGAGAGAGAGAGAGAGAGAGAGAGAGAGAGAGAGAGAGAGAGAGAGAGAGAGAGAGAGAGAGAGAGAGAGAGAGAGAGAGAGAGAGAAAGGGGGGTAGAGAGGGAAGACTTTCTCTCTCTTATCCTTCGACCTTCCTGACTACGCAAGACTTGGCGGTTAGTTAAAATTACTTCGTGGTATTAAACTCAACTTTCCAACACTACTGAATTTGCGACGAAACACAAAGACAACAACAGATTGCCCAGACTTATCGAGGTCAAGGTGTTACTACGATAAAGTGTGGCATGTGAATGACCAATAAACTGTAAGAAAAGAAAGTATGATAATGTGTGAAACGTGGTCAATAAACAATGAGAAAATAAAATACGATAATATGTGAAAAGTTAGTACGGTAATGTATGATACGTAAGTGATCAATAAATAATAATCTGTAAGAAAACAAACTTATAAACATTGAATATTGTCTTAAAAATATGTGAAAAAAATGGGGGGAGAGGAAGGCGAAGCTTAGTACAGTGAACACCTGAGGAAGGAGCTGCATGAGGGGGGAGGGAGAGCATGGGAAGCAAATAGCGGGCGGGTCACGAAAAATAAATACTGGACTTGCAGCTCAACACTTCTAAGCCGCAGGACAATCAGATGGTGTGTGTGTGCCTGTGTCTGTGTCTGTGTCTGTGTGTGTGTGTGTGTGTGTGTGTGTGTGTGTGTGTGTGTGTGTGTTCCAGGGTCGAATGGGCTGATAAGTGTACGGCACAACCCACCTGGACAGGCTCAGGTAGATATGTAAATGCCAAACATCCCAGACGGGCCAGCTGTTGACCGCTCCGCTGGGCCATCTCGTGTGTGTGTGTGTGTGTGTGTGTGTGTGTGTGTGTGTGTGTGTGTGTGTGTGTGTGTGTGAAGGAGAGAGAAAAGAAGAAAAAAAAAAGTAAAAAAGGAAGGAACGAAAGAAAAAAAAGAAAAAAAGGAAAGAAATAAAAGAAAAAGAAAGAAAAAAGAAAGAAAACGTAAGAAAATGAAAGAAAAAAATAAAGAAAGAATGAAAGAAGAGAGAGAGAGAGAGAGAGAGAGAGAGAGAGAGAGAGAGAGAGAGAGAAAGAAAGAAAGAAAGAAAAGAACGAAAGAAAAGAAAGAAGGAAAAGAGAAAAAGAGAGAGAGAGAAAGAAAGAAAGATCGAAAGAAAGAAAGAGAGAAGAGAGGAAAAAAAAAAGAGAGAAAGCCTGTTTAGAAATATTTACACGCTCCCCAAATACAGATATCCGAACGCTAACACTGATGGGCCGATATGAAAGACACGCGAGGTATTGGCAGGTAAACAGTTATATTAGGCTTACGTTTTCAACCTCCCAGCCACTACACTCACTACTACTGGCGATCGTTTGGGAGTGGTCGAACTGAAAAGGGGCTATTACACTGGGCAAATTTTTCGTGAATCTTCAGTCAAACCACGATTTCCGCTGGCGTGGTTCTCATATTTCCGTGGTTTTCTGACGTGTCCACGATCTCCCAAAGCTACAGTAGATTTCACCGAAGGACGACGGTATTACTCACCATCATCATCAGCAGTAGCAATAACAAGAAACAAATGAGAACCACGCAAAGCGGAAATCGTGGTTTGACTGAAGATCCACGGAAAATTTCCCCAGTGTAATAGCCCCTTAATTGTAGGTAGATATATAGTAAGTAGGTAGGTAGATATAGGTAAGTAGCCAGGTAGATAAGTGGATAGGTGGATAGATAGGTAGGTGGATAGATAGACAGGTAGATAGGTAGATGTGTACAAGGAGTTTTGATTGTTTTCAGGGGTACCCAAACTCTTAAGCTCATCAGTCCCTTCATACAGATAAAGAAAAGATTGACAAAGATAAAGATGCCAAACATTATTATATGAACGATGGAACAGAGGAAATAAGAATCACAGGGAAGGATGGAAGGTAGCGGAGAGGGGCGGGGTAGAGATATACTGGAATTTGACGGGACATGACAAGTAAAGTGATATTAATATTTGTTTGAGTAACTCTCTAAAATATATGACAAAAGATAATTACATATAAATTACTTAGCGCTAATTTGTTACAGATCGCATGATGTGGTATGTACTATATTGGAAGTTTACGCATTTAAGCTTTCAACCCAAGAAGTTTGTTTGACCCAAAATTGACCTTCCATGATTTTTCGACTTCTAATTGACCCTTCATCGATTTTTTTTATCCCCCTTTGTTCCCTTACTCCCTTTTCGAATCCCCTTTAGCTCTCCCTTTTCCGATCCCCTTTTAATTCTCCCTATTTTTATTCCCCTTTGGTTTCCCATTTTTAGATCCTCCTTTAATCCTCCTTTTTCTGATCCCCCTTTGGTCCTCCAGTTTTCGATCCTCCTTTAATCCTCCCTTTTCTGATCACCCTTTCGTCCCCCCTTTTTCGATCCTCCCTTTTCCGATCACCCTTTAATTCTCCCTTTTTCGATCCCCTTTAACCCTTTTTCGATCCCCCTTTGGTCTTCCAGTTTGCGATCCCCCTTTAATCCTCCCTTTTTATCTCCCTTTAATCCTCCATTTTTCGATCTCCCTTTTTCGATCCCCCTTTAATCCTCCCTTTTCGATCCACCTTTAATCCTCCCCTTTACGATCCCCTTTGGCCCACCGTCTACGATTTTTCGCCTTCTTATTCACCCCCAGACCTTTTTCGATCCCCTTCTGGTCCACCGTCTATGATTTTTCGCTTCCTTATTGACCCCTCAGCCTATTTCGATGCTCCTTTGGTCACTCACTCCTTTTTCGGCCCCTCGGACAGTCCCCTCGGCCCCTAAGAACACAGGCGTCTGATAAAACTCACCGATGATTGATTGATTGATGACATTATCGCGCAGGTAAATTAAACGGCACGTCACCTTGACTTAATTGAGTGGACGGTACATTCTCTCTCTCTCTCTCTCTCTCTCTCTCTCTCTCTCTCTCCACCTCTTTCTCTCCACCTCTATCTCCCCCCAGCTCTATCTCCCCCCAGCTCTATCTCCCCCCAGCTCTATCTCCCCCCTCTGTCTCTCTCTCTCTTTCCCTTTCCTCCCCTCCTTTTCTCTCCCCTCTTTCCTCCCTCTATCGCATTTCCTCCTCCTCTACTTCCCCACTCCATATCTCTCTCCCCTACTACCCCTCTCTCTCCCCCCTTCTTCCTCCCCCCTCCTTCCTACCCCTTCTCCCCCTCCATCACCACCGCGTCCGTCATCCCTCCAATCACCATCCCGCCCCGCACAGACAGACGTAAAGACGCGC
Organism: Eriocheir sinensis; assembly: GCF_024679095.1. Lineage (NCBI taxonomy): Eukaryota > Metazoa > Arthropoda > Malacostraca > Decapoda > Varunidae > Eriocheir > Eriocheir sinensis. Next base: position 7,953,814 of record NC_066542.1, on the reverse strand, counting down.
GCAAGACTAATGGTGCGCCCAGGTGTCACGCCGCCGACCAGGGCATAATGATCGGTTAGGTGCGGACAGGTGGCCATCGATCAGCCCGCCGGGGAAGTGCCGAGCGACGGAAGGTGAAGGGAAATGAGGAGGGTATGATGGTCTTTAATGGCTCTATCTTCTTTTTTTTTTTTTCTCCCCTTTTTTTCTAGTGTTCGTTGTTGTGTGTTTCGTGGTTTCGGTTTCTTGTGTTTCGGTTTGTCTTTTGGTGTTGTGGTTCCTCTTTTTCTGTCGTTGAGTACTTTTTTCTGTCTACTGGTACTTTTTTTGTCTTTTTTTACTGCTTTTCTGTCTTCTGGTACTTTTTTTGTCTTTTGGTACCTTTTCTGTCTACCGGTACTTTTTCTCCCTTTTTGGTACTTCCTTCTTTCTTTCGGTACTTCTTTCTGTCTTTCGGTCCTGTTTCTGTCTGGCGGTACCTCTCTCTCCCTCACCCCTTTCTCTTCCACCCCTCTCTCTCTCCTACCCCTTTCCATCCCTCTCCTCCTTCCCCCTTCTCTCCCTAACTTTCGTGTGACCAAGCGGAGGACGTCTCATGATTTACGGCTCCCTTACATAAAGAGATGAGCAGCGATAAACAAGCCTCGGGTCCAGCGTGAAGGCGCCGCCGGTAACACGCGCGACCGGCCGATGACATTCCAGCCGGCGAGTGGAACGGCGTGCGTGGGAAACAGAGAATCATACCTTGGCGTTGTGTGTATGAGTGTGTGTGTGTGTGTGTGTGTGTGTGGATGGCCGACCTTGTTTACTATGTTTGTTTGTTTGTTTTTCGTGTGTGAATATGTGAAGTTTCTACAAAGCCTAGTATTTATATTTTAGTTGCCTATGACCGATTTTTTTTTTTACTCTCTCTCTCTCTCTCTCTCTCTCTCTCTCTCTCTCTCTCTCTCTCTCTCTCTCTCTAGCATATGTATTATTTCGGAGACACAAACAAACAAGGAATCAAATAAACAAACAAACAGGAGTAGAGAAAGAGGAGGAGGAAAAGTTAACGAAAAAGAAGAGGAGAAATAAGAGGAAGAAGAAGAGGAGGCGGCAATAAAGTGTTGAAAGATGATGCTAGGGAGGAGGAGGAGGAGGAGGGAGGAGAAGAAGCAGAAGTGACCTTACGAGGCATGTAGACAGCTGGGAGGAGGAGGAGGAGGAGGAAGATGAGATAGAAGAGGAGGAAGAAGAGGAAGAGGAGGAGGAGGAGCAGAAGGTCATGTGGTTAAGGAAGAAGCCCTCGTAGGAAGCTGAATGGAAGAAGAAGAAGAAGAAGAAGAAGAATGAGGAAGCAGGTAAAAAAAATAATAACGCGCAGGTGTGTCTAGGAGAAGGGGAGGAAGGAAGGAAGGTAGAGGCAGTAAAGGTGTTGAGTAAGGGTTTGAGGAGGCAGGTAAGGGTGGGAAGGGGACAGGTAAGGATGGGGAGGGAAGGTGAAATATACAGGTGTTGCAAAAGAGGTCTGAAGATGAGAGACGGAGGGAGGGCGAAATGACAGGGGAGGGATGGAAATATATGTGAATTACAGGGCTGAGGAAATGAACACCACCGCCTCTCCATGCCCCGAGGAGGAGGAGGAGGAGGAGGAGGAAGAAGGGGAAGAAAAGAGACAGAAGGTGAGATAATTCGCTTAGGAGGACTGAAGGAGAAACGATAATAAAGAAGAAATTAATATACACTAAAGAAAGAGCGAAAAATATCAATGAATGAGGAGAGAAGAAAAAGGAAGGAGGAAGAAGAAGAGGAGATGGAGGAGGAAGAAAAACAAAAGAGAAGGAAGATGGGATGACAGGTATAAGAAGACGAGATAAGAAATAAGAAATAGATAAATAAATAAGAAAAAAAGGAGGAGAAAGGAGAAGAAGAAAAAGAGGAAAAGAAGAAAAAGATAAAGATAGATAGGTATAGGAGGAACAGAGGAGAAACAAGACCTAAGAAGAAGTGGATAAAGAATGAAGGGAGAAGAATAGAAGAGAAAGAAGAAGAGAAAGAGGAGAAAGGAGAATAAAAGAAAGAAAACAAGATAGACAGAATGATAGGAATAGGAGGAACAAAGGAGAAACAAGACCTAAGAGGAAGTGGATAAAGAATGAGAGGAGGAAGGAAAATAGAAGAGAAAGAAGAAGGGGAGGAGGAGGAAGAAGAGCAAGGTGCAAAAGATAAAAAAAAAGGGTGAGGTCATGGGAATAGGAAGACTGGATAAGTAAGACATAAGGGGAGGTGAATAATGTATGAGGATGGAAGATAAACGGAGGAGGAGGAGGAGGAGGAGGAGGAGGAGAAAGCGTGGGTAAGAGAAACTAAGAAAAAGAAGATGGACGAGATAAGAAAGCAAGCAAATTGAGAGGAACAACTTAAGCTTTGAAGACGAGGAGTCGAGAGGAAAGAAATTGGATGAAGAAAAAAGAAAATTGAACCAGAAAATTAAATGATGGGAAAACGAATGAAGGAATAAATAGGAAAAAATAAAAAGGAAAATGCAATAATAATAACTATGACCATAAAAACCTATAAAGAAGAAGAAGAAGATGATGATGAAGAAGATGAAGGAGAAGAAGAAGAGGGAGAAGTAGTACTAGAAAAAGAAGAAGAAGAAGGAGACGAAGAAAAAGAAAAAGAAAAAGAAAAAGAAAAAGAAGATGAAGACGAAGACGAAGACGAAAACGAACAGCAACAACATCAACAACATCAACAACAACACACACAAAAACAAAAACAAGACTGAAAAATAACATCCAATCAGCCGTATTGCCAAAAGAAAAAAAAAAGAAGAAAAAAAAAGAAATAAAACAATCATCACATAACTTTTTATTTTCATTCTCCTTGCAATTAATTTCAACCTTTATTTTCTACCTCCGTGTCATTACATATAAAGCCGTATCAAAAGAGTACCAAAAAGAACCAGATGGGGAGTGCGAGTACCAAATAGCGCCGGTCAAAGTAGTACCAAAAAGAACCAGACGGGCAGTGCGGGGGAGTCAGCTGGCACCGGTCAATCAGTGGAAAGGGAAACGAAATACCTGAAAGAAACCTAGAAAAAAAATAAGGAGGGGAAAGCAAGAATACAAAGATGAAATACTCGTCATAGGACAATTATTTTTCATTCTTCTTTCAATTAATTTCACCGTCATGTTCTATCATTTTATTTAACAGCAAAGGAAGCAACTCAAAGGTTAAAAGAGAAAGAAAACAATGAAAAAAGCCCTCTAATTACTGTCCCCCTATCTACCTGTTATTACATACAGTGCCGTTTCACAATAGCTTCGGATGAGTTAGAGAGCAGAAGCAGACGAGCAGTGCGTGGGCGAGGAAGGAACCGGGCAGTCAGTGAAAGGCAGTGTTACCAGATTGTCATGCTCAGTGCACCTTCCTCCCCCTCCTCCTCTTCTTTCTCTTCTATTTTTCTTGCCCCTCTCATTATTTATCCACTTCTTATTGTCTGACTCAAATCTCTCTCACATCCACACGAGAAAAACGATACCCAGTCATACTTCTCAATAAAACCGTTGATTGTAGACGTTTTGGGGGTTCTTTGAGCTTATCTGTTTATCGTGTTTCGGAATCATATATATCGCACATCTGGGAACACTGGTGGTAGGTGGACTAAAAGACTTGGATGATCGTTTGGAAAGAAGAGAGAGGAAAGGTAGGAACGAATAACCTCTAACAAATAAAAACAAGAGAGCAAGACTTAAACGTTCAGCAATATAGCCTAGTCAGTGGTCAGCAGATCCAGGCTAACCCACTTCCCCTTGTTGCTCTACCCCTGAGAAAATAAAAAGTTGGGGGTGAGGCGAGGGTTGAAGGATGGCCCGGCAAGTCAATGGCAGACGGGAATGTTTACACGAACGCATCTGATGTGCATGCGTATGTTTCTGAATGTCGGATTGGGCCGCTTACCTCATCGGCTACCTTGTTGGCCTTAGCAAACACAACGGCATCATGATATTTACCTTCCTGTTAGTGGTTTGGGGAGAGTTGGGGGTGAGTTGGCCTGGGCGAGGAAAGACTTGAGGCTGGGTTTAGTCGGGCTGAGATGGGCTTGCCTATTAGTTGGCCTGGGCTAGGAAAGACTTGAGGTTGGGTTAAGTTGGGCTGAGATGGGCTTGGCTATTAGTTGGCCTGGGCTAGGAAAGGTTTGAGGCTGGGTTTAGTTGGGCTGAGATGGGCTTGGCTATTAGTTGGCTTGGGCTAGGAAAGGTTTGAGGCTGGGTTAAGTTGGGCTGAGATGGGCTTGCCTATTAGTTGGCCTGGGCTAGGAAAGGTTTGAGGCTGGGTTTAGTTGGGCTGAGATGGGCTTGCCTATTAGTTGGCCTGGGCTAGGAAAGGTTTGAGGCTGGGTTTAGTTGGGCTGAGATGGGCTTGGCTATTAGTTGGGCTGGGCTAGGATAGGTTTGAGGTTGGGCTGACTTGGGCTGGGCTAGGTAGGAAAGGTTCGAGTGCCGCTCCTTAAGATCCAATGCTCCTTCCGAGAAACCTGATGCTGCCGAGGCGAAAACTCATTCCCCACAACATCGCCGAGTTTAGCCGCCCCGATGCTGCTGATGGGCGGCGAGGCATCCACTCCCACGGCTTTGAATGGAGGAGGTTCAGGTTTCGAGACCCACTTCGGCAATCCATCATGGCCCCGCGAACCCTCGATGTATACAAAAGTTCAAGTTTTCCTAGGAGATTACGAGCAGCAACCAGCCTCTCCCTGCCATTGTCTGTTTGTTCTCACTTAAAATGGTCATGTATCTATTATCCAGCAGCACGAGGTATGTATTAAATCACCGCCGACGCGATCCAGGTACTCAACGACCACAATTTTGTACAGTCGGCCAAAAAAGTATCGCACACACATGAGTCGATAAAGTAGAATGTGAGGGAGATTTATAGACATGGTGTTGTGTTGGTTACGTGGGTGCCAATGGGTGGATTCTAGCTATTGGAACCCACCTAACCTACACAACACCGTCTATAAATTACACTCAGATTCTATTCTACTCCTTTTTACGACTTCACGCTTTGACTGCATATATTTCACAAAGGTATGAAGACCGAAATCCTTTACTTGAAGCTTTTGTAGCCGTATTACGCTCACAAATTTGTAGAAACTTTGTTACTGTACTTTGTTTTGTTCAGTTGCCTCTAGAACATGTCAACGTACTAATCGGGGCGCAGTTATGAGATTGTGAATGCTGAATATTAACTCGTCGTGTACCTACCAGCGTCTACCCAACCCACTGCTTGCATCACCCTCCACCTTTCCCACCCACACCCACGTCTCCCTTCCCGTTATCCTGCCCTTTCACCAGCCCGCTCCACATCCCCGCGGCAAGCCATCTGGTGACTTAGACATGAAGGCCAGCTGAAGGCATCCAGCCTATAGATTCGCTGCATCGATTTCACCTTCAAGGAGACGTTACCCTCAATTTTCTGGGGCGCGCTGCGGAATAATGCCACCTTGGAAATTTTATACATTCTGGAGCGGAACTATACAAGAGCCATGACACCACGAATTGACAAGTGACGGAGTATAAATCGATCATGAACTTCGGGGATATTTTACTATGGAAGACGGTATGGTTGAAGGAAGGAAGGAAGGAAGGTTGGCATGGTTTCTGTTCGTGAAGGAGAGTGAAAAGAAGTTAGGAAAAGGATGTTGGAGAGAAAGGAAGAAAATAGGGATAAGGTAAGAAACAACGAAGGAAATCACGGTTGGGGAAACATGTTACTATGAAAGGCGACATGGTGTTGTTACTGCTGGTGGATGAGAGTGAAAAGAAGTTAGGAAAAATGTGCTGGAAAGAGAGACGAAGAAAATAGAGATTAATAAGAAAAGAAACAACAAAAGAAATCACGGTTGGGGAGAGATGTTACTATGAAAGACGACATGATTGAGTTTCTATTGGTGGATGAGAATGAAAATATGTTTGGGAAAGGATGCTGGAAAGAGAGGAAGAAAAGAACCTGTGCCGGATGAGTAACCTGACGAGAAAAAAAATAGAGAAGAATAATGAACTGAACCTTACATAAACATACTATAGAGATAATGAAGGTAAAGTAACCACATGGCAGATTACAAAGGGGAAAGAAGGAGAAGAATTAAGAGAAACTGAGCTAAGGATTGGTGAGGGACACTACAAGACCACACTGCACTGAACCTCACGTAAACACACTCTAGAGACAATTAAGCTAAAGTAACCATTTGAGAGAGTACAAAAGGGAAAGAAGGAGAAGAATTAAGAGAAACTGAGCTAAGAATTGGTGAGGGACACTACAAGACCACACTGCACTGAACCACACGTAAACACACTCTAGAGACAATTAAGGTAAAGAAACCATCTGGCATTGTACAAAGGGGAAAGAAGGTGAAGAAATAAGAGAAATTAAGCTGAGGATAAGTTTGAGACACTTTAAGATCACTCTGCACTGAACATTACGGAAACACATTGAGATAATTAAGTTAACGTAACCATTTGACGTTATACAAAGGGGAGTTAACCGATAAGCTACACAAACGACAAGCAATCACACATTCACTATCATAATCTCGTACCCGGCGGCTGGTCTGATGATGACACGGGGATGTAGTTCGTAATTGAATTCGCAAACAAAGGCTACCCCAAGATTAATAAAGAGCTAATGAGAGATCAAGAGAATGAGCACCTAATGAAAGATTAATGAACCGTAATTAAATAACCCGTTGTTACGAAGAACGCCGTTGTGCAATTACGGCAATGAAAGAAAACTAATTAGTGAGTGACTAAACTAAAATTTAAAGGGCAGGGGAGGAGGAGGAGGAGGAGGAGGAGGAGGAGGAGGAGGAGAATGAAAAGGGGAGGTGAGGGTGTGAGAAAAGATGTGAAAGACGAGAGAGAGAGAGAGAGAGAGAGAGAGAGAGAGAGAGAGAGAGAGAGAGAGAGAGAGAGAGAGAGAGAGAGAGAGAGAGAGAGAGAGAGAGAGAGAGAGAGAGAGAGAGAGAGAGAGAGAGAGAGAAGAGAGAGAGAAAAGAAAAGGAGAAAATAAGAGAAAAGAAAAGAAATGAAAAAGAAAAGAAAAAAAGTGAAAAGGAGAAGAGAAGAGAAAGAGAAAGGGACAAAGAGAAACAGACAGAAACAGAGAGAAATGAGAAGAGAAGAGAAGAAAATGAGAGAGAGAGAGAGAGAGAGAGAGAGAGAGAGAGAACGTCAGTGATTTTGTTACGTCATAAAACAGTGAAGAGGTCGTTATAAAAAGGTTAATTTGATAGGCAGGATCTTTTTTGTTTCGAAAAGCTGTTCATGTTGTGAAATGTATAAGTTTCTTTTAAGTCACAATTTTGTCTCTAATTATGCCCTGCCCTCCACTACTTACTCAAGTAGCTAATTAATGGGCCTGTAATTACCTTGTACTTTTTGGGCCTGTCTTTTCTTTCCTTGGTTCTTTTTGTCTCCTTTCTTAAAATCGGTGAATGACAACCTTTTTCCAATCTAGTGACAACTACTTTTGTGAGGAGAGACATATTCAATTTTGTTTTCTTCAGCAGAGTTGGATATATTTTATTTCTATCAGGACTTTATTTATTTTAAAGTGATTTGAGGCTTTAATTTGTCATAAGTGATTTTTTTAAAGTTAGACAATGCACAGCTTTTATTTTATAAGTACATTTGTTGGTGGTGGTGGTGGTGTTAGTACTGGTGTTATTAGTAATTAAGTACCGAGGTTATTAAATACTGAGCTGTTGTATGTATTTGCACAGTTACTGTCGTTGGCTGCCAATACTAGTGTCCGTCCACTTCTTTAATAAAGGTCCAATTTGAAGTCTGATTTTGTGAGCTCTTTTTTTTATTTTGATTTATTTTCATATCTTCTGCATTTCTTTCTGCTGCAACTATTTTTGCCTATCTGCGCTGCATCAAAAATGTTTTCGGGCGTGCTTTGGTCTTTCTTTAACCTGTAAGAGTTCTTTTTTCTCTGAGACTGTGTTTTTAATTTTAAACCAAAACCACTCAAATATTGTTATTAGTATTAATTATTGGGGCGCAAAAGGGGACAACAAATGTAAGTCCTTTTAAGTGATTTTAAAGCGTAGCCAGGCGTCCTCTCGTTGCGTGCATATCTGATAGTTGCATATCTATTAGTTTTGTCGATTTCTCTTTTAATTGGAGCTTAGTTGGCAATTTTCCAGCACCTTAACTTTATTTTCAGTTTCCGATGTTTGAGCTTCATGTTAACGCGCACTCAGGAACCGAGGTGTTCTCCTAGTGTTCTCTACCTGAACATTACTGACTAGGGTTATCTTGGGTCGTTTGTCGAGTTGGTTCAGAAACCATTTGGCAGATAATTTTTCCTTAGAAATTCGGATTCTATATGGGACTCACCTTCTGTACTGGACAGTGTCGCCCAGTCGATATGGGGGGAGGTTAAAGTCTCCCCATCATCGCTGCTTATTATGTATTAACACCGCTGTAACTGCACATTTCAAGATCGATCTCAATCATGATTGGGCCCCCCGGAGGCCTGTAAGATATATATTTAAATTGACTTACTAATGTTTACTGCGCACAAATGTTCAACGGAGAGAGAGAGAGAGAGAGAGAGAGAGAGAGAGAGAGAGAGAGAGAGAGAGAGAGAGAGAGAGAGAGAGAGAGAGAGAAGAGAAGAGAGGAGAAGAGAAGAGAAGAGACGTGAAAAAAGAAGAGAAAAGGGAGAGAAGAGAAAGAGAGACGAGAAAGAGACAAAACGCAACAAAAAGAGAAGGGAAGAGAAGAGGAGAGAGGAGAAGAGAAAGAGAAAGAGAAAGAGAGCGAGAGAGAGAAAGATCAAGAGAGAGAGAGCTTGCGCGGAGGGACTGGCTGGAAAGGTAAGATAAAGACGATAAGAAATGATGGACACGCGCGGGTAGTAGGAGGGAGGGAGAGAGGAAAGGCGGGAGGAAAGGTGAGTTTAAAAGGAGAGAGAAGATGAGGAAGACTTAATTAACAAAGGTGCTGAAGGTCCTCCCCTCGGCCCATCACGCGCGGATTTACAAGGCGGCAGAGTTTTTAGGCGAAGCATCCATCAGAGAAAACATTAATAAGACTCTAGATTAACGGCGCCCACTCCAGATAAGACGGCGCGTTTACCGGAACTTTAAGAGGCGATGCAGATGACAAGGAAAGGTAAGGATGGATAAGGTAATGAAAGGTGAGGTGAAGGGAGGGGATGTGAGGTATAAGGTATGAGGTGGGGTAAGGGAGGGGACAGGAAGGGAAGGGAAAGTAAAGGAAGGGAGAGTAAGGGAAGGGAAGAGAAGGGAATTTAAGGGAAAGGAAAGGAAAGGGAAGGGAAGGGAAGGGAAGGGAAAGAAAAGGGGTTAAAAAGGAAGAGGAATTAGAAAAGGAAGGAAAGAAAAAGAAAGCACTCGGAAGGTAAGGAGAAAAAAGAAAAAGGGAGGAAGGAAGTGAAAGGTAAGGTAAGGTAAGGTAAGGTAAGGTAAGGTAAGGTAAGGTAAGGTAAGATAAGGTAAGATAAAGAAAGCCGGTTACAGATGAAGAGGAAAGGGGGAGGGAAAGAAAGAAAGACGAAGCACTTGCAAGGCACACAGAAGAAGAAAAAAAAGGAAACGGAAGGAAGAGAACGAAGGAAGGAAATGAGGACAAGGGGAAATGAAGACGGAGGCAGAAGGGAAAGAGAGAAAAAATAAAGAAAATGAAGAGAGAGAGAGAGAGAGAGAGAGAGAGAGAGAGAGAGAGAGAGAGAGAGAGAGAGAGAGAGAGAGAGAGAGAGAGAGAGAGAGAGAGAGAGAGAGAGAGAGAGAAACACACTACATAACACAGACAAAACAAAGAACAACAAAACCCCAACACAACCTCCGGACATAAAAATAAACACAGATAAAAACGGACAGACAGACAGGCAGGCAGACAGGTAGGCGAGCAGGTGAGTAACACAACAACACAGCGGACCATGAGGGCGAGGACGTGAGGAAGAAAGGAGAGGATGATGAAGACATAAACAAATCAGGTGGTGGTGAGGAGGAGGAGGAGGAGGAGGAGGAGGAGGAGCCGAGGGAGTCCACTGACCACATCAAAGGGGGAGGCGGCGGGCGAGGAGGAGGTGGGGGTAGAGGTGGTGGGTGAAGGGAAAAGGATCGAAGAGAGAGGGAGAGAGGGAGGGAGAAAGGAAGATGGAGGGAGAGGGAGAAAAGAGAGGAAGAGGGAGAGGAAGTGGGAGAGGAGAGGGAGAGGAGAGGGAGAAGATAGGGAAAGCACGAGAGAGAGAAAGCGAGTGAGAGGGAGAGGGACAGCAAGGAGTATACAAATAAGGTGCTCGATAAACAACCACATCAGAGCATTAACGAGTTTACACCATAGAACTGTACACTCCTATACTGTCCTTCCTCTTCCTTCAAACTGTATATTCTCCACTAAACAACTTCCTCTTCTTCCTACACTTCATCAGAACATTTAACGAACCTACACCTTACAACTTTAACACTCCTACTTCCGTCCATCTTTCCTCTTCTTGCTACACCCTTGATTAAGAAAACGGGGGGAACAGGGAAGGAGAGGAAAAGGGGGTCACAGGATTCATAGCGCTGCGCCTCTCTTCCGCATCGCTCCTCTATCTCCGCGCCCTCCCCAGCCTCCCGTATATCCGTCAGGGCTGCTCCGAGGCGCCACCTGAAGGCCCTCTTGCGGGAGCCTCTGGACTATCGGTAATGTGATCGCCTCCGCCGCGCCGCCCCACCTCGCCTTCCCAAACCCGAGACCGCTTTTTCTTTGGTTATTTATTGTGGCTTATGTGTATGGTTGTTTTTGTTATTTATGGTGTTATTTGTATTAGTATTAATCTTCCGTACCGTTCACTCTGATATTGCTCCGACGCTGCCCAGTTCCATTTCCTTATACCTCCTCTGCCTTGTTTTTTTCTAGCTTCTTCATTGCATATCACTTCCTCCTTTTCCTCTTTCTCCTCCTACTCCTCCTCATCCTCATCCGACTTCTCATCCTTCATCCTTCTCCTATACATTCTCTCTTCTTTCTCGTTATCTTTCCCCATTTCCTTATTCTTGCCTCTTTTTCTCTCTCTTCCTCCTACTTCTCACCCCCTTCTTCTTCCTCCTCCTCTCTCTACATACACCTCTCCCGCTCCAACTCTTCCTCCTCCTCCTAGCTCCTCCTACATCTCATTTTCTTCCTCGTTACCTTATCAACTCTATTATCTCTTCTGTCGTTCGTGTATTTCAACCTTTCCTTTGCTCTCCGGGAAAGGATGGCAATGTTACAAATGTCCGCGTGATAACCTTATGCGACCACGGGTTACATGAAAAAAAAAGGAAGATGGGGTTGAACTGGACACACGGGAAGACTCACCCACACCCACACCCACCCACACCCACACACACACACACACACAAGCACGCACGTTCGCACACACTCACATACTACATACACACACACGCACAACATCGCACACTCGCACACTTGCATACTCGCGGCCCTGGACAAATCGCGTGTGTCAAGTACTTCGTTAAAAGGTTCCAGGACAGTAATTCCCGAGATCAAATGTTAATGAATGACGTCATGCTCATAATCCTCTCCCCGGCAGCAGCTCAGACCTTACATTTTCCGGGCCTCGCAGCGCAGCGGGGAACGGCGAGCGACACGAGGAGGGAAAAAACAGGGAAAAATAAAATGTTAATCTGGAGTTGGCGGATTGTGCTTCTATTTGCGACAACGGAATTACGAAACAACGCAGCAACGCAATAATTCCATGAGATGCTTTGCTTTGTGTGTTTCTCTTTCCATTCCCGCCCACACTACCACCACCACCACGACCACCGCCGCCTCCACCGCCACCACGCCCACCACCACCACCACCAACGCCAACACCAACACCGACACTAACACCTCCACCAACACCATTCCGCATCACCACCACGGCAAAGACAAGAACGCTGCCAAAATCACAAACTGCGGGCGTGTGCGTGTGTGTGTATGTGTGTGTGTGTGTGTGTGTGTGTGTGTGTGTGTGTGTGTGTGTGTGTGTGTGTGTGTGTGTGTGTGTGTGTGTGTAAGGCTTGTGGAGGCAGCCCTGTTTCCGAGATGCTGCTCAAAATTCATGGAAAATCAGAACAGATATTACAGGAGCCCCCGCTTTGTCATGCAGCAGCAGCAGCAAGAGAAGGAGGAGGAGGAGGAGGAGGAGGAAGACAGGTGATGGTAGGTGAGGTGGAAGTGATTATAATGTCCATGAAAAACAATAACAATAAGAATAAGAATAAGAATTAGAACATAAATAAAAACAAGAGTGAAAAAAAGAAAAAAAAAGAAAAAGGGAAATAATAGAAAGAAAAACAAGAATATACATGACAAATAACTACAAACCGTTACAAAAAATATTAAGAAAACGTAAAGTGACGATGGAAATTATGATGACGATGACAACGACTGTAGATAGAAAAAAAAAAACGTTCAAGAGTAACAGACGACAAAATGAATCTGCGACGAACTGAACTGAAGCTAAACTCGATCATTCTTCCGGGAACCTCCTTTTGATTCTCTGAGCAGAAAATAATAATAATGAATCGTGTTGGTTTGTTAGGGTTCTGGTAGTGATGGTGGTGGTGGTTGAGAGGCTGTTGTTTTTGTTGTTGTTGTTGTTTAGGTTAAGGGCAACGTACGGAGTGATTTTTTTTTTTTAGCAGAAAATAATAATAATGAATCGTGTTGGTTTCGTTAGGGTTCTGGTAGTGATGGTGGTGGTGGTTGAGAGGCTGTTGTTGTTGTTGTTGTTGTTAATGGCAGCGTACGAAGTGATTTTATTTTCCTTTTGTCAATTTCCGTCCATCCGTCCGTGGTCAGTACCATAAAAAGCACATAATAACCACTAAGAACCCCTCTAATTGCCTTTAACCAGTATAGAAGCATTCATTACTTTGTATTATCGCCATCCCTCTATACCTCATGTCAATCTCATGTTCAGTATAAAAAAAACATAGAACAGCCACTAAGAACCACCATGATTCCATTTGATCAGTATAGAAGCATTCAATACTTTATAAGCATCGCCAACCCTCTATACTTCTTGTCAATCTCATGTTCAGTATAAAAAAAAAACAGAACAGCCACTAAAAAACATTATGATTCCCTTTGATTAGTATAGAAGCATTCAATACTTTATAGCCATCGCCAACCTTCTATTGTCAGTCTCGTATTCCCTCGACAAATCAAAGCAAAGAATAACCACTAAGAACCGCTATGATTCCCTTTGGCATGTATAGAAGCATTCAGTGCTTAATAAGCCTCGCCAACCCTCTATTCTATTTGTCAATCTCATGTTCGGTATATAAATAAAACCATAAAAAGACCACTAAGACCCACCTAATTCCCTCTGACTAGCAGAGACGCATTTAGTACTTTATAAGCCTCGCCAACCCTCTATACCTTTTGTCAATCTCAAGTTCGCTATATAAATAAAACCACAAAATGACAACTAAGACCCAACCTAATTCCCTTTGACTAGCAGAGACGCATTTAGTACTTTATAAGCCTCGCCAACCCTCTATACCTTTTGTCAAGCTCATGGCCGTGATTAAATAAAACCACAAAATGACCAATAAAACCCACACTGATTCCCTTTAGCCAGCATAAGAACATCTAGTACTTTATAAGCATCGCCGACCCTCCACGCCTCAGTACATCAGCGGATTCGCCCAAAGGTTGACTCGGTCCGATTCAGTCAGCCCACAGACCGGGATTTACGGCCGTTCAAAAGTGGCCGACCTTGCCGTGAACGGGAAGGTAATTAACGAACCTAACGAGGTGAGAACGCAGCGTGAACTTTACTGGAGATAGATAGATAGATAGATAGATAGATAGATAGATAGATAGATAGATAGATAGATAGTTAGAGGGAGAGAGAGGGATTAGAGGGAAATGAAATACAGGAAGAGAAGAGAAAAAAAAATAACAGGAGGGAAAATATAAGAAAGAAAAACGAAATCAGAAAAAAAGAGAAAATGATAGGAAAGAACACGAGGAAAAACAAAAAAATATGAAATACCAAAAAAAAAGTGGGTGTGGGTGTGGATATGGGTGTGTGAGGGGGTAGGAGGAGCTTGTGTGGGTGTGGTGTGGGTATGGGTGTGTGGGGGGTACGGGGAGCTTGTGTGGGTGTGGTGTGGGTATGGGTGTGTGAGGGGGTAGGGGGAGCTTGTGTGGGTGTGGTGTGGGTATGGGTGTTTGGGGGGGTAGGGGGAGCTTGTGTGGGTGTGGTGTGGGTATGGGTGTGTGTGGGGGTAGGGGGAGCTTGTGTGGGTGTGGTGTGGGTATGGGTGTGTGGGGGGGTAGGGGGAGCTTGTGTGGGTGTGGTGTGGGTATGGGTGTGTGGGGGTAGGGGGAGCTTGTGTGTGTGTGTGTGTGTGTGTGTTTAATTAGAGGGGAGGCGCGCTGAGTGCCGACATGGAGCACACTGAGGATGGCGATGGTGGGACACAGGCGGAGAGGAACACAGAGCAGGCGGGAGAAAAGAAAAGGGAGAAAGAAAATCAGATAAAAATGATGAGCTTGTCAGATGCATTGTGCGGGCGCTGCATGCAAGATCTGGATCATGAAAGGTTTTTTTTTTTTTGTTGTTGTTGTTGTTGTTGTTGTGTGTTCTCTCTCCCTCGTTGTTGTTGGCTAAGTGAAAAGGGAAAAGCATTTCAGACGCACACAATGTAGGTCTCCATAAGTGCTCCAGTCATCGAGGCCTTCACTCAGGACGACGATGACAAAGATAGCGGCGGTGATGACAAAAGATGACAACAAAAGCGATAACATGAAGTATATAAGAAATCATCTACTATACGATACCACAATTACGTTGTAGGTGTACCGCAACAATACTCTGAGTGACAGAGGAAGGCAGGCGGTTTCACAGTTTCCAGATGAAAGGGATGAAAGAATGTATAGTGGTTAACTCATGCATTAGGAAGTTGGACAGCACAGGGATGAGCTAGAGTAGAAAGGCTTGTATAGCGAGGCCGCGGAGAGGGTGGAGGTTTGAAGTTAGCAAGTTGAGAAGACTATAGGAAAGGGTAATCAAGGCGAAATTGCTTTTGTAAGGGTTTTTTTTGTGTGTGGTTGTATCCTTTACTTCAATACACTTACTTTAAATCGTGAGTGTTGCTGTCTTTGGTCTGTGTACCTTTTTAACCTCCACAACACACATTATGCAACAATCAATTTCCCGCTTCAGTTTCTTCCTCCGCACACTGTATAAACAAAAACAAGTGTGCTGCTATTTCACCATGCAGTGTTTTCAGTGTCTGGCTGTTGCAACACTTTGTATTTCCTGTGTTCCCGCCCCGTAAATTCTCTCACATTGTAGCGGTCAGAATCAGTTCATGAAAACGGTGTTGTCACAAAGTGCTTTTTCACCTTTTTTGAAAGCATGTCGTGCAACTTGTTAATTGAATTGCAGTCTTTTTGAAAAATATTGACAAATCGGAACATTTTTTCTCGATAAAACAGATTATAAGTCATTAGTTCTTTTGTTTGCTTTTATTTCGGAATGTTGATGTAGAGAGGGTTCGACAGTCCAACACAAGAGTCACTGTAAGCCTTAAAGCAAACTCTATGCTCCACAATGATCCGTTACTTCTACTAAAGAGATCTCCTGTGTAGTTTCCTAAAAATTCCTCCCTCTTATGTCAACGCCAAACACAATACAGGGAATCTTCACCATATTTTGTGTTTGGTTAGGGAGCTTACGAACTTGCTGCGCTGGACTGTAAAACTGGCCCGTAGTGTGAGCAGACCGGCGCAGCGCAACACATCAGCGAGGTGCTCTTGGAAGTGAATCTGTCAACACTCACACACACTCTACACACCATACTGTCCAACTCCCTAATGCAATAAATACCCAGCGTCGTCATTCATTCATCTCTATCAGTGGCAAAGTCAGATACAGCTTTCCTTCTTTTGTATTTGCTATTTCATAAACTTTACTTCACTCAGCGAGCATCAAGGCAACTCTATAACTAAATTTGATCAATTATCCTGCCCTGCATCTTTTCATATATTCTTTCATTACGGAGCAGCTGCTTCTTACATTCCTGAATATTCAGTTTTCCCTTTGTTCAGCTTCCTGCACTATCAAAAATAAAACTATTTTTAACATGTTTTTGGAAGGTATTATAGTTTATCCACAATCACCGACTTTTCCCTTTTGACTTTTTGCACTTTTTCATTACATGTTTTTGCCTTTCGTCTGTTTCCTGCACCGTAATTTTTTTTTTTTTTTTTTTTTTTTTTTTTTTTTGAGGAGAGCTTATCCACATTCACAGATCTCTTCTCTGGAACCTCGGGTGAAGGCTGTTGCGCACCTCTCTATGTATACCCGCGCCATCCACCTCCTTCACCCGGCCATGCTATAACGTTGACAGCGGAGCGTCGCCTGTCTCAATTAAAAGCTCCGGGAATGTTGACAATGTTACAAAGGCTGACGCGTGACGCTTCAACGAGACACTAGAGGTTCGGTAAGCCACTCCATTGGTACAGATTAATGAGAGAGAGAGAGAGAGAGAGAGAGAGAGAGAGAGAGAGAGAGAGAGAGAGAGAGAGAGAGAGAGAGAGAGAGAGAGAGAGAGAGAGAGAGAGAGAGAGAGAGAGAGAGAGAGAGAGAGAGAGAACACCTAACCATCATTCTCCCAAGCCACTCTTCTCTACCTCATCAATCTTATCTGAGCATTATTTACATCTATCATCATCATCATCATCATCTGTTCCTTCTCCATCCTTTCCAGTTAACTTATGTATGTTCATCAATATTATCATCACTGTCAAAATCATCATCATCATCATTTTAATCATCTGTTCTTTCTTCATCTTTTTTCCAATTATCTTCCGTCTATGTTCTTTCCTCATCCTCCCCTTGTTTCCCGTCTTCGTAACTTTCTTTTCTTTTTCTATACATATTATTTTATACTTATAGTTTTATATCTATATTGTTTTATACTCTTCGTTATGTCTTATCTAGTATTCTTTTATTATATCTATGTTGGTATGTTCAATTATACAGGAAGGTGAGTTCTGTCAAACCCTCCATCAGTTATACAGGACGAGTTCTGTCAAATTATCTATCAATTATACAGGGCGAGTTCTGTCAAATCCTCCATCAATTATACAGGGCGAGTTGTCAAACCCTCCATCAATTATACAGGGCGAGTTCTGTCAAACCCTCCATCAATTATACAGGGCGAGTTCTGTCAAACCCTCCATCAATTATACAGGGCGAGTTCTGTCAAACCCTCCATCAATTATACAGGGCGAGTACTGTCAAACCCTCCATCAATTATACAGGGCGAGTTCTGTCAAATTATCCATCAATTATACAGGGCGAGTTCTGTCAAATCCTCCATCAATTATACAGGACGAGTTCTGTCAAATTATCCATCAATTATACAGGACGAGTTCTGTCAAATTATCCATCAATTATACAGGGCGAGTTCTGTCAAATCCTCCATCAATTATACAGGGCGAGTTCTGTCAAATTATCCATAAATTATACAGGGCAAGTTCTGTCAAATCCTCCATCAATTATACAGGGCGAGTTCTGTCAAATCCTCCATCAATTATACAGGGCGAGTTCTGTCAAACCCTCCGTCAATTATACAAGGCGAGTTCTGTCAAATCCTCCATCAATTATACAGGAAGAGTTGTCAATTTCTCCATCAATTATACGGGGCGAGTTCTGTCAAACCCTCCGTCAGTTATACAAGGCGAGTTCTGTCAAATCCTCCATCAATTATACAGGGCGAGTTCTGTCAAATCCTCCATCAATTATACAGGAAGAGTTGTCAATTTTTCCATCAATTATACGGGGCGAGTTCTGTCAAACCCTCCATCAGTTATACAGGAAGAGTTGTCAATTTCTCCGTCAATTATACAAGGCAAGTTCTGTCAAATCCTCCATCAATTATACAGGAAGAGTTGTCAATTTTTCCATCAATTATACGGGGCGAGTTCTGTCAAATCCTCCATCAATTATACAGGAAGAGTTGTCAATTTTTCCATCAATTATACGGGGCGAGTTCTGTCAAATCCTCCATCAATTATACAGGAAGAGTTGTCAATTTCTCCGTCAATTATACAAGGCGAGTTCTGTCAAATCCTCCATCAATTATACAGGAAGAGTTGTCAATTTCACCATCAATTATACAGGGCGACTTCTGTCAAACCCTCCATCAGTTATACAGGAAGAGTTGTCAATTTCTCCATCAGTTATACAGGAAGAGTTGTCAATTTCTCCATCAGTTATACAGGAAGAGTTGTCAATTTCTCCATCAGTTATACAAGGCGAGTTCTGTCAAACCCTCCATCAATTATACAGGGAGAGTTGTCAATTTCTTCATCAATTATACAGGGCGAGTTCTGTCAAACCCTCCATCAATTATACAGGGAGAGTTGTCAATTTCTTCATCAATTATACAGGGCGAGTTCTGTCAAACCCTCCATCAGTTATACAGGGCGAGTTCTGTCAAATCCTCCATCAATTATACAGGGCGAGTTTTGTCAGATCCTCCATCAATTATACAGGGCGAGTTCTGTCAAATCCTCCATCAATTATATAGGGCGAGTTTTGTCAAACCCTCCATCAATTATACAGGGCGTTCTGTCAAATCCTACATCAATTATACAGGGCGAGTTCTGTCAAATCCTCCATCAATTATACAGGGAGAGTTGTCAATTTCTTCATCAATTATACAGGGCGAGTTCTGTCAAACCCTCCATCAATTATCATTACGCCTCGTTAGTCTGAACCACACCTGTCCTTTTTGTTCCCTTAATTAAACCACCTGCATACCTTTAGCCTCGTTCATTTCCTAATCCACGATGCACTTTTATTGTCCTCTCGCTTCCATTATTCTCTCTAATATCCCCTTTGAGTGCGCCTAAATTCGCAATCAAAGACCTCCTCCATCAAGGCTTCAGTTTCCGCCTTCATAAGACAGTCATTATAACGTGCTCGTCCTCTTTTCTTTAAAGGGGTTCTCTAAGCAGCGGTGTTTGCCTGAAGCACTCCATCGTCTACCTACCTACTACCTGGAGCCTTTTGTTAGTCTTTTTTAATCTCAGCTACAAGCCTCTCAGCACCACCCAACCGGCCTCTTGCAGACTCCTTACGTTCTTATGTTCTTGTGTTCTTCTTACATTACCACTACCGACACCACTACCACTAACCATTTTGTAGTGCCGCAATACCACAACCAGTACCGTAGCCAATGTCATTTCACCATCATTAACCATCACGGTAAACGAGAATCTTCAATCAACACCACCACCACCATAACCATTACCTCTAACTGTCATCACTACCTCTACCAAAAACCTCAACCACTAACTCCATCACGCTGTCACCACAAAGGTCCTCAGCATCACCTGCACCAACATCATCACCACCAAAATGACGCTCGTACTTATTTTTACAGTAAAGGAAACAGCTCAAGGGCAAAAAAAAGTTAAGGAAAATAAAAAAATAAAGCCCAATGATCACTGCTTCTATAAGAGTAACAAAGAGTGGCCAAAAGTGAGGTCAATTTCTCTACTAAAATCATCACCTCCACTACCATCACCACCATCATCACCACCACCAAAATACTACCACACTCATAATACACCATCACACCATCACCACCACGCCCATAAACCACCACCACAACCACCACCAGTATCATCAAGCCATCACCACCACCAATACCACCTCGCCACTCAATGTTCCAGTCACTCCCGCGCCGCTAATCAAGAGTGAAGATCGCCCTTGCTTCATTACAGAGGGAGATAGCGGGAAGGGATCACGGAGGGGCGGGGTAGAGGAGGGAGGGAGAGGGAGAGGGGAGAAGGGAGGAAGGGAGGAGGGAGACAGTAAGACTAAGGGAAGAGGGAGAGAAATTTGGGAGCAAGGGAAGAGGGATATATGTGAGGGGAGGAGGAGGAAGAGGAGAAGGAGAAATAGGCTGAAGAATGTTGGGAGAAAGAAAAGCAGAGAAGGGAGGAAAAGGGTATTAACAGTAGTAGTAATAGAAGAAGAAGAGGAGGAGAACGAAGAGGAGGTGAAGGACGAAGAGGGGAAATAGGCAGGAGAGAAGGAGGTAGGGAGTAAGATAAAAAGATAAAAAAGGAAGAGAAAAGATAATCATTAGTAAGAAGAGAAGGAGAAGGAGGAGGACGCATAGGAGGAACAAGAAGAAGAGAAGGTCAGTGGAGGAAGAGAAAAGAGAATGAACAAAAATGTATTAATATTATCTGTAGAAGGAGGAGAAGGAGGAGGAGGAGGAGGAGAAGGACGAGTAAGAAGGAGAGAAGGTAGGAAGTAAGAGAAGAAGAGAAATCGAAAAAAAAAAAAGAAGAGTATCGATAGCAAGATAAGGAGGCGAAGGAAGAGAAGGAGGAGGAGGAGGAGGAGGCAGAGGAGGAGGGATCAAGTGAAGTAAGAAGAGGGAACGAAAACAGATTCTCGAAGGTCTTATACTCTGATAGGATATAAACTTGAGACCAAATAATCTCTCGCGGGCTTCTCAACTTGGGAAGTGGGAGGCTTGAAACTTCCAGAGCTCGATCGGATAAAAAAAAAAGCGTATCTCGGAAATTAAAACAGCGTAGGTGATGATTCCCCCGTCTCTTATTGCTCCTTGGATGTCATTTCCGTAGGTTTATAAGGGCTCTTGACGATCGTTGAGAGTATTATAGGCAACAGAAAGGACAGATCTAGCTTTCCTTCCTTACTCAGCTGTTTCTCTTACTTTCCCCCGTCATTTATTGCTTCTTGGATGCCATTTCCGTAGGTGTGTGAAGCCCTTGACACGCGCTGAGGATATGGTAGGTACTCGCGAAGGAAGGACAGGTCTCGATATCCTTCCCCACGCTTCTGCAGGCCTCTTTTCTCTTCCTCGGTCACTTACTGTTTCTTGGATGTTCTTTTCGTAGGTGTGTGAGGGCCCTTGACACGCCCCGAGGTATGGTATTTACAGAAAGCAGAAAGGAATATCTCGCTCTCCTTCCAGACTCTCCTGCCTCTGTTCTCTTCCTCGATCACTTACTGTTTCTGGAATGTCCTTTTCGTAGGTATGTGAGGGTCCTTGACACGCCCCGAGGTATGGTATTTATAGGAAGCAGAAAGGAATGTCTCGCTCTCCTTCCAGACTCTCCTGCCTCTTTTCTCTTCCTCGATCACTTACTGTTTCTGGAATGTCCTTTTCGTAGGTGTGTGAGGGCCCTTGACACGCCCCGAGGTATGGTATTTACAGAAAGCAGAAAGGAATATCTCCTTCCTCCTTATGTCCTTTCAAGGTGTGTGAGGGCCTTGACATCGCCCCGAGTGTATGGTTATTTACAAGCAGAAAGGAATATCTCTCTCTCCTTCCAGACTCTCCTGCCTCTTGTCTCTTCCTCTCTCTTCCTCGATCACTTACTGTTTCTGGAATGTCCTTTTCGTATGGTATTTACAGAAAGCAGAAAGGAATATCTCGCTCTCCTTCCAGACTCTCCTGCCTCTTTTATATCTTCCTCGGTCACTTATTGCTTCGTGCTGTATGACGAACTGACCGCGTGTCGAGGGTCTATTAGGAAGCAAAAAGAACACGTCTCTCTCTCTCCCTTCTTACTTTCCATCCTGTCTCTTCTGTTGTATATACTGGTGCACTACGGATAATGTCACTCTTCTTCGCTGTACCCTGTGCCATCCTCTTTCTTCTTTGCTCTACCCTGTGTCATCCTCTTCTTCTTCCACCCCTGTCCCCTCCTCTTCTTCTTCGCCTTACCTCCAATCCTTCTTCGCTCTTCCTCTTCTCACCTTCTCCCTTCTTCTCTACCTTTCTTCTTCCTCTTCACCGTCCTCTATCCCCTTCTTTGCTCTCTTCTCTCTCGTCCCTTTCTTCTTCATCCTCTTCGTGTCATCCTCTTCTTTGCTGTACCCTGTGTCATCCTCTTCTTTGCTGTACCCTGTGTCATCCTCTTCTTTGCTCTACCCAATGTCATCCACTTCTTTGCTCTACCTTTCTGTACGGTGGCTCGAACGATTTGCTCAAACAAGATGAGCATGGTAAGAACTGAATCGAATTTTACAGAAGTACGAAATATTTTTTAGAGATCGAATTAGAGTAAACGACAAATTACCAAATACAGACAGCTCCTGATCTAGGTTCGAATGACTGAAAAAATAAATGAATATAACTCCCGGTTGCTTCATGTTCCTACTGTTCACGACAACCAATCATGACTAAAAGGTCTGCTCATTATAGTGTAGTCATGCGTGATATTAGTGATGAAGTAGGAAAAAAAAAACGCTGAAGAAACAACGGCGGAGGATCATGCAAAACGCGACATGAAAGAGAACAGCCTAGAGAACCATGCTGAAAACTATCTACGTTTTTTTAATTTTTTTTACAGCAAAGGAGACAGCACAAGGGCACAAAAAAAGGAAACAACAATGAAAAAAAAAAAGCCCGCTACTCGCTGCTCCTGTAAAGAATCCGAAGAGGTGGCCGAAAGAGCAGTCAATTACGTGAGATATTACTATGATTATTATTACTATTATTATTTTTAGCGGTAAGCAATAATCAAAATACTAATAAGTTTCACAATACATAATCATTTTACATACCTCAGCTCCATTTTCCAGACCAGTGTCCCTCCTGTGATGCGTACTGATCGGAGGGCCGCGTACAGACTGGTGAGCACAGCCTGGTGACAAAAGGAAAGAGTGTAAGTACGGAGTAGACTGCTGGGCGCCGATGATAAGCCTTCCCGTCCCCTCCCCTGACACACACACACACACACACACACACACACACGTTCTCTCTCTCTCTCTCTCTCTCTCTCTCTCTCTCTCTCTCTCTGTATTTTCTTCTGTCTCTTTCTCTTTCTTTTTCTTCCTTTCTTCTCTCTCTCTGTATTTCTTCTTCTTCTTTCTTTCTCTCTCTCTCTCTCTCTCTCTCTCTCTCTCTGAAAACATAACAGATCTCAACCATCGTTCATACAACACTAATCTATTGCTTATTATTATCATTTTTGTTATTGAAAGTGTTATTTAGTGGCGACGTAGTTTGTGTAAATAGGACAATCTGCATTTTTATTCTGCCTCTGCACTAACGCGCGTATAAAGTAACGTAGCAGCGAATATGTTCCCTAAGCGAGAATTCTACAAAATCATCACCTGCAGGAAATCTGATAACGATGAACGGGAAAATGGAGAAAAAATGACCGAAAAATGAAAAGTTGAAAAAATATTAAATGTGCTAATTTTAGAGAGCCATGTCATCAACTGCCGCGGTGAAATATAAATGTGAATTGTTGAACGAATTTTAAAGATTTAAATGTGTAAAAACTATTAAATGGCTAAGCAGATTACTGTATAAAAAAAAACGCAAAATTTTTATATAGTTTTTAGATGTATATCCTTAAAAATATACAAGAAACTAAGAAGAAATAAGAGTAAAGTTATTATGCAAGTGATGAAAAACTAATGTCTTCTAATTTATCTCAATGTATCAACAGTCTGTCGGGGAGAGTAAAATATAATGTCATAAAACAGAAAAGGAAATCTCCACAAACAAGATCATTTAATTGCTCTCCCTGCAGGTGAAGATTACAATTATTTATGTCAAAAGCTAAAATGGGACGTTTTGATGACAGCAAATGTTGAGAATATCAGAGCACACAAAATAAAATTATACAAGACTGCATATATATAACTAAACACACACACACACACACACAACACCTACTAGCGTCGTCACCCCCTCCGTGCCCTCCCATCGCCTCGCCTTTATTTACTACTATCACGGCGATTATTCCTGCTCCCTCGCGTGGTGGTCGCGTGGCCCAGCGAAAGGCAAATTTAGCGTGGAGGGTTTGGCAGAGCGGCGCGGCGTGTCCGAGGCTTGCCGCGGCTGCATTGTCATCGCCGCCACCACTAACAACAACAACAACAACAACCAAACAGCAACACCCACCATGCCGCCTCCCCGCCAAGCCTGGTAGCCAACATTCCTGCTCGTGACACATCAGATATTTTGTTTGTCTGCTGTGGATGACGTGATCGGCCTGAATAAGATGATGTAACAAAGTGCGTCCATCTGTGTCTTAGGCTCACGTGTGCGTCTCTTGATGTACTTCAACTTTTATTTCACTGTAGGATGTTGTGCTTCCTCAAAATAAGATGATGTGACAAAGTGCGTCCATCTGCGTCTTAGGCTCACGTGTGCGTCTCTTTGGTGTACTTCAACTTTTATTTTCATGGACGTATATTGTGGTTCCTCAAAGAATATATATCTTCACGACTCAAAGAAACATACGCAACTATTCCCAGCGAAGAGTAACACGCATTCCTTCACTTAATCTTAATCTTACACCCATAACGGTAAATGTGGTCACGCCAGCACTGCACCGAAAGAGGGAAGAAAAGGTTTTAAAGGGACAGAAACTACAGAAGAAGAAAAAAGAAAAACAGTATTAAGATAAACACCGAAAAGAAACCAGGAAAAGGAGAGACAAAAATCAAAATAATACATTCCAAACCTCACGTATCAGTTAAAAAAAAAAATGTACACTAAAACATGACAGCAGCGGATTTAAAGGGACAGAAACCAGAGAGAAAATAAAAATAAAAACAGTAATAAAATAAACACCGAAAAGGAACCAGGCAAGGAGGCAAAAAAAAATACCAAACATCACGAATCCAAAAAAACAAAGAAAGAAAAAAACACTGGACTAAAACATGAAAGCAATGATTCTAAAGCGACAGAAATCACAGCGAACAGAAAAAAGAAAAACATTATTAATTAAGGTCAACACCGAAATGAAAGCAGGAAAAGAAGCGGCCAAAAAAACAAAAGAAAATACCAAACCTAACATATAAAAAAACAAATGAAAGAAAAAGCCTCCAACCAGCAATAACATCAATACAAAACCGATCCAGGAAAACGACGCGACAAAAACAAAACAAAACAATAGCAAACCTCACAGATCCATAAAAAAGGGAAAGAAAAACAGCAAAACACCTCTTAAAACCGTTTCCAGTGTCTGCGCATTTTCCAGGGCTTGCCTGGACCACCACCACCACCACCACCATCTCCGTGCGAAAAACAAACCAACTCTTTTCAGCGCGCTTAATTTATCCCCCGGCGGCCCCGTAATAGGCATTTGGCTATAAAGGTGAGAACAACTCCAGTGACAATAACCGTGTGGGTGACCAGCGTATCGAGAACGTGTCGCCCGCTCCCTGCTGTGCTGACCCCCTGCTGATAGTGCCCGCGAGGAGGAGGAGGAGGAGGAGGAGAGCGATGACGACTACAAAGACGACGAAGTTGAGGACGAGGAGAGCAAGGAAGAGGAAGATGTAGAAAAGAGAAAGGAAAAAGAACAGAATAAGAAAAGTTAGAACAAGAAAAGAAGAAAACAGGAAAAGGAAGGAGAAGCAGGAGTAGTAATAGTAGTAGTAGCAGTAGTAGTAGTAGTAGCAGTAGTAGTAGGAGGAGGAGGAGGAGGAAACATGGAAACCGATGACGAGAATGCAGCAGAAAGCCTGAAGGCTCATTACTAGGCTGCCTGCGTTCAGTGATTCAATCAATCCGTTAGGAGGAGGATGGAGGAAGGATTAAAGCACTTGAGAATCTATACTAGACTGTTCAGTTCACTCCCGACACACATGGCTTCCCACACCAAGATGTTACAGCTTCAGAGGCTGCAGAACAAAGCGCTGAGATTTGCCACCGGACAGAAATACCCGTACACGGAAAACAGCAGCGCAACACCGCAGACTCGGAGTACAACTAATCAGCACAAGGCTACGGGAGGCCGCCGGAAAGATATGGGAGAAACTAGACCAGCAAGACGACGTGAACTACACCCACGTCAAGGAGGAGAAGGAGGAGGAGGAGGAGCAATATTACAAGGCAGCACGAACTTGGTCCATCCCTAGTTTCCGCGCAGCTTGAAGTCACAACGAGAACAACCGCCCACACATCACTTCACACAAGTGACGCCATAGCTTAGCTTATCTCTCTACACACAAAAAATTCAAACACACACACCCCCAGCACGCCGGGGGTATACAAATAAGGTGCCCGATAAACAATAATTACACCAGAACAACTAACGAACCTACACCATACAATTGTACACTCCTACTGTCTTTCCTATTCCCCACCTGCACCTCACCACTAACCCACTTCCTCCTCGTACTATACCCTTGATTAAAAAAAAAATAGAAGAACAAGAAAAAGAAACAAAAGAAAAAAATAAAGAAAGGAAAAAAAGCAGGAGAGGAGGAGCACAGAGAAAGAAAAGGAAGTAGAGCAGAATAAGAAAACAAGAATAACAAAAAAACATGCAAGAAAAGAAAAAAGAAAAGGAAGAAGCAGGAGGAGGAGGAGGAGAAAGAGGAGGAGGAGGAGATATGAATACTCTTAATATCCACGGCTTGGTCTCACAAATAGTGGTAAGTTCTTAAGTTTTATGGGGAATTATAGTTTGAGAGAGAGAGAGAGAGAGAGAGAGAACGAAAATGCATTTTTAATTATGGTTATAAAAATGCACTTTCGTCAGAAGCTCTCTCTCTCTCTCTCTCTCTCTCTCTCTCACACACACACACACACACACACACACACACACACCTGAGAGAGAGAGAGAGAGAGAGAGAGAGAGAGAGAGAGAGAGAGAGAGAGAGAGAGAGAGAGAGAGAGAGAGAGAGAGAGAGCAGACAAAAGTGCAGTTTTACGACTAGAATTACTGCACTGCACTGCATATATATTTTCAGAATCCGTGACACAGAGAAATCCGCTTTGCCTGATAAATTTTAACCCACACACACACACACACACACACACATACACACAAACAAACACATACCCCCCCACTCACATACACACACACACACACACACACACACACACACACACACACACACACACACACACACACACACACACACACATACACACAGAAATCAATACACCCCCTCCCCCCCCCACACACACACAAACATTTTCATTACTCAGTCCCTTTAAATACACCTGCTCGCCCTCTCGCCCCGCTGCCCAGGTAATGCATATTCAAGACACCCGACGCTCCCGTGCGGCAGATTAACGGAGCACAAAAACCGCAGCCCCGCGTCAGTCACCTCGGCTGACGCAACAGACAAATTAACTTCGGACTTTTGGCACGCCGCCTTGAAGCGCAGCGTGTGTCTCGGCCCTTAAATAAAGCGGAGTAGAAGCAGCGTGCGACTAAAAAAGGAAACGCAGACGAAAGAAGAGACAGTGACAAAACAAGCTGTGAAATCAGGGACGGAAAGGGAGCGGGGGTTAAATGGGGAAGGCGGTGGATAACAGGCGAAGTGAAGATGCGTAGAATGACAGTGTGAAAAGGTGAGTGGCGTGTAAATAAGGGATGAAAATGACGACTTGGGGGATGAGAGGAAAGAGAAAACAGACGATTGAATTGCTGCGGAGATAAATAGGGGAGGCGGTGGATAACAGAGGCGAGAAAAAGCATGTGATGGGCGTGTAAATATGGCGAGAAATGGCGACTTGGGTGATAAGATGAAAGAGAAAATAATAAGACGATGGAAATGTTGCTTTTAAGAAGAAAGGGAGCGGGGGTTATATAGGGAAAACGTAGGACAACAGAGGCGAAGTGGAGATGCATAGAGTGGCGGTGTGAAAATGTGAGTGGCGTGTAAATATGGCGAGAAATGGCGACTTCAGGGAGGAGAGGAAAGAGCAAATAGACGATTGAAATGCTGCGAAGAAAGGGAGCGGAGATGAATAGGGAAGGCGGTGGATAACAGAGGCGAGAAAGAGCATGTGAGTGGCGTTTAAATATGCAGAGAAATGACAACTTGGGTGATGAGAGAAAGAGAAGATAATTAGACGATTGAAATGTTGCGTTTAAGTAGAAAGGGAGCGGGGGTTAAAACAGGGAAGGCGGTGGATAACGGAGACGAGAAAGAGCATGTGCTTGGCGTGGAAATATGGGAATGAAAATGGCAACTTCGGGGATGAGAGGATAGAGAAATAAATTAGACGATTGAAATGCTGCGTGTAAGAAGAAAGGGAGTTGAGGTTTAATTAGGAAAGCGGTGTATTACAAAGACGAAGTGAAGATGTAAAGAATAGCAGTGTGAGCATGTGATTGGCGTGTAAACATGGAGATGAAAAAGACAATTTGCGTGATGAGAGGAAAGATAAAATAATTAGACGATTGAAATGCAGCGTTTAAGAAGAAAGGAAGTGGAGTTTAAAATAGCGAAAGCGGTGGATAACAGACAAAAGGGGGGAGCAAAGAGTGGTAGTGTGAACATGTGACTGGCGTTCAAATATTGGGAGAAATGACGACTTTGTGGGATAAGAGAAAAGAGAGACCATTAGACCAGTGAAATGTTACGTTAAGGAGCATAAAGTGTAGTACAATGGAGCATATGAGGATGGGGGATATATGCTACAGATTTTAAATGCCCAGAAGAACCGAGATGACCTATGAACTATTTAAACCGTGTGTGAATGAGAGAGAGCTAGAGAGAGGGACGTAGTGGGGAGAGAGAAACAAAAGGATGGATATAGGCTATGTTAGAAAATGTTACAGATTATGATGAATGAAAGAAGAAAGAAGAGGAAACACGAGAAAAATAGTTATGCAGTGATGAAAGAATGTGTGCGTAGGAGAGAGAGAGAGAGAGAGAGAGAGAGAGAGAGAGAGAGAGAGAGAGAGAGAGAGAGAGAGAGAGAGAGAGAGAGAGAGAGAGAGAGACTACAGATTACGATGAATGGAAGAAAGACGAGGAAGGACGAGAAAATACTAATGAAATGATGAATGTGTGCGTAGGAGAGAGAGAGAGAGAGAGAGAGAGAGAGAGAGAGAGAGAGAGAGAGAGCGCAATAGAGGGGAGGGTGGTAGGGCGCATGCAGTGTATCTAGTGTTGAGTCACGGCCCAACGCACATCTTGATAAGGGGGGAGGTGAGGAAAGATTTAGCGAGCCTTGTGACCCGCCGAAAATAATGTTCATATACCATCCGGCGATACAATCAGGGCCCAGAGGAAGTAAATAAAAGCGATTGTTCAGAGGGGTGAGAATTATGACCACCACCCACGCGAGCATCCTTTGACCCGACACCTTTCATCTTTACAAAGCAGATGGTTCGGTCCGTTCGCATAATCAGGTAAATTAAGATGTGTATAAATGGAAGTCTCTTAAATGATACTTCTTTGGCAGCTTATTCACATTTTGCGTTTATAAGAGCAGTGCTGAGCGGGGTATTTTTGTTTTCTTTACATGTCTGACCTTGAGCTGTTTCGTCTGCCGTGAAAAAAATATACATAACCCACTTTGATGCATGGTTTTATATATTACGGACGGCAAGAACCAAAAATCTATGTGGTGTTGGAGGGAAAAAGAGGTTAATACGTGAATGAACTAATTACATGTATTACAGACGCATCAAAAGGTGAAGCGAAGCCGAGATAAAAGAAGTGCAAATAATTACTGAGCGAGAAATAAGGGAATGGAAAGACCAGAACCAAAGGGAAAGTATATAAGGGAAGACAAAGGAATGAAAGTGTTTGAATTAGTGTGTGTGTGTGTGTGTGTGTGTGTGTGTGTGTGTGTGTGTGTGTGTGTGTGTGTGTGTGTGTACATATGCGTGTGTGAATAAGTGTTTAAATAAAGCGGGGGGAAGGATCAGGAGAAGAAAGTGGACCAGCGAAGAGAATCAAAGCCATAAAGGTCACAAGACGAAGCTAGTTGCCTCTCCCGCCGCAAGACAATAGTGGCGCTGCGATACGTGAGCCGCGGCGTCTACAGAAACAACGAAGCTAAACGCGGCGATCACTGTTGGCATTTTAAACGAGTCCTAGCAATCGGAAATGAGCACCGAAGCCACGCGCAGATATACCGTATGCCCCCAACTTTACCTAATTATTGTACCTATCCCAACTCAACCTGTTTACCTGCCAATCCTTTGTTTTCATGATATCAGAGTTATTATAATACGTACGACCTTTCTGAAATTATATATAAGAAGCCACAATCATGACTAAGGAAGAAGTTGACAATAGAATGAAGATTTACATTAAGAAGTGGACTTTTGGAGGTCATGTCGTGCGTGTACCTCAGAACAGATGGACAACCAACAGAACAAAAGGGCAGCCCAAGGGTAAGAGAAATGAAATCAGCCAGGCACACAAATGGAGAGAGAAAATTAAATACTTTGCCACAGCTGGATAGAGTACATTATAATTACAGCACCAGATAAAGTGAGAACGTCGGGAAAGATCTACACCCTACAGTTTACACCAAAGGAAACAGCTCAAGGGAAAAAAAATAAAAAAAAATAAAAGCTCGCAAATCAGTAGTCAAATAACGGCTAATGGTGATGTTTTAATTACAACTTATCTTTCACTTATAACCACCTGGATACGCGGTCGTTCACAAATCTGTATCATTCCCACCCGAGCGACTGTCATCCCGTTGGAATAAGAAACAGGCGAGCGGCTGAGGCGCGCCCCTTTAAGGCGGCGAGGCGTGTTGAGTCTTCAAGGTTACCATGACCTCTTTTCGAGCCTCACTGCCTCCTGTCTCGCACTGAATGGACACTGAACTAAGAGGGCGTTGTTCTCTTTAACCGTCTTCTTCTTCTTCTCCAGCTGTACACGCAAGAGGTTGTCTATCTTACCTCCACTATTGCAATTTTTTGTCGTTTTTTATATTTTTTTTTATATATTATTGTCCTTCAGGAAAACAGAGCAACGCTGAGGGAGTATCAAAAATACAGGAAACTATACCAATAAAGCGTGCCGGTGACTATTCTGGCATCGCACAACAGCGGGAATGTTGGTTGCTTTACCACCGCTTGTCTGCCCAACATCACTGAACTTCGCCAGCTGCACATCCAATCGTGCCTGCCATGCACGGTGCACGGTACTGCCCCCGCCCACGCCCGCTCCCATTGCTGTCCTCATGGTGGTGGCGGGAAGCAGCCCATGCGGCGGTGGTGGCAGCTTTGGAGCGGTGGTTTAGAGGCGTTCCGGCGCGGGGAGAGCCGTATAAAATAAACCCGACGGTAAAAGTCGAGAGCACCGCAACGCAAGTCGGTACACAATACGTGTGTAGATAAATGAGGAGATACATATGCATAAACAAACACATAAATAGAAGAGAAATTAAATAAATAAATGAACGTCAAATAAAATAAACGAATGAATAAATATATAAATAAATAGAATTCAACGAAAAAAAGATACGGTAGTGACAGTAGTAGTAGTAGTAGTAGTAGCTAGTAGTAGTAGTAGTAGTAGTAGTAGTAGTAGTAGTAGTAGAACATGAATATCGTTGACATGCGAAATGCTCTTAATTTAAGAGTCTTCCTCAGCACATTTCATAATGAACTACCTATTTTTTTCCTGTTAAAATGGGATATTTGAAGTTAAACAATTTTTCCATTAGTCGACCCATGCTAAGGCTGACCCAAAAATGCAAACCGGCCACTCCCTTGAAAAACAGGAGCAGCGACTGAACAGCTAAACTAACCGTGGCTGCATACCGCGTGGCCTCGGATTTGTTTACACTTTGATTTTTTTAACTTTTGATGCTGTATGAGCGCTCCTTCTCATTCTTTTTTTTCAAGCTTTAAAGTCTAAAGTGTAAAGGTTGGGAATCACTAAACTAGACCAATAAAACCTGGCCCATGAAAGTAATTAACGAGAGTACACACTTGAGGGTGATGGGAAGGGACACGAAACAAGAAAAGTCGAGCAAGTGCCAGGCCACAACTCTCCTGCAGGACGGCCAGCCTCCCGCGGGACTCGAGGACCCTGCAGCGGCCTGCACCACCTCTCACGAGCTGTTTTAGGACCACGGGAAAACTCGAAGGGAGAGGGAATCCTTGCGTAATCTCGGCCGGAAGGGAGGGATTCGAGTAGCTCTCCTGAAAACCAAGCAACAAGGATTTATTTTTTGTACCCAAGGAAGTCAAGTGAAACCAAGATGGAGGCCAACGCACCCAGGGCCCCAGCGTTGCCAAACTGTCGTACTTTGAGCATTGCATTTATCATTATTACGCTCCAGGACTGTCGTAACCACACAAATAACGATAGAAAATTAAAGTTAGCGTTAAAACTGTTAAATATTGGTGGTTTTCGTTCTTTTTTGCTAAAGTTATCGGTCAGAAACTACGAAAATGCAATGCGCTGAGTACGATAATTTGTAGCGTTGTCAAATTGTCGTACTCTGAACATTTTTACGCTCCAGCACTGTCGCAACCAAACAAATATCGATAGAAAATTAAAGTTAGCGTTAAAACTGTTAAATATTGGTGGTTTTCGTGTTTTTTTTTTCTTTTTTTTTTTAGTTATCGATAAGAAATTACGAAAATGCAATGCGCTGAGTACGATAATTTGACAACGCAGACTCGATCAGAACCACGCGCTCATCCTCGACTTGAATTACACGATTTAATCTTGGACGCCCCGCCTTCCTCTGTCAAAATACTACGGGCTCGAAAAGTGATGATCATAATGCATTTGAAAGGCAATTGTATGCTTATGCTAATTCCTACACTCGTCGGCAACCCTCCAAGGCATGGCGAGTTTAAACGTAAACAATGGTGGACTACAGCAGGAGGACGACTGTGACTCTCTCTCTCTCTCTCTCTCTCTCTCTCTCTCTCTCTCTCTCTCTCTCTCTCTCTTGCTGTCTTTGTCTCTTGCTGTCTCTGTCGGCCTCACTCTTCTCTCTCTCTCTCTCTCTCTCTCTCTCTCTCTCTCTCTCTCTCTCTCTCTCTCTCTCTCTCTCTCTCTCTCTTAATCAACACGTAATAACCGTATGGAAATTAAGAGAAGCCTCGGCGCACATCAAGCATTCACCACTTAAGTGTTTCTCAAGGTAAACGTAAATAGGAAACAACTAAGAAATAACACAACTTGCAATAAAGAAGTAAAGAAGATTCTGGCCAAATAAATAAAACAAACTCTCAAATGAAGCAGACGAAAAAAAATCAGGAGAATGCGGTTGTTTTCCAGTTCTTCCGCAGTTTACGTTTTCTTTTGTTTTCATTCTCGAGATACCGAACAAGTGAGCATCGAGTCGGCCCTTCCATTCACACGAACATCACGTCACCGAATATTCTTGGAAATCCCCTGATCTGCTCAACCTCCACTCCCTCCTCCACTCCCCCCGGGCGGCTGACATCACCACCAGCACCACCAGGACGTGTCAATGACGTTTCCGACGCCACTGAAGCCGTCTCATGCAGCAGGAATCCCACTTCATAGATTGCAACAGTTTGGTATTACATGCTGCCCCTTAACCTTCTCCGCTATGAGTCTCTCGCAGCAATTCACACTCGTTTACAAGTCACCTCTTTACTGTTTTATGGCTCACTTGCCCGCTATGAATCTCTCTCATCACCTCACACTCGTACGTCACCACTTTCATTTTTTACAGCTCACTTGCCCGCTATGAGTCGCTCCCAACACCTATCACTCGTTAATACGTCACCTCTTCCTCTTTTTACAGCTCACTTGCCCGCTATGAGTCTCTCCCATCACCTCACACTCGTATACAAGTCACCTCTTTCTTTTTTTACAGCTCACTTGCCCGCTATGAGTCTCTCCCAACACCTTACTCGTACAAATCATCTCTTTCATTTTAAACAGCTCACTTGCCCGCTATGAGTTTCTCCCATCACCTCACACTCGTACTAAACACCTTTCTCTTTTTAACAGCATAGGAAGCAGCAACAAGGAGACACAACAACAACGAAAAGCAAAGAATAAAAGACCAAGTAGGTACTGTTCCCCTAAAAGAAAAAAGGAGAATGAGTGGCCAGGCAAGAGAGGTCAGTTTCGGGTGGAGATGTGTTGATATTCTCCACCGCTTCCACACAACACACCACCTGGCACATTCCTCTACCTCCCCCACCTTTCCCCCAGCTTCCTCTCCATCTCGCATTCCTGACGTCATCAACCTCCTCCTCCTGTCCCTCCTCCTCCTTCCTCCAACAGTGACGTCATATGTTTGTCCCTCACTACGTCACAAACTAGCCCCGAGAATCGTCTATCTATAGCTGTGACGCCTACGCTCAGAGGGAGGCAGGGAGTGGGTGGGAGAGGGAGGGAAGGAATATACGAGAAAGAGGAGGAGGGGTAGGAGGAGGAGAGAGAAGAATGGGCCCTGACTCAGAGTTCCCAGTACAGTATTACAATGCATAAACCACGAGGAGGAGTCACTACTGGTATACCGGCGTCCCTTCCACCTACACTCCTGCCACCGTGGACAATACTACACCATGCGAACACAAACTCATACGTGGAAGGGAGATGAAGAGTGTCCCTGAAATTAACTTAGAGAAGAGGGTAGGGAGGAAGGAAGTGGGGGAAAACAAAGAAAGGAGAATAAAACAGGAGATGAGTGAGATGAAAAAAATACTACACCATGCGAACACAAACTCATACGTGGAAGGGAGATGAAGAGTGTCCCTGAAATTAACTTAAAGAAGAGGGTAGGAAGGAAGGAAGTGGAGGAAAACAAAGAAAGGAGAATAAAACAGGAGATGAGTGAGATGAAAAAATAATGCGGTGCTGTTAAAAGAGTTAGTGGTAGATTGTAAGACAGTACCACCTCCACTATCACTACCATCAACACCATTACCACATACGAGAGAGGAGAAAATGATAGTACGTAAATGTTAAAGACGAGCAGGTGGTGTACACTATAGGAAGCAGCTCTGTAAGGTACTAATATATATAGGATCAGGTAGATAAGAATGTGAGATATTAGTATTAGTACCTTATAGATCAAGGACAACAACAACGAAAAAAAAAAAAAGGCCGTTAGGCGTTACTACCTCTAAAGAAATATGAATGCGTGGTTAAAAGAGGGGAAGTGTTTGGTAGATATTTGACATACCTTTGCACTACGACGAAACTATGGCAAATATCTACTCTTCCACCCCAGTTCTCGCCACCACCAGCAATATCCACACGTATAAGAGGAAAGGAAAACAAATTATCTAGATGAAGAGATGAAGAAGGGGAAGGGTGGCGAGAAAGAGGGAAGGAAAATTAAATAAGAAGGAAGAAAGGGAAGCGATGATGATGATGATGATGATGATGATGAAGAGGACTATAGTGATGATGGTGAGAGGAATAACAATGATGATAACGACAGAGATGATGATGACGACGATAGTGGTGTTGATGGTGATGATACGAGGTGGTAAGGGATAGTGATGGTGAGGAAGATAATACACGTAGATAAGAAAGAGGGAAGCAAAGATAAGGAAGGAAAGAGGAGAGATAACGAAGGAGAAAGGTTGGGGGGGAGGGTGGCGTTGGTGATAGATCCGGACATATAATAGAAAGGGTCCCACAGCCTTCACCACAACCACACCGCTACGATCAACACCACCAGCAATATTCACACACATAAGCAAAGGTAAACATTGATACAGTGGTGCTGGTGGTAGATACGAGGAACATATACTGGATACATAGTTACATAATTCCTTCTTCCCGACCTTCACTACCACCATCACCGCGATTACTATTGACGCGTATAAGGGAAAAGGAAAAATCTGATAAAGAGGTGTTGGTGGATAGATTCGGAGGACATAAAGTGGATAAAAAAGCCACATTTCCTTCTTCACCACAACACCACAACTACCATCACCACCACAATCATTTCCTCGTTCCTTCGTTCAATGGGCTTATGGTACGGTGACAGCATACGCCGGGGACATAAGAATAATATATGAAAAGCTTGATCGTCTACCTCCATTCCCCACCACCACCAGCAACGCCCCTCACACGTATGAAAGAAAATAATATGTAATAATTCAATGGTTCTGGTGTTGAGCTGGTGATACTACGAGACCCAAAACACATTGAAAAAGACGTTAGTGGTAGTTTAAGGGACAGTGTGGGTGGTGAACTGAATACGAGATCCGGAGTATATGAAAAGAAAAAGAATGTTAGTGGTAGTTTGTGAGACAATAGAGTGAATGAGAGCCTGTACCACCACCAACATTCACTACCACCAACACCATTCACACATATGAAGAGAAGAAGAATGTTAGTGGTAGTTTGTGAGACAGAAGAGTGAATGAAAGCCTGTACCACTACCAACACTCGCTACCACCAACAACCCCATTCACACATACGTAAGAAAAGAAAAACAGTAATTCGATAATGTTAATGACGCGCAGGTAGCAGACACAAAACACATACAATACATAACAAATAAGGCTCCAGTCCCACCTCCATTGTCACCACCAACACCAACACCATTCACACGTAAGGGAAAACAAAGGGAGAAAATGTTAGGGGTCTCAGTGGCAAGCTAGTAACACATAAGGGTCCAAAAATATACAAAGAATTAGCTGGTGATGGTTTGAGAGGCAGTAAAGAGAGCGAAGGCCATTAACACATGTACTCCAAGCCTTCCATGACCACCAGTAACGGCCGTCCACGCGTAAGAGAACGAGAGAGGAGAAATATACAATGGTTTTCGTGGTGAGGTAATGGTAGATAGCAAGAACATAAAAAGAACATAAAATAAGAAGAGAGAATATACAGAGGTGTTCGTGGTGAGCTGGTGGTGGTCCGGGGAGAAGAAAATATGAAAAAAAACATAAGAACATAAGATAGTAGACACATGACATATGGTAGATAGTTGGAACATGACATAAGAAAAGAGAATATTCAATAGTGTTCGTAGTGAGCTGGTGGTGAATTTAGGGAAAGGAAAATAAGGAAAAAACGTAAAAAAACAAGATGGTACCCACAAATAACATAACGGTAGATAGTTAGAACATGAAATAAGAAGATAATATTCAATGGTGTTCGTAGGGAGCTGGTGGTGAGTTCGGGGAAAGGAAAATAAGGAAAAAACGAAGGAAAACAAGAAAATATATATTGGTTTTAGTAGTGAGCTGATAGTATACAAATAGGGCATAAATTAAGGAAAAAGTGTATAAGGAGTATACAATGATGTCCTTAGTGAGCTCGTGGCAAGTTCAAGGAAAGTAAAATAATGAAAAAACATGAAAAGAACAAGAAAGAAATATAGAATTGATTTAATGATGAGCTGATGGTAGATACTAAGAATATAAAATAATAAAAAGAAATAATATACAATGGCAGGAAGTTCGAGGAAGTAAAATAATGGGGAAAAAAAAAAACATAGCGTCGTGATGGATGGCTTAAGCGGCAATAAAGCGAAGGAGAGGTTGTAGTTTGCGTTGTAGTTACGATGTTAAACGCGGTAATGGCGGCACTGATGAAATTAATATGCAAGGTAAGACAGGTGAAGGAGGAGGAAGAATGATGATGATGATAGTGATGATGATGATGATGATGATAATGATGATAATGATGATGATGACGATAGTGGTATGGATAAGAGGAATAACAATGATAATAATAATAGTGATAATGATGCTGGTGATGATGATGAAGATAATTATGATGATTGTGATAATGATGATGGTGATGATGATGATGATGATGACGATAGTGATAGTGATGATGATGATGATGAATAGGACGATAGTAGTGATGGTGAGAGGAATAACAATGATGATAACGACAGAGATGATGATAGTGAGAATGATGATGACGATAGTGGTGTTGATGGTGATGATACGAGGTGGTGAGGGGTAGTGATGGTGAGGAAGATAATACACGTAGACAATAGTGAGAAGTGACAGTGAATAATGAAGGTAACTGACGACGATGCATACAATAGTGAATAGTGATGGATGGATGATGAATAGGCTACACCATGACGCCATATGACCATCCCACCACCACCACCATCACCACCACCACCACTGCTACTACTACTACTACTACTACTACTACCACCACCACCACCACTACAACCACGGTCATGAATACAGATCAGATGTCATAGAAGAGGAAGGAAGAGGAAATGGAGAGAGAGAGAGAGAGAGAGAGAGAGAGAGAGAGAGAGAGAGAGAGAGAGAGAGAGAGAGAGAGAGAGAGAGAGAGAGAGAGAGAGAGAATAATTGGAAAACTGGAGAAATTAAACCGAAGTGAAGGGATAAGAAAATATGCAACAGGGTCCGAGGGGCGATATGAAGGATGGGATGATAAAAGGGAGAGAAAGGGAGGGAAGGGAAGGAGGGAGGAACGCCATCATAAATAAACCGGGAGAAAGGAAGGAGAGGAAGAAGGCGAATAAGGGAAATGAAATAGTGGTGCGTAGATGAGTTACAAGGCAAAAAAATATAGAAACTCGTGCATGGCGGGAAGATAAGGAAAGAATGTCCTGCCCTTCATTTAACTTAAAGAAGAAGGAAGGATGGAAGGAAGGTGTGGAGGAGAACAAACAAAGAAGAATAAGACAGTAGATTAGTAAGATGAAGCAAAAAAAAAAAATTGTGAGACGGGGAGAGAAAAAAGTATTAAAGTAGGAAAGAAAAAAAGTGCAGTGGAAAGCAAACAAAGGAAAAATAAATTGATAATGAGC
This sequence comes from Eriocheir sinensis, assembly GCF_024679095.1. Lineage (NCBI taxonomy): Eukaryota > Metazoa > Arthropoda > Malacostraca > Decapoda > Varunidae > Eriocheir > Eriocheir sinensis. The sequence continues at coordinate 7,915,311 of NC_066542.1, read as the reverse complement.
CGAAGCAAATGCAATAAAATTAGACATGGACGAAAGACAAAAGAAAACGAAAATTCCCTTTAAATAGAAAAAATATTGATGAAAATGGAAGGAAGGAAGAAGGCAGAAGCAAACGAAGAGAAGGGAAAGAGAATATGAGTTAGAGAAGTAATAAACACATACGAAGAAAGAAAAATTGAAATGAATAATCTGTCTAGAAATGAAAGTAAGAAAGTAACAAAGGAAAGCAAACGACGGGAAGGGAAGAGAAGATGAGTTTGGAAAGTAATAAACACATACGAAGAAGAAAGAGAAATTAAAAACGAAAAATATATATAAATGAAAAGCAGAAAATAGGAAACGAAGAAAAGGGAAATGAAAGATGAACAGAAGCAAAAAAAAAATCAGACATGGACAGAAAATAGAAAAAAATAAAGAAGGAAATATATGAAAAATGAAAGAAAGGAAGGAAGGAAGAAGCGGAAAAAAGCAAACGAAGGAAAATGAAAGAAAAAATGATCCAAAGCAAAAAAAAATAAATCATACAAGGAAAGAAGGTAAAAAAAAAATAAAGAATGAGATATATGAAAAATTAAAGAAAGGAAGGAAGAAACGGAGAAAAGCAAACGAAGTAAAAGAAAACAGATGAGGAGTTACAGTAAAAAAAAAAATCATGCATGGGACGGAGATAAAGAAAAAAATAATAAAAAATGAACGATATAAATAAAAATGAAAGAGATGAAGAAGTGGAGGAAAGAACCCAAACAAAGGCAAAAGAGAGTGAAATAATTGCAACTAAAAAGAATAAATAAATAAAAAAGAGGAAATTCATGTGAGGACGGGAGAAAGAAAACCAATCCTTCGAAGAAACAGAAAAAATATACCATAATTGATAACACAGAGAGAGAGAGAGAGAGAGAGAGAGAGAGAGAGAGAGAGAGAGAGAGAGAGAGAGAGAGAGAGAGAGAGAGAGAGAGAGAGAGAGAGAAATGAACAGGTAAAAGAGGACGAAGGAAAGAAAATGCAAATACTAGATGGGTTAAAAAGCAAAAAAAAAAACTCATGCAGGAGGGTAAGGAGAGAAAAATGATCACAAAAAAAAAATTAAATGATGACTCTGAAATACACATACGTAGGAGAGAGAGAGAGAGAGAGAGAGAGAGAGAGAGAGAGAGAGAGAGAGAGAGAGAGAGAGAGAGAGAGAGAGAGAAGGAGGGGGTGGAGGAAAAGGAAAGGAGAAAGAATAATCCCCAAAAAAATCCTTTAAAGAAGAAAAAATAATCTTAATGAGTCATGAAGATACACAAAATTGCATACTTAGAGAGAGAGAGAGAGAGAGAGAGAGAGAGAGAGAGAGAGAGAGAGAGAGAGAGAGAGAGAGAGAGAGAGAGAGAGAGAGAGAGAGAGAGAGAGAGAGAGAGAGAGAGAGAGAGAGAGAATTAATAATGAGCCGTGGAAATACACAAAGTTACATCTAGAAAAAAAAAAAGAGAGGAGAAAGAGAGGGAAGATCAGATAAGCAAGGGAAGAGAAGGGAGGAAAGAAGGGAAGAGAAGGGAAGGCAAATGGCATGATAAATCTATAAAAAGGAGTTTATAAGTCACGGAAATATACAAAGTTACATCGTAGAAGAGAAGAATGGTAGGAAAAAGGGAAGGATGGATAAGGAAAGAAGGAAATACAATAAGGGAGAGATAAAAGAAAAAAAATAAACAGAAGAGAAAAGATGAAGGAGGAAAGAGTAAATAAGAGAAGAAGGTTTGAGAGAAAGAGGGATGTAAAAATCACGAAGGGGAGAGAGGAGATGCAGGAGAAGGGATTGGAGAAAGAGGGAAGGGAAGATAAGGAAGGGAAGGGGTGAATAAGGATAGAGATAAGGAAGGGATGAAAACGGATGAATGACAAGGGTGGAGAGAAAGAGAGGAAAAAGATGAGGAAGGAATGGAAAGGGAAGGGAAGAGAAGAGGCGGAAGAGGACATAACAAGTCACCATCACCACCGCGGACCCACAGGAACAAACTTATCGATAAACCCGACTTCAGGGGATGTCTCTTATCACCGCCGACGCAGCAGGATTAGGCGACGGAGTTTTCCCTTTAGAAATGATGAAGCCACTCGATTATCTACGAGGGGGATAATATTTTTTTTAGACGCTACAATACATAATTCAAATCACACGGGCACGAGTTAATATTTATTCACTTTTTTTTTTTCTTTTTCTTCTCTCGTCGTGGAATGTCATGTTTGATTTATTATTCCCTTCTGAAGAAAAATGTTTGAGTGTGAGTCTTTTTTTCTCTTTCAACAAGTATTCAGCAAACGTATTTAATGGTGCACTTCGTCTTTCTTCGTCTTGTATGTACCGTTTTTTCCAGAACTCTCTCTCTCTCTCTCTCTCTCTCTCTCCTAGTGATAGTTTTACACGACTTCTGCACCACGAACGTTAAAATCACGCATGAAAACCCAATTAATCTTCTCTATTGCCTTGGAAAAGTCTCAATCCTCCTCCTCCTTTATCTCTTCTCTTTCCTTCCCTCATCTCTCAACCCTTCTTCCTTCCTTCCTAATCATTCTTTCCCTATTTCTTTTTTATCTATACTTCCCTCTTCCTCTCCACCGATACGTTTAAATATATGGACCTTTTTATCTCTTTTCTTCTTTTCTTCTCTTTCCTTCCCTCTATCTCTCAACACTTCTTCCTTCCTTCCTAATCATTCTTTCCCTATTTCTTTTTCATCTACACTTCATCTATACTTCCCTCTTCCTCTCCACCAATACCTTTAAAAATAGTCTCAATCCTTCTCCTTTATCTCTTTTCTTTTTTTCTTCTCTTTCCTCCCCTCTGTTTCTCAACCCTTTTTCCTTCCTTCCTAATCATTCTTTCCCTATTTCTTTTTCATCTATACTTCCCTCTTCCTCTCCAGCGATACGTTTAAAAATATGAACCTGAGGGTAGAGGGCGACCTGCTTAGCTTGGAGGGGGCTCATCGTGTTTGTTTAGGTGTGTGTGCCAAGCCGCTGCAGCCCCTTCAAGAGTGTGAGTGTGGCGTTAATCTGAGAGTCGCCCCGCCGCCCCCGTCACTGTGCGTGGTGAGGGGATGAGACGAGAGATGGATGGGTACGAAGGGGAGAGGAGGGAGGGAAGGAGGGGAAGGGAGAGAGGGGGAGGGGGAGGGATGGGGAGAGAGGAGGAAGGGGAGGGATGGAGAGAGAGGAGGAAGGGGAGGGATGGAGAGAGAGGAGGAATGGGAGGAAGGAGGAGGGATGGGGAGAGGGGTAGGAGAGAGAGAGAGAGAGAGAGAGAGAGAGAGAGAGAGAGAGAGAGAGAGAGAGAGAGAGAGACCAAAGAAAAAAAAAGAAAATGAAAAATGATCACCGTATCCTACATTAATGACAGGCCTTAATGCCAACAACTTAATGCCTCAGTTAACATTAATATCAACATCATATGACCCGTGCCATCACCAATCCATAAGGCACGAAATAGCATATAAAGAAAAATAGTTGCAAATAAAAAAAAAGATCAAGCAAGAATATTGTATATATCTATAAAAAAAAAAAATCAAAATATATAACTGCATATATAAAAAAAGGATTTCATTTTTTTTACAGCAGAGGAAGCAGCTCAAGGGCAAAAAAAATAAACAATAATGAAAAAAAAAGCCCGCTATTATCTGCTCATATATATATATATATATATATATATATAGAGAGAGAGAGAGAGAGAGAGAGAGAGAGAGAGAGAGAGAGAGAGAGAGAGAGAGAGAGAGAAAATGTTGCATAGATCTAAAACTTCAAGTAGATAAAAATATACTCCATATCTAAAATTTCAAGTAAAACGATTTATTCTATCTATAAATTCAAGTGAAAAACAAACAGAAATATTAACGCAATCAGCATATAGATAGCAAGAACGAACGGATACGAGCAGCGATGGACACACTAGCGACCCTCCGACCCCCGGGCAGCCACGCGCGGGAACATGTTTGTCACTTCATGAGCTGCTCGAACACCATAACAACCCCCCCTCCCCTCCCCCAAGATACCTGCCCTCCCTGCCCACTCCTCTTGACTCTTTTGTAGGTGCAATGAGTAGCGGGCTTTTTTTTTTTTCAGTAATGTTTCCTATTTTTTGCCCTTAAACTGTTTCCTCTACTGTAGAAAAAATAAAATATAATAAAGTTAGTTTCTCGCACGCCATCACCTTATTAACATGTTATAATACCTACTTACTGATTCACCTACCTACCTTCTCTACCCTAACCCTTACCTAACCTAACCTACCCTACCCTACCCTTATCCTTACCTAACCTAACCTAACCTAACCTAACCTAACCTACCCACCAACCAACCATTCAACCTAATTCCCATATGACGTCTGCATCTCACTCCTTTCTTTTTTTCTTTTTTTTTACAACAAAGAAAACAATAATGAAAACAAAAGCCTACTATTCGCTGCCCCTCTATCTATACCCTTATCCTTACCTAACCTAACCTACCCACCAACCAACCATTCTACCGATCTACCTTCCCACCTACCTACCTACCTACACTACCTTCCTATCTAATCACTGACGCCTATACAGTGGGGGGGGTTTTTCTCTCTTCTGTTCAACATCCACAACACAAGCTTTACTGGCGACGAAAAGTAACGGGTTCTGTATTATCTATGGTACCTTAGAGAGCATCAAATCAATAAGCACATGAGATACTGGCACTGACCATCTTAGGTGCATCCTCAGCTAGATGCCAAGTCGTCACATGAGGACCATTAATACCTCGGCTTCCAAAGAGGTGTAGAAGAGGTGAGGACGAGGTGTGAGAGATGAAAAAAAAAAGTTGTAAAAAAGTGAAAAAAGGTGTAGATGTGTACTCGTAAAATAAGTGTCGAAGAGTTGTAAGAGAAGTGTAAAAGTTGTAAAAGAAGTGTAGCAAATGTGTAAAAGAAGTGAAGAAGGTGCTTGCTGGAGTCCCCCGTTAGTACCTTAATGGACTTGATTTCTTCACTTTCTTAAAGATGAGATTCAGGAGCAGATGTCTGGGAGTTCGTATTCCGCCCCTTCCGATTCCTTGGAGACTCGAAACCCGCATCAGGAAGTTGGAAGGCCGGGGAAAGGCTTCCGCAAAAATCCTCCCAACTTCACGGTGAGGGTTCAGTCTCCAAGGAATCAGCGGGGACAGAATTCGAACTCCCGACATCTGCTCCTGAAATATCACCTTTAAGAAAGTGATGAAATTATATCCACCAAAAAAAACTAATCGGGAGTTCAAATGAGCGCCTTTTAATCCTGTACTGACTGTTTTAATATATAGCCTAACTACATACCAAGCAGCGACATGTAGTATACACCAATAAAAAGGCACGCACTGACTTTAAACATTTATATCACAAAAATTATCAATAAATACGCAATCGATTACTGAAAGACAGAAAATGAGGATAACGGTTTATGAATCGATGATGTGTGTGTGTGTGTGTGTGTGTGTGTGTGTGTGCTCGTCTTTCCAGCTTTAAACAAATTGCATATCAACTGACGTTCAACGAAGTCATTTTCAAATTAATTTAATCATAAACACAAACCTGCATCGTTATCATTATCACAAGAGAATATACGTGACACATTAATGACTCATCGTCTTTTCAAACTATAAAGGGCAACTCACCCCGTCTGGTCTGGCTGTGTTATCTTTCTCGTGGTAGCCTAATAAATCCCTTCACTCTCTCGGGCCGGAATCCACAAGGTTGCGTAACACTGGTAGATCGTTAGACGACATTGAATGGTGACCTTGAGCTTGGAACGAAACGTATTTTTCCCTCGTTCTTCATCGATGACCCAAAGTTTTCGATTTGGTTCACGTCTGAGCTGTTTCCCGACCAAAATCAAATGCCCTCCACTCCACAATCACTCATCACTGCCTTGTTCTCGGTAAGGGCGTAACGCGGAGTCCCGTCTGCCATGAACACCTCAGCCTGGCAGCGATTTCAAAGTTCAAACTGTCAACCGAATTATCGTAAAATAAGACAGTTTAACCAGTATCACTCTTTTCGAGGAAACAGTTCGCTTGTACAATATTATGAAATGCACCGTACACCATATACTCACTGGGTGTTTCTCTGTCTTCACGCTGCACCGCTGATTATTAGAAAAGTGTCTCCCTGAGTCCCCTGGCCGACGAACATGTCCTGATGGCGTCGCGGTAACAGTCCAAGTGTTGTTTAGTACTGTTTACATAAGACTAATTTGGCCCTGACTTTCTCAACAGGCGCCATGCGATATTCTATTCAACAAAAAAAATGCAAACAAATAAAGGCATATTCTTTTTGTGTATGTAAGTTAGTGTTTACGTGCGACAACAGGTGAAGGCAGGTAAAGCAAAACCGTACATAGGGAGAGTTGGACCACTGGCTCTACACAGACGCCATCTTGCCTCTACCTTGCGCATGCTCATTGCCTCGTTCCTACCTTGCCTGAACGAGCTTTTGGAATTTCATATAGCCTACTACCATTGTTTTCTATTTAGCTTGTATTCAGACAGAAGCGTTGCATAGAAGGCGCAGTGAGCATGAGTAGCGTATAGACAAGTTGCGGAAGCTGATAGTAGGCTATGTGATTGTTCTTAGAGTGGGCTATTGAGGGTATGGGACACAGAAATCAGGGTGAATGAACGAATTAGAGGAACTGATAACGAGCAAAAGAGTCTTAATCCATTATAAAGGCCAAGAATAGGATGCAGAAGACGTCGAGTTTGTACACACACACACATACACATATGGCGAGTCTAGCGTGAGGTCAGACAATGGTGAATTAAACACACATACACACACACACAGGGTACAGAAGAGACCGAGTTAGTCCGAGACCGAATCTTCCTGAACGAGAGGCGAGGCGGGCCGTGGCGATTGTTTCGGGTAATGAGAAGCACACAGGCGGAGGGCGCGCTGATAGATGCACGGAGGGCGCGAGGGAGAGGAGGAGGGAACGGGGCGCGGAAAACAACACTGGCGGTGAGCTGAGCAGGGATGGCGGTGTTGGGGCCGGGAAGGAAGGGAAAGATGACCATGTATACGGGAAAGACTCTCCTATATAAAAGATAGAAACAGATTATTGAAAGATATGAAAAGAGAGAGAATAGAGTATCATAAGCGCCAAGGATTTCCAATATATTAGATACAAACATTACTGAAAGATGTTATAAGAAAGAAAAAGAGTAGCCAAGAATTTCCAACGTAAAAGATAGAAAGAGACTATTGAGGGATATTAAAAGAAAGAAAATAGAGTATCAAAACCGCCAATACGTCTACCCTAAGAGATAATACATTGAAAAAGAAATATAGATACGTGGAGAGGAGTAAAATTAATCCATTCAATCCCTCACTCGATTAAAAATGACTGAATAAAGACCCTATCTCCATAATCACCCTCCATCAGGTCCAAATACATAAGTTAAAAAGTTAATTGACGTTGCAAGTGGGTCTTTAACTTAATAACTGTCTTGCATTCCTTTACCTTGTGTCAGTAGGAGGTTGTGTCTCGTCCCCGGGGTGATGGCATAGCACCTGCCGAACAAGTAACCCAAGGAGGACAACCCAAAGAGGAAAACCCAAGGAGGAAAACCCAAAGAGGAAAACCCAAGGAGGAAAACCCAAGGTGGAAAACCCCAAGAGGAAAACCCAAAGAGGAAAACCCAAAGAGGTCAACCCAAGGAGGAAAACCCAAAGAGGAAAACCCAAGGAGGAAAACCCAAAGAGGAAAACCCAAGGAGGAAAACCCAAGGAGGAAAACCCCAAGAGGAAAACCCCAAGAGGAAAAGATAAAGAGGAAAACCCAAAGAGGCCAACCCAAGGAGGAAAACCCAAGGAGGAAAACCCAAGACCCGAGACACACGAGCCTGACGTAGTTCTGGAAAATACAAATAGGTAAAAATACACACCAAAATAGTAGTAGAGGTGGCAATAGAGGTTATGGTGGGGGTGTTACGGGTGGTGGTAATAGTAGTAGTCATAGTAATGGTAGTGGTGATGAGAACAGTGGTAAGGACTGAGAGTGGTGATGATGGTGATGCTCTAAAAACGAGGCGGTGGATGTAATACAGAAATGGTGGTGATGGTGGTGGTGATGGTAGAGGTAATGGTGGTGGTGATAACTATACTAATGGTGGTGGTGATAGAGATGATGGTAATGGTGATATCTATGGCAATGGCGGTGATGGTAGTGGTGGACGGCAGATGTGACCTTACCTAAACATCGACCTGGCTTTTATGATATATTTAAAGTCCATTCAGAGAGGATCATCGTTAATCTTCTTAGCGGCAGATGCTAATTCCCATTCCAATTAACAATTCCAAAGGCTATAGTTAGTTGGTATATCGTGTGTGTGTGTGTGTGTGTGTGTGTGTGTGTGTGTGTGTGTGTGTGTGTGTGTGTGTGTGTGTAGCTACCTACCTACCTATACCAAACTAACTAACTAAATAAATAAATAAATAAATAACCATCCACGTAGCCTACTAACTAAATCAATCAACTTACTAATTAACAAAATGAAAAAAAAACATTCCACGGACCAACACCCTCCATTATGTTATTTCTCTTTCTTCTCCAGTTAAAAAAAAAAAAGGAAAAGGAAAAACAAAATATGAAGTCTCTCGCCACTACCCCTTCAACGTCCTGCTATTCTTAAAACATTTCGTCCCCCAAGCAAGCACGCATATTTGACACGGCTTTCGTAGGAGTTTGAGGCATTTCCTGGGGTAATTTTATGGCCCTGGTGGTATATGGCTAATAATGGCGCCACTATAAACAATTGCCTGCGCCATGACGGGCTAGGGCCGACCATCAGGCTCATATGGATTAGCCTACCGGCGTTATAGGCCACATGTAAAAAAAAAATATAAATAAAAAATAAAAATAAAAAAGTTTAACGCTTCCTCTGTACCATGAACCTAAACAATGACTCATTACAACCCGACTGATCTCCTTTTTGACCTTTGGAAATAGTTGATCTAAGAAGGGAAAGCGTCTGAGTTTAAAAGAAAAAAAATGAAGCAGCCTTAATCGTTTTTTTTCTAAGACCTTTCCTGAATAAAAAAAAAAAAGTTGAGTCAATAAAGCGATTCTAATTTTGCTTTCTTATCCTGCTTTAGCCATAATAGAAAATAAAAATAAATTAAAGGATATGGAAATGCTGACGTCAATTAAGTCACCCACATCCAGTTTTATTTTCAATCTCATCTCTGCTCCAGCGATATAAAAAGCAAATGTGTCTTCAAATGCAGAGAAGAGTCCACGTATTTTTTTTTTTTTCCGCGGCAATAATGGCACCTCTTAAAATTAATCATCTCCCTGCATCCCACGACAGTATATTCTTACCTGCCCTTCATTACCTTAATCTCACTATACATATTTTTCCTTCTGCTCGTAATCGTATATTCCCAAGTGATTAAAGGAAAATGAACTTCTTATAACCCCGACTCTGTCATTTGCATACATTATCATTTTTTTTCTCTGCGACCGAGAGGGGAAGGTGAGCGTGGTGGCTGATGAGATTTAAATGGAGTCCCCTTGAAGGCTAATAAGGCGGGGTACAGATGATCCCCGAGCCACTCTTGAGACGGGCGGGTTCGGGTGATCTCCGGCGCTCATGTGCAAGGGTAAATGAATGGTGATGAGTCGGTCCCGATCTGATTGAGTGTAAATGTTGACTCAGGGAGGGACGGCCGCGGCGGGACAGCAGGTGTGAGTCGGGGCCCTCCGTGGGACAGGTGGATGCAGGCAGGACTGTCTTGTATGTTAGTAAGGGTTGTGTGTTGTCGAAAGAATAAAGAGAATGAGTGGACAGAAGAGATCGAGGTTGTTCCTGTCGGTTGATTTACAGCAGCTTCTTCTGTGCATAAAAAAAATTGATAGATAGATAGACAGATAGATAGATATAAGAACCAAGCAGAGTCGTTTTGTTCACCAGCGTATCTTTTTATAACGGAAGCAGGAGGAAGAGAGACAGATCAAGCTAAATAATAGCAATAAGTCACACAGAGATCAGACATAAAAGTTTAAATACAATTTCATCTTTAATTGACCCGAGGCGCGACAAACTGCTTGCAGGGAACTTCCAGCACCATGGACGTTGCTCTTTTGCTTCGCGTGTGCAATTAAGACTAGGATCATATTCTAAAACATGTCTTCCTTCAAGTACACGTATTTGACAGGGCTTTCGTTGGAGTTCTGAGCATTTCCAGGGGTAGTTTTATGATCCTGGTGGTAGTTTGACCCTTCTTCTGTACCATGAACCTAAGAAACATATATTTGACAGGGCTTTCGTACTAGGAGTTCTGGGCATTTCCAGGGGTAGTTTTATGACCCTGGTGATAGTTTGAACCTTTTTTTTGTACCGTGAACCTAAGAAACAGATATTTGACAGGGCTTTCGTAGGAGTTATGGATATTTCCAGGGGTAGTTTTATGACCCTGGTGGTGGTTTGACCCCTCTTCTGTACCATGAACCTAAAGAAACATATTTGACAGGGCTTTTGTTGGAGTTCTGAGCATATCCAGGAGTAGTTTTATGACTCTGGCGGTAGTTTGACCCTTCCTTTATACCATGAGCCTAAAGAAAACTCATTAGAACCCGACTGATCTTCATTTTAACCTTTAGAAATAGTTGATGTGAGAGGCCGAAGCGTCTAAAAATTCCAGCTTTAGACATTATCAGTTCTTAGTAGTTAGTAGTTAATAGTTTGTAGTTAATAGTTTGTAGTTAATAGTTAGTAGTTAAAAGTTAATAGTTAATAATTAGTAGATAATAGCAGATAATAGTTAGTATATTGTAGTTAGTAGATTGCAGTTATAGACTGTAGTTAGTAGATTGTAGTTAGTTAGTAGTTAATAGTTAGTAGTTTGCAGTTAGTAGTTTGTAGTTATTAATCATAGGCTACCCCTTACGCGATCCCTATCTCTCTACCTAGCCTATGTTTCCCTTCTCTTATTGTTTACAAGATCGATTTTAACCTCCAGCGCAAGTCACGGAGTTTATATCATAAATTTCGGCCGATAGTCAAGGCCGGCCATTGCAACGAGCAAGTGAGGACAAACTAGATGGCCTATACCAGCTGTGTTTATAAGATTCTCTCTCTCTCTCTATCTCTCTCTCTCTGAAAATGGACGTCGATATCTCCTTTTAGTATAACAAATGGGACTGATATCATTACGACCAGGCAGGACTCAGAAGAAATATCCTGTTTTCATTAGTTTTTACATTCATGGTACAGAAGAAGGGTCACACTACCACCAGGGTTATTTAACTACCCGTGGAAATGCCCAAAACGCCTACGAAAGCCTTGTCAAATATGTGTAGGCCAATTGCTACTTGAGCGCCGAAATCTTCATCAACTTCCGTAACAGAAAACCCGAATTCGCAAGCAGTGGCCAAAACAGTTATGCGGTCTAATAATGAAAAAAAAAAATCTTGTTGAGGAAATTAACGAAAATCACTAATAATTCAGTCTCTCACCTGAAGAACAGCCACCCCAGCCTCTCTCACCTGAACAGCAGCCACCCTTGCCTCTCACCTGAAGAACAGCCACCCCAGCCTCTCTCACCTGAAGAACAGTCACCCCAGCCTCTCTCACCTGAAGCACAGCCAGCCCAGCCTCTCTCACCTGAAGAACAGCCACCCCAGCCTCACTCACCTGAAGAACAGCCACCCCAGCCTCTCTCACCTGAAGAACAGCCACCCCAGCCTCTCTCACCTGAAGAACAGCCACCCCAGCCTCTCTCACCTGAAGAACAGCCACCCCAGCCTCACTCACCTGAAGAACAGCCACCCCAGCCTCTCTCACCTGAAGAACAGCCACCCCAGCCTCTCTCACCTGAAGAACAGCCACCCCAGCCTCTCTCACCTGAAGAACAGCCACCCCAGCCTCTCTCACCTGAAGAACAGCCACCCCAGCCTCTCTCACCTGAAGAACAGCCACCCCAGCCTCTCTCACCTGAAGAACAGCCACCCCAGCCTCTCTCACCTGAAGAACAGCCACCCCAGCCTCTCTCACCTGAAGAACAGCCACCCCAGCCTCTCTCACCTGAAGAACAGCCACCCCAGCCACTCACCACTGAAGAACAGCCACCCCAGCCTCTCTCACCTGAAGAACAGCCACCCCAGCCTCTCTCACCTGAAGAACAGCCACCCCAGCCTCTCTCACCTGAAGAACAGCCACCCCAGCCTCTCTCACCTGAAGAACAGCCACCCCAGCCTCTCTCACCTGAAGAACAGCCACCCCAGCCTCTCTCACCTGAAGAACAGCCACCCCAGCCTCTCTCACCTGAAGAACAGCCACCCCAGCCTCTCTCACCTGAAGAACAGCCACCCCAGCCTCTCTCACCTGAAGAACAGCCACCCCAGCCTCTCTCACCTGAAGAACAGCCACCCCAGCCTCTCTCGCCTGAGAACAGCCACCCCAGCCTCTCACCTCAAGAACAGCCTGAAGAACAGCCACCCCAGCTTCTCTCACCTGAAAAACAGCCACCCCAGCCTCTCTCACCTGAAGAACAGACACCCCAAACTCTCACCTGAAGAACAGCCACCCCAACCTCTCTCACTTGAAGAACAGCCACCCCAGCCTCTCTTACCTGAAGAACAGTCACCTAAGACTCTAACACCTTATCGTGCTGGCCATCTTTCTCCATAACTATCTATTATCTGAGTAAATGTCTGGTTCCTGCAAAATAAGTTAAGCCTCCCTTCATTTGAACTCACCGATGTCGTTTTCTGTGGACGAGTGTTGCGGGTGTTGCTAAGTCTCCCATCTATTATCGCTACATCCACCTCCAGAAGTAAATGATTGGAAATAAAGAAAATGTAGCTATGAAAACCAATACAATTAACACTTTGATATCTTAGGGAATGTAAAGTACCAAAATGAGCTATTAGACAGCTCTTGTTATGCTGCCTGATCTATTTACTATTGCTAAAGGATTATATTACATCTAGCGGCAAAGTCGGCGAATTGGCAACTCTGGCCCCGGGAAGATTTGACTTGTCCTTATAGCAGGTTCACGTGCTAATTATCGCTCTCATAACTATTTCTGAGACGTGAACATATATTATCAGCAGAGATAGACAACTATTTAAGCAGCAATAGGTTACTACCCTTAAATGTGATGTGTATCTATTTCAAATGAGATTGATTATTATCCATTACCTTTATTTTTTTATATGTTTCTTTAAGTAGTGACCGTAACATCCAGGGCAAAGCCAATAAGACCTTTGATATGAAATGACCAATAATGAGGGCTTTGAACAAGCAGGTAGAATAGAACTATATATAATATACTATGACCCATTCAATAAGATCACAATGCACACACAAGTAGCTGTGATTTCTTTAAGCAACACTGATGTAGTCTGTAAGAGAAGGAGGAATGTATAAAACAAATTCAGGCTTTCATAGTTATTATTGAGGCAAACATCCGGCAGCCTACGAGAACAAATGTTAGTCTACAGTGACATAAGAAATCTTCAGAGAATACAGGAAAAAACTGATATAGTGTTAAATGAAGATTTGCTAATTCAGAGTAACTACAAAAACATTCACTATCAACCCCTTGACTACAAGAAGACATCACCAAGCTACAGGAATGGAACAAAAAGTGGCTGCTACAATTCAATGAAGAAAAATGTAAAGTCCTGCACCTTAGGAGGGGATATCCAACATACTAATACCACATGGTAAACACTCCACTATCCACCACAGAGGCAGCGAAAGACCTGAGAGTATATGTTACCAGGCTACCAGTGAAGGCGAAATCCGTGCCAATTGCAGCAGATGGATTAAAAAGTAACACTAAGAAGCATAAATATACAGAGAGGCAAGGAGGAAACCCACTACGTCAAAAAGGAACACCATTAGGCCAAAGATAAACTCACTACATTTATATTTTATACAACACAAAGTACTACAGCAGAACACAGCTTTCTAAAGTAACACACCACTACTCTATGAGGGAACTTTAAAACCTACAGGGTGATGCAGGAATAGTTACACATACAACATGGAACTTTGAGCCTCTTTGTATGGGGTTATGTTTGACCCAGTAGCTCTAAGCGAGAATAATGAGAAAAAATCATCGCTCACATAAACCATATCATAATATATATCAACACATTTGTGATCAGTTTATGCATCATCTATTTTGGGGGGTTTATATCATGGCAAAAATTTGGCCCGTCGCTGGTACATGGTAAAGCCAAAAATTTGGCCCGTTGCCGCTGCCTGGTTAAATAAAAAAAATAAAAAATAAAAATGTCTCAAAAGTCACCTCCCACAGGACCCTGTGTGCATATTGCCGGCAAATCCACAAACAGCGACCTCCTGTATGTGTGACATGTGCATGTATGTTTATATCACAATGTTTGCACAAGCATCAAAAGACTACACACTACCATCTATAAATGTATTCACCACCTTAATTTAACCCCTTGACTGTGGATTTCCTACAAGAAGACATCACCAAGCTACAGGAATGGAACAAAAAGTGGCTGCTACAATTCAATGAAGAAAAATGTAAAGTCATGCACCTTGGGAGGGGATATCTAGCATACCAATACCACATGGGAAACACTCTACTATCCACCACAGAGGCAGAGAAAGACCTGGGAGTGTATGTTACCAGGCTACCAGTGAAGGCAAAATCCGTGCCAATCGCAGCAGACGGGTTAACTGGGGAAGGGTTGACTTACACAATTCTTACAAACACAGTGTTTAAATTTACCACACAAACTACAACATCATAAGTGCATCTACGTCCCCATCTCTTTTCACTCCATGTTGCCACAGTTGCTCTACAGCCTTAGCTCTGAAACAAGATATAATTACTCTTTTATAGCATCTCTACTCTTTTGTGAAGATTGAATTACTCTGAAGAATAAAAATTGAGAGATAGCACAAGGCAAGCTAAAACTGAATAGAGCAAGGAGAAAGGGACAGATGATGCTACACTCACCTATGGACTGAAGAGGAGAAAGGGGAACGATGACCATCTACTTGAAGGAGAAGCCAGATCTGGGGCGGGCATCCTGTGGTCAAGGGAAAGATGATCAGGAGTATGGAAAAAGAGATGATAGAACATTTGATAAAACCATCCCCCAGTGAAATAGATATAAGCACAGACAGAAGTTTTTATCCAATTTGCAATTACCGGAACTTCAAGATTGGAGGACGGAGGGCGGGAAGGGGAGAGGGCGGCTGGAGTGACGGAGCGTGGTCGGCCAGATGGGCGGGGGGAAGGGGCGACGGAAGGGGAGAGGAGGACCTTGTTCTGCTGCACCCCCTCATCATTGCGCCTCATGTACTGAAGCAGCTTCTCCCTCTGTGGCGGTAAAAGTGAGGGTGTTAGGGGTGAAGGGCGTTAGGGCTCAGAGCGGTGAGTAGCGGGCTTTTTTTTTTTTTTTCCCTCCACTTTTTGTTGCCCTTGAGCTGTCTCCTTTGCCGTAACAAAAATAAAAATAAAAGAAGGAATGTGAGGAGAGAGCATAAAGAGAGTGATGGTCAGGGATGGAGCATTTATATTCAGTATTCGTATTTGGATGTATTCATATTCATTTCTAAATTATTGCTGTTATAAGTATATTCTCATTTGTATTTCAATTGGGTTATTCATACGTACCCTGAGTTTGGCCTGTCCCGTAAACACCATCCTGAATCGCGAGGAGCACACGCCCAAACACAGGAGCAGCACCACGCCCTAAAAAATGCCATCAATGCCACACCACAACGACACAGAGGGATGAGATTAAAGATTTATCAGAATTCGAACACAGGATTAGACTATGCAAAATCTATCATAACACTAAATAAGATAAAAGTTAGGACATGACAAAAATAACTCTCTGCCATTTACTCTTCCGGCCTGTAGTGACGTGCATGTTATAAGTGAACACCGTTATACATAATTGGTAAAATGGAAGCCCAATAATAATCATTTCATCAGAAGTTGGTCCGTATATCCACTGAACCCATCACTCAGTATCTCACACTTAGGGCATTGAGGATCTGGAACACTGGGTAGAAGTTGATATAGAGGTCCAGGTGCAGGTAGGTGACGATAGCCAGGCTCCAGGTGAGGCTGAAGTACACGATGAGCAGGGAGGCTCCGCGGCTGAACGAGCGGTAATCATCCAGTGTAGGCTTGTTCCTGCAGGTGGTGGGTGTTACAGTTGAAGATGTACAAAACACACACACACATACATATACACACGAAAGTTAGGGAGGATGCAGAGTAGCTATAAGATAACTACATGAGACTGAAAAAACTAAACCTTCTAACACCAGCACAGTTTTATTTTTTTTATTTTTTTATTTTTTTTACAGGAAAGGAAGCAGCTCAAGGGCGACAAAAAAAAATGGGGGAAAAAAAAAGTCCACTAATCGCTGCGCCAATGAAAGAAAAATGTAAAGAGGTTACTTAATTTCAATGTATAAAGGAACGAAGGGATATGAAAAGGTCAGTGCAAGATTTTCTCATGTATGTTGAAAAGCACAGATGTCAGAAAATGTAAAGAAATTCAGTTTCTCGAATAGATCAATTGACAAGGGAAGCAGGTGGAATCTAGAGGTAGTTCTAGTGAGGAGCAATCATGAGTTTAAAGATAACCTGTACAAATAAGGATATGGTGACAGGATAATATGAGCATGACTGAAATTCTGTAAACTGCTAGGTAACTGAATCCACACACTCTCTCACTCACTCATTCATTCACTCACTCACTCACTCACTCACTCACTCACTCACTCACTCACTCACTCACTCATTCACTCACTCACTCACTCACTCACTCATTCACTCACTCTCTCAGTCAGCCACTCACTTGAAGGCAGCTGTGTGGAGATTGACAACAACCACAATGGCGCAGAAGAGAGCCACGCCACAGAAGACAACCTGGGGCGCAAAGAACACTTCCTTGGGGGAGTTGTACCAGGAGATGAAGCAGCGCGGGTCATTGCCGAGGTCATTAAGGAAGAAGGTGTACGTGCAGCCCACTGACACGAGCGTCACCCCTGCGGCCAGGTATCCATACTGCTTCATCCTGCCGCCAACAATGCCTACCAGACGATGGGATGAGTTTCATTATTTTAAGGAATGGATACAATTCTATATCTTTTAATGCTCACAAATCAGCACTCAAGAAAGGATTTTAAATTTTTGCATTCTTAATATGTTTGCTCTGTGTAAGAGCTGTTCTTGCATTAGTGACATCCTAATGAACTGCCCCATGCAAACTAATTAAATACAATAATGTGATGAAGTGCAAAATAGAGTAGATCATATAGGAGGTCCCCATACAGAAATATATGTAAGGTCGGACATAAGCATTCTGTCGCCTGCAGCCTCGAGTTACATAATTCCAGTTTGGTGAGACACTTGGTAAAAAAAGGTTAAGTAATGAAGAAAACTACTGACCTACAGTGACGCACTTAAAGGAGGCATGGCCAATCATGGCTATCCACGCCCCTGCCCCAAGGTAGCAGGCATGGAGGAGAGTACCGATGGCTGCGCAGGAGTGGCGGTCTGTCCTTATGTCCTCCATGTCACTCACCACCATGAAGATGCTGCCACCAAGAAGACATGCCGCCAGACACAGACCCATCAGGTGGAACTGCTCCTTCAGGTCCCTGCCAGCAAGAAGACAGGTTAGGAAGGGAGGGAGAGAGGACATAAGGAGGCAAAATAAAGGTGACAGAAGTAAGAGGTACAAAAGAGATATGTAGTTGATAATGGGATTAGCAAAATGAGAATGTAGTTGATAAGATGAAGAATGGAATTTGGAAGAGCGTAAGTGGAAGGTTAGATGAACTATGGAAAAGTAAGTAAAGAAAAAAAATGTTGAGAAGGGGATTAGCAATATGAGAATGTAGTTGATCAGGTGAAGAATGAAATTTGGAACAGCATAAGTGGAAGGTTGAATGAAGTGTGGAGGAGAAAGTAAAAAAAAAAGGCTGTGCTATGTAGTTGAGAAGGGGATTAGCAAAATAAGAATATAGTTGATCAGGTGAAGAATGGAATTTGGAAAAGCGTAAGTGGAAGGTTGGATGAAGCGTGGAGGAGAAAGTAATAAAATAAAAAAAATGCTGTGTTATGGTGTTGAGAAGGGGGTTAGCAATTAAAATGAGAATGTAGTTGATCAGGTGAATAAAGGAGTTAGGATGTGAGTAAGTGGAATGTTAGATGAAGCAAGGAGGAGTAAATAAAGAAAAAAAGGCTGTGCTGAGAGGATAAGGAACACAAGCAAAAAGAAGAGGGTGAAGGATATCAATTTCATGCATAATGGAAAAGATCAACATGAAGAAACATTCCCTTCAGATTAAAGTAAAATTAGATAACAAGAAATTGTGATGGAATACACTACGAAGATGCATGTAAAAAAATAAACATATAAACAAAAATTACTGAATTACCCTCCCTGAAGCACTCACCCAGTAAAGGCCACCACCAGGATGAAGACGAGGAGGCAGACGGCAGACACACCATACAATAGATAGCGTATGATCACCAACCACTGAGGGTCAGCTGGCACGACCTGCATAACAAAACAAGGGTGTGAGTCCATGGTTCAAGATGCTGCCCCACCCCCACCTCCACCCATGTGCACACACAAAGAATAAATAGAATGCTCTACCACTAATGGGCACTCATGAAGAGGATTGTAAGATGCTGCAGGAAGCTATAGACACGACATAACTATAGAGCCATGTGTAGAAACTCAAATGTCATCCTTGGAAGAAAGAAGAGAGAGTTCAAATGATTGCAGCGTTCAGGGTAATGACAGAAGTAGACATAATTGAGAGATAACCTGTTTGCATGCGATAACAAGAAAAGGACATGAAAAAAACTGATGACAAACAATTAAGGTGCTTAGAAGATATCAAAAAATAGTTTCCCTTATAGATGTAATGAATAGTGAAATGACTTGGACAGGGAGATCATCAAAAATCTTAAAATTAATATAAAGCAAAGTTTGGACAATCAAGACAAGGAGGCAGAAAGTAAGGACCCTGCCAGCATAAATCATTTCCTGTACATCACACTTCAAATACTTGCCTTGTTCTCCACCATCTGCCCAATCACAGCGTACATGCCCTCTTGCCGACACATGCATTTGGTGAAGTCCTCTCCGACTTGCCACACCCGACAGCCCTCCCCCTGCCACGCCCCATTATCCCCCTCCTCAGGGTTGAACCACACACACCTCCTCCCCTCCAGCTGTGTGGGGAGGAATGGAGTGCAAGTGGTTATAGTAGTGGTAGTAGTGTTAGTGGTAGTGGTAGTTGAAGTAGTTGAAGTAGTAGTAGTAGTAGTAGTAGTAGTAGTAGTAGTAGTAGTAGTGGTGGTAGTTGAAGTAGTAGTAGTAGTAGTAGTAGTAGTAGTAGTAGTAGTAGTAGTAGTAGTGGTAGTGGTAGTTGAAGTAGTAGTAGTAGTAGTAGTAATATTGGAAAGGTAAAAATGTATGGATACTCTTTATATATTTTCATTCTTATTCATCACATATTATATTTGTGACATATAAAACAACCACTACATATTTTAACAACCACTTCCTGTCATCCACACACTATTCCATCTCATCTCAGCCACTCCACAACCTTGAGGTCAATAATACCCAGTTTTTTCCTCCACACCAAATGAACATCTCGTCCAATCGGTGTACTTTGCATTCCTTTCCCTCTTCCCCAATCAGACTCATCCTCCAAACACTGCTCTCCTCTGCCCTTGACCCCTTTTAACATCTTGACTGCAGATTTCCTACAAGAAGACATCACCAAATTAAGCTACAGGAATGGAACAAAAAGTGGCTGCTACAACTCAATGAAGAAAAATGTAAAGTCCTGCACCTTGGGAGGGGATATCCAGCAATCCAATACTACAATGGAAACACTCCACTATCAACCACAGAGGCAGAGAATGACCTGGGAGTATTATGTTACCAGGCCACCAGTGAAGGTAAAATCTGTGCCAATTGCAGTGGACGGGTTAAAGTGGACTCTGTGATGCGATTCAGCGTTTCCCACCTAGCCCTAACCCCATGCTCACCTCTGTATTGGTCAGGTTGGCATGGAAGAGGAGGCGTCGCAGGGGCTTCAAGTTAGTCTCGTGTGTCAGGCGTGGCTTCATCTTTGACTTGAGTGGGCTGGGTTTGCAGGGGGGCGTTTCTGGGTCAACTGTACCTGAGCGCTTCCGAACCTGAGTAGCGCCAACTTTCAGACTGATAATACGGGAGTCTATGAAGTTATCGACTTTTGTGTTTAGGCGTCTGTAGAGAGGAGAAATGAGAGTGAAAAAATGGAATAAATTTACTAAAACATAGGCATATATTCAAATTTAAGTGCACACACACACACACACACACACACACACACACACACACACACACACGAACAGTAGTAGTAGTAGTTACAATACAATATACAAGAACAACAACTACTACTGCTACATTAACAACTATTACTACTGCTACAACAACCACTACAGCCACTAGAAACAGCCACAACATTTACTATACTCTCCTGAACCACCATTACTACCACCACCATCACCAAGACACACGCACACACACTCTTACCCAGCCTTCAGGGGCAGTGGATGGTCCTGAAGCTTGTGAAGATTCTTGTACACCTGAGACACGATCGCCACAAACCTGTCCTGGCATCGCGGGTCCGTGAATAGATCTCGTGGGACTGTAAAAGCATGGAGTTGTGTGTGTAATGGGGAAAAGGAGGAGGAAGGAGGGGCTGTGAAAAAAACTATCAAACATTATAACCATCTATCTCTACCTGGGACATGAACATAGAGTACTACCTTCCACTCGGTCAATCCTGTAGTCCCATTCTTCTAGGAGGCGAGCGTTGCCCTTATACATGGGTGTGAATAGATCTTGGCTGGGCTCCCGGAATTGGTCCACCTTCTGGGTATCCAATTGTACATCTGAAGGAGAGAGAGAGAGGACAGAGCAAAGTAAGTAGATGTGTTGCAATGGTCTTGGCGGGTGAATAGCTGAAATATCTGTCATGGAAATGATAGTAAGTTGTAGTGGTAGTAGTAGTAGGAGGAGGAGAATGTGTAGTAGTATTAGTGATAGTAGTAGTAGTATAGAAAACTTGCTATTCAACATGGTTACATCCCCAAAATAGTTGCACATTAAGCCTGAAGCTGAAGATACAGGTGACCAAAACATCCATAAATAACAATGATAACACAAACAAATCCTCTATGCAACGGAAGACCAAATATCTACACTCACTGACACAGTCCAAGGTGGCAGCAATGGGAGAGGTCGGGGAATCGCTGCGAGCATGGGCGAGGGCGCTGGCCAAAGTAAACTGCTCCAGGTGCCTCACAAATTCCATGAGGGTCCTGCCATCCTCCTGTGCAGCAAACTTCTTCCACTCCTCCATTCGTTTGTGTTTTATTAACGTGCAAGCAGCCGAGAGTATGTTCTGTGGGAATGAATGGAGATGTTATAGTGCATCAGTGAGGGCAGATGAATGTGCTGGCGAGTGGGTTAGCCCTTGACTGAGGATTTCCTACAAGAAGACCTCACCAAGCTACAGGAATGGAACAAAAAGTGGCTGCTACAATTCAATGGAGAAAAATGTAAAGTCATGCACCTTGGGAGGGGATATCCAGCATACCAATACCACATGGGAAACACTCCACTATCCACCACAGAGGCAGAGAAAGACCTGGGACGATATGTTACCAGGCTACCAGTGAAAGCCAAATCCATGACAACTGCAGCAGACGGGTTAATGGGAAGCTACTGAGGTCATGTGGGGTCAGACTGAAATACAACAACGTACATGAAACTACGAACAGATCACACTGACTAATTTAACATCAAGTGAGGGATTCATAACAAGTCAGAAATCTATTAACTACTGAAAATATACTGAAAATATAAACTGAAATACTGAACTGAACTGAAAAAATATAAACTGAAAATATAAAGTGACAATCATTCATAAGTGACACGATTCAAGTGAGCATATAAGTGATTGCAAACATCAGTGAGTGCTTTTTTCTTCTTTTTTTTCTACAGTACAGGAAGCAACTCAAGGGCAACAAAAAGAGTGCAGAAAAAAAAGCCCACTAAACGTTGCTCCCATAAAAGTGAAAAGAAAAGAGTGGCCAAAAGAGAGGTCAATTTCAGGTGGAGAGGCGACTTGATGCACTTACCAGAGATCTACGGGTTTGCTCCTCTGTCTGAATGGCACGGAGGCCACTCGGGTCACTGAGTTTGAGTACCAACTTTGCCATGTCCTGAAACTCCTTGGTTTCAGCTGCATCTGTATTGGAAGGGACATACACATGAGCACACACACACACACACACACACACACACACACACACAACATAAAGAGATACATAGGGTAGTTAAGGTCTCTCTCTCTCTCTCTCTCTCTCTCTCTCTCTCTCTCTCTCTCTCTCTCTCTCTCTCTCTCTCTCTCTCTCTCTCTCTCTCTCTCTCTCTCTCTCCTCTCTCTCTCTCTCTCTCTCTCTCTCTCTCTCTCTCTCTCTCTCTCTCTCTCTCTCTCTCTCTCTCTCTCTCTCTCTCTCTCTCTCTCTCTCTCTCTCTCTCTCTCTCTCTCTCTCTCTCTCTCTCTCTCTCTCTCTCTCTCCTCCTCTCTCATTATCTCTTTACCTAGGAATCTACCTCTCTCTCTCTCCCTCCCTTCTTTCCTCCGACAAAATTATTCACTTATTTCTGGAGCATCTACCAAGTGGCGACAGACATGTTACAAGGGAGAGATGGATAAGTGGAACGTGTGTGCTTGGAAATGGAGAGGGCATTGGACTAGGCACCATACAAGTGACTAATGTGGAAGTTAGAGTGAATAAGAGTGAGGAAGAGCTGCCTTGAGTGGATAAGACATACCCACGCACCCACGCACATTCGTAAGCACACACACTAACCACCAAATTGTTGCACTCAGCCTCTACTGATTTCCAACCAAAAACCGTCTCCTGGGCCCCAATAACGAGACTAATTTGTAGTTATCTTTAAAATAGTTAATTGCTAATGTTTCTTGGCGATAGTTATGCTTTAGAAACCAGTCAACACTATGCTCTGACGCTAACTCACTCACTCACCACTATCATTAGCAGTGGTGTTGGCAGTGTTGTTGCTGTTACTGCTTGCATTTCCTCCTGCTGCCACCTCCTCAACCATCTCTTCATTCTCACTTGTCCCCTCAGCGTCCAGAAGGAAGGCTGTCAATACGTCTGCTGCCACCTCTCGCTGCTCAGGGTCACTCAAGTCCGTGTCCTGTAGAAGCCTTGAGAAGACCTCCGGCGTGAAGTACGAGGGTTCACCAACTGTTGGGATAAAAGAGTGTAGTAACCAAAACAGTGAATAACGTTGAAACAGATGAAGAAAAACAGGTAAGTGGCGATTTCATTAATGAGTGGGTTTTTTTTAATCTATCTATAGCACTTGTTTCTTGTTTCTGCTAAAGAGGGAATGACCACAGCAGGAGCCTTCAGTTTGCCATGTTCATGCACTCCTTTAATACATAAGTCATACCTGCCTCCCTGTGTCTCATGTATTCCCGAAACTTGCCATTCCACCAGACTGCCTCTCAACCACTACATACTTTTTCATTGGAGTAAAGGGCAGACTGGGTTAAATATTTAGTATGTGTTAATTTTTTCTCTTACTCCTCCTCCTCCTCCTCTTATTGGTATTTATTGGGTAGTTGTTCCCTTGGGCCTTTAGATAGTTAGATAGTTTAAATGGATAGTTGGTGTGTCCTTGAGTCTTTAGATAGTTAGGTAGTTAATATATGTTTTCCATGGAGTGCCAGTGTTAACCCCTTGAGTGCGGATTTCCTATGAGAAGACAACACCAAGCTATCACCAGGAGAACATCACTGACTGACACCAATTATAAAACTTGCTCACATGGAAACTTCTCTCTTTGAAATAAAACGGCAGGGAATAGAAGTGGTAGTGGGGCAGCGCCGGGTCACAACGGAGGCTTACTTGCTAGCATGTTCTTGGTCCTCATTAATACAGACATGCACATCCTCCTCCTTGCTCACAACAGCCCTCCCACACACTCCCCCGCCAACGCCTCCACTTGTACTGCCAGTATCTAATTGCTAAGTACGGATAAATAGAAATTAGGGAGGAATAAGTAGTTTCAAGTATTATAAGTAAATATAAGTGTTGCCAGGAGCTGTTCTGTGCGGTAACGGCTCCTGGAAATACTTAAAACTACTTATTCCTCCCTAATTTCTATTTATCCGTATTAATTACACACTCGCCACTCTCTTCAATCCGTCCATTCACGCACCCTCACACGTCACATCCTTTCGGCTATCACCCTTACGCATTAACCCACCAGGCC
The DNA here is from genome assembly GCF_024679095.1 of Eriocheir sinensis. Lineage (NCBI taxonomy): Eukaryota > Metazoa > Arthropoda > Malacostraca > Decapoda > Varunidae > Eriocheir > Eriocheir sinensis. Next base: position 7,890,940 of record NC_066542.1, on the reverse strand, counting down.
TTTCATTCACTCATACACAAACCTCTCCATGTGATACCCCAGTCCGACAGCTTTCTTTCTTATCCCTTACACTGCATGCTATTCCAACTGACCCCTTCACTCCATGGTCCAACTTGCTTATTTCATCAACCATCCACCATCACCATACCACAAACAGTAACACCCACCATAGCCTCCCAGGAAGTATATGGAGTTGTTCCCCTCCAAGTAGTGGTCCCATGTGCTGTACTCATCCAGCTTAACAGTTGAATAACCGTCGTAGCGGATCTGGTGAGTAAAGGGCAGACCGGGTTAAATATTTAGTATGTGTTAATCTCTCTCTCTCTCTCTCTCAAGGACAAGGACAAGTGCCAGGTCCTTCAAGTTGGAACGAGGAATAAGAAGTTCGAATACAAAATGCGCGGCGTTAAACTCAAAAGCGTTCAATGCGTCAAAGACTTGGGGGTCAAAATCGCGTCAAACCTCAAATTCTCACAGCAATGCATCGATGCAGCAAATAAAGCGAACAGAATGTTGGGCTTCATTAAAAGAAACTTTGTATTCAAGAATAAAGATGTAATACTCCGCCTACAACAGTTTAGTCAGACCCCACTTGGAATATGCGGTACAGTTTTGGTCCCCCACCATGCAAAGGATATTGCTAAATTAGAAGGTGTTCAGCGTCAAGCAACGAAAATGATCCTTCCTAACAAATCCTACGAAGAAAGGCTTTCTCCTTAACATGTTCTCTCTTGAGAAACGTCGCTCCGAGGAAAATTGATCGAATGTTTTAAAATACTTAATGGTTTCACGAATGTAGACAGATCAACATTGTTTATGATCGATGACAGTCTGCGACGAGGAACAATGGCGAAACTCAGATGTAGACAAGTAAATTCAGATTGCACCAAATTTTTCTTCACCAACGCTAGAAAAGTAGAATGGAATAAGCTTCCACCATCAGTGGTCCAGTGTAACACGATTGACTCCTTCAAAAATAAGCTCGACCGTCACTTCCTTCAACTTAATATCAACTAGAGTAGAAATGCAACGTTTTGGAGTCTTCTGATTAATGTAAAATCACTTAGGTTTAAGGACAGACCACCAAGTCTGGACCATGGGGTCTGTGTGGTCTGATTTTCTATGTAAATCTATGTAAATCTCTCTCTCTCTCTCTCTCACCGTAGCTGCAGGGTCAGGGTTCCTACGACACCCGATAGTGGTCTCCAACACAACAGGGTCACTGGAGGCCTCCACACTGACTGGGTACTTGGTGTGGCCCTGGATGCCGCTGTTGATCAATAGCTGAGGAAGGAAGGGAAGCGGCAGGTGATGAAGGAGCCAAGGAGAAGCAAAATAAAATAGAGAAAGGAAAAGAGTAGGAGTGAAGAGAGGAAATGAATGGAATATGGATCGCAGTTCATCAGTTTTCTTCCTAGCTAAATGCCTCTATCTCTCCCCAACTTGTCAGATTCCTCCATATTTTCCACACCTACATGTCCAAGCTCTTCCTTCTATTGGTAGGTTTCTCTCTTCCCAAACCATGTCCCCTGTCTCTGTCTCCATCTCAGAACAAACAGCTCTAGTACAGTTAAACCGTTTCACCACCAAAAGTCTGAGACCCTTTCAAAGACACACAGCCAAAGCCATAAGAACACTTCCACCTCGACCTAAAGCTCTAATATTTCACACCCTCAACATATCCGCTTAACCCCTTGACTGCGAATTCCCTACAAGAAGACATCACCAAGCTACAGGAATGGAACAAAAAGTGGCTGCTACAATGCAATGAAGAAAAATGTAAAGTCATGCACCTTGGGAGGAGATATCCAGCATACCTATACCACATGGGAAACACTCCACTCTCCACCACAGAGACAGAAAAAGACCTGGGAGTATGTGTTACCAGGCTATTACTAGTGAGAGCGAAATCCGTGCCAATCCAGATATCTCACTCCAAATACTCCACCCGAAATTGACCTCCCTTTTGGCCACTATTTACTTTTGTCTATTATGGGAGCGGTGAGTAGCGGGCTTTTTTTTCTACGCTCTTTTTGCAAAACAGCGGACGGGTTAACCATTTTATATTGCCAAACTCACCTCCACTCCAATTGAAGCCGCCCATCTCAGGCCCACATTCGTCCACTTATCATGAGGCACGGCTCCTGGCACGCTAGCCTCCCAGTACTCCGTCCCAGTGCTAACTACTCCATGCAGGAAGACCCCATGTTGGTAGATGGCCACACCAGGGTGCCCAACTGTATCTCCTCCTGTTGGGTTACAAGATGGGAGACTGATCACTTGGGGTATTGTATATGGTGAAAGGACAGAATGAAGTAGGTGTTGAAAGAGTTGTGTGGCTAGTGAGATCTAATGATATTGATAAAGTATTACAGGGAGGAAATCATATTAAAAAGGAGACCGCATGTATGTTGCAGGGAGATTGTAGCTGAAGAAACAGTTAAGTGAGGGGTTGAAGGTTTCATAACGTTGCCATGAAGTCACAAGATTCGCTACCAAATCACTCGCCTCTTAAGCTGTGTATGAACAACTTGCAACCTCAGCTATGCCCCCAGACAGAAAAATAATGTAAAGCAGTAAAATAAAGTGATGTATTTTGGGTAATTTCAATCCTAACCATTTTTCTTTTAACCTGGTGCCAATATATCAGTTTATCATGACACTGGATAAATTCATTTGTATATATGACAAATAGTACATTAAAGACTTAGAGAGAGAGCTACCTGTGTGGGTCATGGCCTCTCTCTCTCTCTTAATGTTGTGATCAAAGCAATAAAAAAAAAAAAACATCATTCATTAATTCCTTCAAACACACTGTTAAGGAGTTACCTGTGGAGATGATGTACTCTCGAGGGTAGTTCTGGGATAGACGTGTGTTGAGGAACTTCTCCTCTGTGTAGAACGCCTTCATCCACAAGCTGACACTGAAACCTGCCGTGGCACTGGCCGGGTCATACAAGCCACTCTTTGTCTCCTCTGTGTCTACGATGCTGAGGCACTGTGAGGGAGGGAGGGAAGGTATGAGCGGGAAGGAAAATCAAAGAGGAGAAAGATGAGGCTTGAGGAATAATATAAAATGCAAGTATACACCACCACTAACACTACTACTACTACTACTACTAGCCTGCTCTTGGTTCATATCTAGCTGCACTGCATTCCCAAAGCCCAAGGGCCCAGCAACAATCTGCAGGGGATTTGTGACGTTGTTAGCCAGAGGTATTTCGCTTAGGTCCTTGAAGTTCTGAGTGGCAGTGTCTTCGTAACGCTGGGCTGTGGTAAAGAAAGACATAACAATGGTGAATATTTAACATGCAAGTGTAAAAGCATCTATGTTGCACTTTTCGGCATAATTACTTTAAAGTTTCCCTGATGACCATTATCAACCCAGACTTTAGCAACAACCTCCCAAGAAAATCAAATGGAGCTTCAAGGGACAGCAGGAGACAAGCAAGAATGGCGCCACTGAAAGGCTTGGGCCAACCATCGGGCTCCATCAAGAAAACCTACCAATGCTAAGGGACGAGTGTTAAAAAGAAAATGCAAGCCTCGCCCCAGAGACAAATTGACCTCTATTTTGGCCACTTTTTACTTTTGTCTGTTGTGGGAGCGGGGTTTTTTTCTACACTTTTTTTGTTGCCCTTGAGCCGTCTCCTTTGTTGTAAAAAATAAAAAATAAAAAAATAGAGCCATGGCTGGCGGACTCACTGTATACATCAACGGGTGGCATGGTGGCAGGCGCTAGGGTGGTGGGCGGGTTGGGGTCTGGTCAGGGTGGGCAGTGTGCAGCAGCAGGGTGTGGACGCGATGAATGGGAAAGCAAACATAGATTAGTAAATATTCAGAGCAATTCTGTAGCATCAAGATAGCCCCTTCTCCCCCTCACTTGCTCTTTCTCTCTCTTTTCAACTCTCTCTCTCTCTCTGATAAGAACAATGTCATATATTTACCACTGAGCCCAAGAGCACAGGATTTACAATACAGTCCATAAATGAATGTGTGTGTGTTTGTGTGTTTGGGCAATTGCTGTAGAACATGGTGGTGGTGGCTCCAAAAGTGATGACAGTGTGATGCTCCTGTTGATGCCAGTCCTGATGCTGTCCTGATGCAGATCCAGCTAAAGCAGAGGTGACGAGCATTGGACATCCTTCCCTCTGTTGTAGTTTTTCCCTGATGGGCCAGGAAACGGATGCCTCGTGTCACTCGAAGGGGGTTTGGCTTCATCATCCCTGGAAATGTGAAAAGGAGTAACTTAAAATAATCAAGCACAAAGAAATTCAACTAACTGTGATAAGGAAAGACATCTAATGCAAATGTAAATGACACGAGATGCAAATAAGAACTCGAAAAGCCTTAAGCCATGGAGCACCCTTTGGCATGACGCTAGAGAGTCAATCTTGTATCTTGGGGACTAGGGTTTATCTTGCATCTTGGGGACTAGGGTTAATCTTGCATCTTGGGGACTAGGGTTTATCTTGCATCTTGGGGACTAGGGTTTATCTTGCATCTTGGGGACTAGGGTTCATCTTGCATCTTGGGGACTAGGGTTAATCTTGCATCTTGGGGACTAGGGTTAATCTTGCATCTTGGGGACTAGGGTTAATCTTGCATCTTGGGGACTAGGGTTAATCTTGCATCTTGGGGACTAGGGTTAATCTTGCATCTTGGGGACTAGGGTTTATCTTGCATCTTGGGGACTAGGGTTAATCTTGTATCTTGGGGACTAGGGTTTAATTTCCAGGCAGGTTATTGAAAAAAAAACATTTATCTCAAGTACGTAGACTTCTCATGTGCTTGAAGAAGTGGTCCACTCACCTGTGCTCCTGATGTTATGGATGTCTGCCTGCTTTCTAAAATGATCAAACCAACCCTTGATGGAGGCAGATGCAGTTATTGATCACTCACCCTCCTAAAACTTGCCTAGATATCATTATACAGAAATAAGGCTTTGGTGTAGACTAGGGTGCTTAAGACATGCTAGCTAAACTAACTAACTAAATTAACCCTTAGACGGCTGTGGAACTATATATAGATGGTCCAAAATTCAGTCAGTCAGTTCTTTATGGCAGAAATCTAACAACACTTCCAGATTGCGGTGGCTGAGTGGTTAGCGTGCAGGCAAAGCTTTCACCACGCCATGGACGACATTGGTTCAAATCCCCCGCCACCACCTGGGATATTTCAGTCACCGCCGAGTGGTCTAAGACTACCCACTTGCTGTCCAGAAGACCATCCATCAGCCCGAACGCTAAAAGAAACCGTATAAGTGTATTAAGAATGAGTTCCAGGGGGCACCATGCTATTACAAGTTAACTTTTCTTATAGCAGGCTTTTTTGTTGCTTTATTGTTTCATTTCCTTGAGCTGTCTCCCTTGTTGTAAAAAAATTAATGAAAGAAATAAATAATCCCTTTTTTTTTTCTTTTTTTTTTAAACTTCGCCTATAGCGCAAGTAGGCTTTCTTCAAGGGCCTGGTGGTCAGTCCAAGCCCATCATGGCGCAGGCAATTTTTACAGTGGCGCCATTTACACTTGGCTCATGCTGACCCCCAGAACTCATTCTTGATTCCCTTGGACGGTTTCTTCTAGAGTCCAGGTTGATGGGTGGTCTTCAGGATAGCATGTGGGTAGTTTTAGGCCACTCGGCAGTGACTGAAAAATCCCAGGTGGTAGCAGGTGGATTCAAACCAATGTTGTCCATGGCACAGTGAATGCAGGGCCCACATGCTAACCACTCAGCCACCGCCTACCCTAACCTAAGGAAAGAAGGAAAAAAGAATGAAAGGAGGAGGGAAAGTATGAACTGGCTAGGGGAGGTAGAGGCCGCCAAGCACCTCACTCTGGTAAAGGACCAGCCCCTCACCCCATCAAATAATCAGTGTACAGCAACCCCCATTTAGCCCCTTGACTGTGGATTTCATACAATAAGACATCACCAAGCTACAGGAATGGAACAAAAAGTGGCTGCTACAATTCAATGAAGAAAAATGTAGTCCTGCACCTTGAGAGGGGATATCCAGCATACCAATATCACATGGGAAACACTCCACTATCCACCACAGAGGCAGAGAAAGACCTGGGAGTGTATGTTACCAGGCTACCAGTGAAAACCAAATCTGCGCCAATCGCAGCGGACAGGTTGAGTATAAAGAAAGCTTCAAATATTGCTTTTAATGGTTAACTTTTTATTATTGCACTAAATATTCTTAGCCTAGTATTCAAATAGTAACAATATTCAACGTTTCATTATTACTTGATCGGCCCTTCAAGTAATAATGTCTCTTTTGGTCATTTGCTTTTATTTCAACCTTAGGACAAAACCTGTGCACAAGCAGTCAGGATATCGTCAAAAAACACGTGCAGAGTTATTGGCGCCATATACCAGATGTACCTTCAACCTCAATAGCGTACACAGCAAATATCAAACAATAATAATTACTAAACATTTCGTCAAACAAGTTCAAGTATTTAACAAGGCTTTCGTAGGAGTTTGTGGCATTTCCAGAAGTAGTTTTATGACCCTGGTGGTAGTATGACCTTTCTTCTGTACCGTGAACGTAAAGAAACACTCATTAGAACCCGAATGATCCCCTCTTTGACCTTTAGAAATAGTTGATGTGACAAGCGAATGTGTCTTATAATACTGACCTAAGATTCAGGATCCCTCTAAGAGCTGTACAATCTGAGATACATTTTTGTCCCATACTTAGCCTCTTAGGGAAGCCATTTCTTACTTCGTTTTGTTCACACCTTTTCAACATTACAATATACAAGGGCAGAGCATGAACTAATAGGCTTTCACGATAGTTAATAATGCCACTCCTACACTACAAATCAGTATTACTACATATGAATGATCTACCATACACCCTTTCACTTATGGTCTTTGCCAATGAACCCCCTTACATGGCATATTAACCCCATGACTGCGGATTTCCTACAAGAAGACATCACCAAGCTACAGGAATAGAACAAAAAGTGGCTGCTACAATGCAATGAAGAAAAATGTGAAGTCATGAGCCTTGGGAGGGGATATCCAGCACACCAATACCACATGGGAAACACTCCACTATCCACCACAGAGGCAGAGAAAGACCTGGGAATATATGTTACCAAGCTACCATTGAAAGCCAAATCCGTGCCAATCGAAGCGGACGGGTCAATGGACAGCACACAAAGACTTCGGTGCAGGCAGGCAGGTCCTTCCACATAGTATCCAACAGGTGGTCTCGAGCATAGGGAAGTTTAATCTGATGCAGAGTTGCGAGAGGCGGAGCGCTTGGTAGCCTGAAAGAAAGAAACCAAAAGATGCTGCTTCAAGGAGAGGCACGAAGGACTGATTGGTGGTAGTTAATGTGAGCATCACGGGGGATTTTCCAAGCAGCGAGTAAGCATAAGAGGCAGCATTGTCCCGCAGTGCAAAGTAGACAGACATGCAGTACATCTCTCTGGCTTCTCTAGCAGGGGTGTAAGGCAGAGTACTAAAATAAAAACTTCTGTGAATTCAGGATTTGTGCAATTTCTGTGACACCAATCCAGTGCAGAATTTGGTCCACCACTGATTTTTTTTCTTCTTCTTTTTTTTATGGGAAAGGAAGCAACTCAAGGGCAACAACAGCAACAACAAAAAAAGTGTAGAAAAAAAGCCCGCTAATCGCTGCTCCTAACAAAGATAAGAGTAGCCAAAAGAGAGGTCAATTTCGGGTGGAGAGGCGCCTTGACACTCTCTTTACATGGATAAAAGGAAGATGGATAGACTGACAAATGTGAAAAGAAAGAGGACAAGTATTACATTGGAAAAAACATTGTACTGAAGGTAAGGCTACGATAAATCTCCATGAAGTCTATTATTACGGTGGGTAGCAGAACAGTAGAAAGAGTAAGATGGATAACACTCACGCTTCCCCTGGAGCTGGCACTCTTGATCAGTGATTTGGCCTTGGACTGAGCGGACTTAGGCTGTACATAAATGAAAAGAAAAAAGCGTTATTTTGAGGAAGAGTGGAACAAGAGGGGGAGGCATGTGATTGAGTAGAAGATTTTGCCATTATGACCAGTACTACTAAAATCTCTACTACTATTCTTACTACTATGAATCTATAACAACAATAACAATAATATAATAATAATAATAGGAAGAAGAAGAAGAAAAAGAAGAAGAAGAAGAAGAAAAAGAAGAGAAAGAGAAAGAGAAAGATGAAGAAGAAGAAGAAAAAGATGAAGAAAAAGAATTAAGAAGAGAAAGACAAAGAAGAAGAAGAAGAAGAAGAAGAAGAAGAAGAAGAAGATGAAGAAAAAAAAGTAGAAGACAAAGCAGAAGAAGAACAAGAAGAAGAAAGTCATAAAGAGGCAAGATAACTGATTTAACAAACGTTCTAAACAAAAGAAGCTGAGGGGGCCACTTAACAACCCCATCTCCTTCAACTGTATAAGCCAAGTCCTTTTTGGTGATTTCTCGTAACATAAAGCTCAACACAGAGACATGCACATCATCCATTCTCCTCATAGCACCGGGTTAGAGCAAATGAGAACAAGACATCTAATCATCTTGTCCTGTACTCCCACAATACATATAACTAAGGGAAGGAGTCTCTAATGTCAGTCTGCCCTAGCTAACTTCATTTTCGAATTTGCTGTCACCCTGTCATCCTCTGTTCCTGTCACTCCTGTCTTCATATCATACCTGTGTCCCTTTAACATTCTCTGTCCCTCTATGACCCTCTGTTCCTGTCACTCCCCTGTCTTAATATCACTCCTCTGTCACCTTATCACCCCTCTGTCTCTCTATCACCCTACGTTCCCCTGTCACTCTATGTCCCTCTGTTTCTCCTGTTCCTCTGTCACTCCTCTGTCTCCCTCTCATCCCTCTGTCCCTCTATCACCCTAAGTTCCCCTGTCACTATCTGTCCCTCTAATTCTCAGCTTTCCATTACTCTCAGATACTGCCAATACATGATGCTTTACTTCCCTTGAGATCTTTTAGCATACCCTATTGTGGCCTCAGAAGAAGCAGCGCCTTACCTTAACAGCAGGGGAGGGTGAAGGAGAGAGACCTGGGTCATTGGCGTCCTTCTTCATCTTGCTGTGCTTCCCAAAGGCGTATCCCTTCAGCATCTCTCTCTGAGGTGGTGAGGAGGGAAGGTGAGTGCATCAGTAAGTGGGTACCGGCCTCTTGCAGACTCCTTATATTATTATGTTCTTATGGTCTTATAAATTTATGATGCTGTATATTGGTCAGTCATTCATTTAATGTACTATTGAGTCAGTAGTAAATTCATGGATAGTTTTAATTGAAGATACAGACACCATTCTTTTAAACGCTCTCGCTCTCTCTCTTTCTCACGCTCTTTCTCGCTGTCTCATGCTCTCACCCTCATGCTTACTCTCTCTTGCCCTCGCTCTCTCTCACTTTAACTCTCTCTCTCTCTCTCTCTCTCTCTCTCTTTCATTTTATTTCATCCTCATCCTCATCACTCTCTCCCCTTTCTCCTCCTGCAATCCTCCTCCTCCCTTACCCTCATCTTGGCCTGGCCCGCCACCACCATCTTGAACCTCCGAGAAGCCAAGCCGATGAAGAGGAAGAGAACAACCCCCTAGGAACAGAAAAGCACACATTATAAATTTGTCTGGGATCCTTATAAAACATTGGGACATTAACCACTTTTTGATAAACCTATATTTTCCCTTACATCACTTCCCATTTCCTCCCTTTCCTTTCCCTTACCATCTCTATCCTTCCCTTTCCTTTCCCTTCCTTCTTCTTCCATTTTTCTTTTCTTTTGTTTGTTCCAACTGAGGTATAGCATATTCATTTTTACCTAATTTCTTAAACTAATGCTTGTGTTATATTCATTCCTACCTTTTCAGTATTTCTCTTCATCATATTTTGCATTTGGAATAATTCTTATGACCTTCAACATCATGGTTTAAGATGGAAGATTAAAAGAAGTGTTTGGATGATACACAAAAACTGAAGTCTCTCCCCACCTCCTTACAGTCCCTACACAGCCAACAACACAGTCAGCCAACCACTTACCATCCAGGAGTTCAGCACTTGGAATATTGGGTAGAAATCCGTCTTAATCCCGCGCAGTCGTATGTAGCAGGGTATGCCGAAGAGCCAGGTGACGTCAAAGAAGAGTAGCAGGTAGGCAGCTCCTTGGCAGAATGACCCGTAGTCATCAATCAGGTTGTCCTTTCTGAAGTAGATTTACAGTGGGGATGTTTTAGTGGTGAAAGAATTAGTGTGATGGTTGGTATGGAGTTAACCCCTTGACTGCGGATTCCCTACAAGAAATCACCAAGCTACAGGAATGGAACAAAAAGTGGCTGTTACAATTCAATAAATAAAAATGTAAAGTCCTGCACCTTGGGAGGGGATATCCAGCATACCAATACCACATGGGAAACACTCCACTATCCACCACAGAGGCAGAGAAAGACCTGGGAGTATATGTTACCAGGCTACCAGTGAAAGCCAAATCCGTTCCAATCACAGCGGCCGGATTAAAGAAATTCTATGAGGAAGAAAAATGGACCAAAAAGAAATTGATCTGAATGAGTAAAGGGAAGTCAAGTAAAGGCCTGAGATAAGGACAGGGACTTGGAAGGTCTCAAGCCACTGAATATGTCCTCTGGCTTGACAATTTACTCGTGTCACATAACTTGGAGAAGGAAATCTTTAATGTGGGCCAGTTAGCACATGAGACCATCACCCAAGCATTGATGCCAAGTCTGAGTACACTACCCCAGCTGATTTTTCTACACCGTGCTCTGTGACACAAAGTACAGTGTCTGCCCCACATCTTGAAGGGTGAGTCGTTAGGAAAAAGATTTATCCTGAAAAGATCAAATTCTCATGTGGTTCAAGAGGTGGAAATTCCCTCATGACAGAAAGAGGAGAAAAAGGTGACCTGATTGGAGATCTCAGGATAATAAAGAAAATCAAAAGAATTAATGAAGATTTGTTAGTGTGGGATAGAAGATAAATAAAAGGGCATGGGAAAAAATTGAAAGACAAGATGATTGAAGTTTATAAAGAAACAGTTTTCCACACAAATGAGTTGAACAGAGAAACAGCAGTGAGAATGAAATTGTCCAATCCAAAAACTTAACTGAGCTCAAAGATAGATTTGACCAACAGAGACTCGGAGACAGGACCACCATTGCCAGATTGTCGTACTCAGAGCACAGTATTTACCGGTTTCTGACGCCTAACTATTGCCAAGAAACATTAGAAATTAACTATTTTAACCCGGTAGCAGCGACGGGACAAATTTGTGGCTTTACCATGTACCAGCGATGGGCCAAATTTGTGCCATGATATAAACCCCAAAAAATAGATGATACATAATCTGATCACAAATGCTTTGATATATATTATGAAATTGACTGTGTGAGGGGTGATTTTTTCTCATTTTTCTTGCTTGGAGGGACCATTAAAAAACATGATCCCCGCTGCTACCAGGTTAACGCTAACTATAAATGAATCTTGTTATTGGGGACCAGGAGACAGATTTGGGGTCGGAAGTCGGTAAATATAGGAGGCTGAGTACGATAATCTGGCAGCGTTGGACAGGACCCCGCAAGCACGGTCCATTTCCTGCATGTCCCAACCATAGTATACACACCTGAGGGCAGTGGTGGACATGTTGCACAGCACGACGCAGGCACATCCACCCGAGACAATGACGAACACAATTTGGAACCCAAAGAAGATAAATTTGGGTGGGTTTTCCCAGGAGATGAAGCAGCGAGGGTCCTCTCCCAAGTCCATGAGGTAGAGCAGGTAGGTGAGGCCCACAGAGATGAGTGGCAGGCCCCAGGAGATGGTGAGGTAACTCTTGAGTCTCCCTCCAATCACACCTGTTGGAAGCAGAAGGCACATCACTTACTCTTTAACCCAGTAGCAGCGATGGGCCAAATTTGTGGCTTTACCATGTAGCAGCGACGGATCAAATTTGTGCCATGATATAAATCCCAAAAAATAGATGATAAATAAACTGATCACAAATGCTTTGATATATATTATGAAATGGTTTGTGTGAGTGATGATTTTTTCTCATTCTTCTCGCTGAGAGGGACCATTAAGAAACATGATCCCCTCTCCTACCGGGTTAACTCACTTTCATTTTCATCTCCATCATCTCTCCTTAAATAATTATCACTTATATTCTTGATAAACAGGGCTCAGAGGAGAAATGATGGTAATAACAATAATAATAATAATAATAATAATAATAATAATAATAATAATAATAATAATAATAATAATAATAATAACAATAATAATAATAACCAGCAGTAACAGCCCGGTGTGCAGCGTGGCCCAGGCAGATGACCCATGCCCCTGCAGCCTGGCAGAAGAAGTGTATGAGGGTGCCAATGGCGGTGCACCAGTGGCGGTCGTCCCTCACGGCATGCAGGTCACTGGCCACCATGGCGACAGACCCCACCAGCACCGCCACTGCCAGGTTCATGCCCATCAGGTGAAACTGGTCCTTCAGGTCACTGCAAGGAGAGCACGTGAGTACTATTAGACACAGACATTCATTGGTTTATTTACTTGCTTATTTTCACAGACAGCTGACTCTTGAATTTTCATACAAAGTGGGGAAATATTGTCTGAAGCTGTCAAAAATTTGTTTCTTTCAATGGCTGTATATGATCCTGGTGTCTCTGTTGCATTTTCACACTTCAGCATATCCCATGTGCCATATCCCATTTGCCATTCTATATACAACTATCAGATCTTTTAAATGTTTTGGAAATCAAGACAGGGATTTTCTACAATTGGTCCAAAACTGCAGTGGTCCACAACATACACAGGAACTTTGAGGAGGAAAGAAATAATTGACTCGTGCTTGCAATAAATTACAGAGAAAACCACGCAAGTTCGAGCAACATTAACATAACATAAACAAGATAAACAGAGAATAAGGCTTATGCAAGAATCAAGATGAAGTGGGTAACAGTAAACTACAGATAGAGAAAACAGAGAAGTTTGACCTCACCGTGACACAAGGACGGTAATAATGTAGACAATGATGAAGAGGACGGAGAGCGCATAACCCACGTAGCGCAGCACCGTGAGCCACAGGTAGTCTACTGGAGCCACCTGAAGGAACAGCAGATAATGTAAAGGTGAGTGGCGATTAACCCCTTGACTGTGGATTCCCTATAAGAAGACATCACCAAGCTACAGGAATGGAACAAAAAGTGGCTGCAACAATTCAATGAAGAAAATGTAAAGTCATGCACCTTGGGAGGGGATATCCAGCATACCAATACCACATGGGAAACACTATTATCCACCACAGAGGCAGAGAAAGACCTGGGAGTATATGTCACCAGGCTACCAGTGAAGGCGAAATCCATGCCCATCACAGCGGCCGGGTTAACAAGGTGAATTACAGGTGAGAGAATCTGCATAGGGTGTATGTAATTATCAGTCTATATAAATCTCTCTCTCTCACCTTGGGCTCCACCAGCTCATCCATCACAGCAAACATCCCGAAGTGGGCACATGCGCACTTGGTGTACAACTCCGATTTGAACATTACCACGCAGCCCGTCGAGTCCCACTGACTTGTGTTTGCATTCCACCACACGCAGTGACGACTCTCAACCTGGAGAAAAAGGAAAGTGAGTAAATTTTATGTAACCAATATGAGGGAAGGAGCAAAGAGAGGAAGTCCAAGTGGAGGAGGAATGTGTCAAACAGAATATAATGAACAAAGCTCTCTAATGTTTTTATGTGGGATTGAAATCATTGTCCAAAAATTGCCAGGTTTCTCAATGAATATCACATTAATCTCTCTCTATAAATAAAACATGGTTCCCCGCAAACCTAAAGTAGCACAAAGTCTGTACATGTTCCTGCAGACCCACGTCACTGTCAAGCAAAGCACTCACAGCATGTTCACTTTGATTTCTTTCTTTCTATTCATTTGTTATACTTATATAAAAATGAGCAACTTTTATTGCCCTTTCTGCTTCTACTGTCTAATGTGGGTTTGTATTTCTTGGCCTTTTGATACAGAAAATAAACAGACGGTATCAGCCTTACCCGCTGCACAACCTCATTCTCGTGGAACTTTAGCTGTCTCAGTGGTGCCGGGTCCTTGTTCAGCAGGAAAAACTTCATCCTTATTGGCGTCTCCAGCAGGGCAGCAGGGTCTGGGTCACACTTGGGGGCCATCTTGTTCACCTTCCCATCAACGGTCAGGGCAGGGTTGGCTTTCGCCTCCACGCTGAGCATCATAGAATTGAACTCATGCTGGCGCTTTGTGTTGAAGACTCTGGAACCAAAGAATGAAATAATAAAATGTATCAATGTTGTGGAATTAAACTCATGGTGGTAGTTCGGGTTGAGGACTCTATAACCAAAGAATGAAATAATAAAATGTATCAATGTTGTGGAATTAAACTCATGGTGGCAGTTCGGGTTGAGGACTCTGGAACCAAAGAAGGAGGAGGAAAACAAGAAATAAAAAAATGTGTCAATGTTATGGAATTAAACGTGCTCACAGTTTGGGTTGAACACTCTGGAACCAAAGGAGGAGGAGGAAAACATTGAAATAATAAAATGTCTCAATGTTACAAAATTAAATAGTTACATTAGCAATACAATGCAACAATTAGGAAGGTAGGGAGGTAGGTCAACTGGCTAAACTCCACAAGAAGCAAAAAAATTCCAGTGAAGAAAGGCATTCGGCAAGGTGACAAATCCAAAATTACATATGGCTTGCTTAGAAGTATTGAAGAGATTGTAGCGGGATAAAAATGGACTCAAGATAGATGGTAGATACCTTAACAACCTTAGATTTGCAGGTGACATAATTTTACAAAGTGAGGCGGAGGGAAACTTACAGAGAATGAATGAGAAACCACAGAGAGAGTATGAAAGTAAGCTTGAAAATGACTGTTGTTTAACTCCTTAACTGTGGATTTCCTACAAGAAGACATCACCAAGCTACAAGAATGGGTCAAAAAGTGACTGGTACAATTCAGTGAAGAAAAATGTAAAGTCATGCACCAATATCACATGGGAAACACTCCACTATCCACCGCAGAGGCAGAGAAAGACTTGGGAGTGTATGTTACCAGGCTACCAGTGAAAGCCAAATTTCATGCCAATCGCAGTGGACGGGTTAAGGCCACATTCAAATCAATTACCAGTACATATGAATCCACAGTAATCTTCATTTGTTATATAAAAGGTAAGACATCTTCATCAGCAACCACTTCTAAATCTTTCTCTTCTATGCTTTACAAGTTTTTCTATTTCCCACTTCATACTCTCACACTGGGCCTCTGCTAATGACCCTAAACTTCAATGTGTAAGAAGTAGATATACTCACGAGCCGTTCACTGTGGTTGGGGAGACAAGGTGGAGGTTGCGCGAACTTGTTACCACAGTGTTGAAAATCCGATCACTGCAGTTGGGGTGAGTTACTATGAGGTTTGGTACTGTGGAATGAGAGAGAGATGACGTGAAGGGGAAGACCTGTTAGGAAGTGTACGGGAAAACTGGGAAACATACTACAGATGGGAACTGATGTTCACATTATGTAAAAATCAAAAAAATCTTCCTAATTTCTTTTTGCACTAGCCCAAATAACATGACCATTCCTACAGTTTGGCTCAATGCACTCTACACTTTTCATAACACCAAAACACTGAACATCTGAAGTCACAGGTGGCGTTCTTTCATTACCTGCAACTCTATTACAGGTGTTGTTCCAGGAGTTCTTCTCAACCATCATGCTGCAATCGGGAGCCACAACGTAGTTGCCTGTCCCTTGCCTGTGCTTCGACAGCGGGGCCTTGAACACATTGACGACTGGGATAAGAGGTGAGAGGAAAAAAATTAATCAGAGTCAATCAATGCATCTCTCTCCCTCTCTCTCCACCAGTTATTACTGCACTGCCATCCCAGCCAATTCCTACTTTAGTATTACCATCTTCAAAACTATCATCAAGTTTTACAACCCTTAACACTGTCGTCTAAACTACAATCCGTCACTGCCACCTACTGAAATTGTCTGCCTCTTTGACAGTATGGAGCATCTCTGTTCTGTTGCCAAGGTCCATGTTTACCAAGACATTCAGAGTCCAGTTAGAGAGATCTGTTGGGAGGCAAGGGGTTTTGTGATACATTAATAGTATCTATACACAAGGATGTGATGAGAATAGGGGAAAATAAATACGTGAAGAGAGTGTATGAGGGAAGGATTGAGGGAGGGGGTGTCAGGGGAAGACCACCTGTGAAGTGAATCAGTAGGGTGAGTGAGTATTGGAGCAAGAGAGTTGGAAGTAGCAGGATTGAGTGTGCTGAGAGGGAGTGCCAGCTAGAACACTTCTGCTGTGGCTCCCCTCCTGGAGGGAAGTTCCCGCAAGGGAGCAGGGCGTCAAAGATATAGATAGATAGATAAAAGGATGCAAAGACCATACAGTATAAGACTGAACATGTGAAGGGACAAATTAATATGAAAAGGAAAGATTTTATATACATGTTTCTATATTACATTTTATATACATTCTCCTACATTCATTGCCCTCTGTTTGTTAGGTGTAATTATGGTTATGTCAAGTACTGAAGGAAAAGGTACCAAGTAGCCACATTTTCATATCAATTAGTAGATCAAATAGATGTACCAAAATCAATGAGGTATTATAAGTGTGATAAAGGAGACACAATCTACTCTCACCTTGTGTTATTTCAAGGGGATCTATTTTAGCTTTCCTCTGCTCTTCTTCTGTCTCCAGCATCTCAGTGACAAGCTCATTCATGAACTCTTTGTTTTGATCCACGAAGAGGCTGCTCACTACATCCACCAGTTTCTGTGTGTGTGTGTGTGTGTGTGTGTGGGTGAAATGGGAGGTAAGGTCTTAAGCAAAGCACTGGCACTTTTTTTAGTAATCACAGCATTAAATTCAACTTATCCAACATATCCTGGCAATACTGAAGCAATAATTATGAAACACACATCAAAACACAGAGGTATATTCGGGTTCAACATTTTCTGTTCTGATCTGGTGCACGGGCAGCAGTGGTCTTCTCTTTCCTATCCCAATGCTGAAAGACCAATGTTTAATTTTTTTGTAACTATATCCTACCATAAGGCCCTCCTTAAGCTTGGATTACATCTTATCCCTATAAGCAAACATGTTAAGTGCTTTCATCTATCTTATTTATCCATTTTTTGGGGGGAGTGGAGGCCACCTTCTTAAGTTAGCAAATCAGTAAGTCAGCGAAGCCTCAGCCCCAATTGTGCCAAGTGAAGGAGGCTTTTTTGTGCTTGATGGCAGCAAAACTACATACTGAGGATCGATCTCCCTCTCAACTCTTTAATTCAGGATCATCTTTCATGGCATGGATCCATGCCTGTAGAAAGGCATTATGGATTGAATTTCTTAGTCTACTGAGGTAAGGTAAAATTGGGGGCATGCACTAAAGTTGCTCTGTGCACATCTCCATCACGCTGGTGGGAAATAGCCCATTGCCCCAGGATACAGGGCCAGTGTGGCACCTGGGTTACCACACTATAGTCAAACCATTTCAAATGGTCCGTTTAGGCATCCGATTCCGCAGGTCCTTTCCTCCCCTCTGCTCTGCCACACAGTCTCAACACCTATTTTTCCCTCTCATATATTTTCCCTCTCATATGTCACCTAAAGGTAACGTATGAGAGGAAGGGATAGGTGTTGGGACTGTGTGGCAGAGCAGAGGGGAGGAAAGGACCCGCGAAATCAAACGCCCAAATGGACTATTTGAAATGGTTTTACTAAAATGGGAGGCGCTTCACATCATTAAATACAGCACATGAGAAACTGGAGAGACAGAGAGGCATACTAACAAGAAGAATAAAATCAAACAGATTTATCGGTGGGAAATAATTATAACAGGCAAATTATTATATTGTCCTATCCAATAATGTCATTCCAAACCAAAGCATCAGAAAACAACCCAACACTGTCACGAACTCACAAGCATTTTTCCAAGCTGGGAAACTTCCACACCCGCTGGGGAGGTTTTGATTAGCTTTTTGTGCAACTTGATCTTGTCCATGAAGCCCTGCTTATCCTTCGAGTCAGGCACCACAGTGATCATGGCTGTGTCTGGAAGAGGGGAAGGAGGGAGAAATGGTGATATATGTGGTTATGGAGCTGATTGATGCCAAGGAATACAGCAGTGGTGATGTAGGTGTAAGAATGTCAATTGTTGTGGTGATAATGATGATGGTGGTGATGGTGAGGATTAATGTGGTTACAGAAAGCGGAAAAGTTAAAAAGTTTCTAAAGGTAAAAAGGTTAAGATTAGAGGATTTCAGAATGTAAGCAATAGAAAGGTTAGCATTTCAGAGGAGTGAGAAAATAAATTATGCATCAGGGTTTAGATAAGGTTACAAAGTCCATGGGAATTTCAAGTGGATGGCGGAGAGAAAGGAAGGCAATAGATCAATGATTATGGGGTGTTGGTGATATCAGTGGTCATGGAATACTATTTATGATTTACCTCCAGTGGTGAATGGTGTCTGGCCAGATTCTGTGGTAGTGGTGGTGGCGGCAGTGGTCGGGGGGGGCGGTGCTACAAGAGCGTCACTGGGCACCTCCTCCGAGTAGGTCTTCTGGGCTGTGATCTCGAAGGCTGCGGCAGCGATGTCAGGATTATTCATGTCGGCCTCGTCCACCAAGGTGCCCATCTCCTCCAGAGTTACATCCTCGTACGCTTTGACTGCAGAAATTAATGTGTGTAGAGAAAAATTATAATAGGTGTGCAGGGACTGAAATTTACTTTTGCTTCTACTGAAAGTTTGTTTTATATATATATATCTTGAGAAGCCAGAACATTATACAAACCAAAGACTTCTTTAAGTATATAGGAATACACTTTTTTTCAAATATGTATTGAGTTACACTGTGCAATCAAAGAGATCAAAGTGTGGTATTTTTATTGGTATAATAAGTAATTTTTGATAGTGATAAGGGTGACTCAGATTGTAGGTACACTGAAGATAATTAGATAATTTTTAAGGCCAACATTAGAATATGCTTTTGTGGAGTGGCGTCATCATTTAAACACAATATACAAAAGACTGAGATTACTCTAAAGGCTGCTACAAGCAGAGCACCCAGACAAGACACTAGTAAGAATGTGAGACAAAGAAACAGATAATGCTCACACAAATATGAATATCACCCAAGGAAAGTTGAAATCACGAAGACACATTTGAAATTTATAAAAGAGGAAAAGCGACAGATGTTTAGGAGTTCATCTTCCCAATTTTCCATTGCAAGCAACTGGCACACAGAAGCATTTATCACTTGAAGCCTACTCTTAGAAACTAGATTCAGCCTCACAAAATAAAAGCAGGAGCACGTACACATGCACACACACACACACACACACACACACACACTTACTATAGCCGCCCATGAAGTACATAACCCTATCTCCAACGAGGGACGTGTTCCAGATGGCGAGCTCGTCAAAGGCCGCAGCGTTGAAGCCCCGGTAGGTGGTGTTAGTGGCGTCCTTGTGGCAGCCCAGCATAATCTCCGAGGGCCTAAGGCCTGTCAGGACACTGGGGCTTGCGGTTGGGTACTTGACTGACCCGACGAGGCTCCTGTCAATGTACAGCTGAGGAGAAAAAGGTGAGAGATAGTTTGTGTATTTAACAGAGAAAGGGAGAAAGAGAGAGGGAATGAGAGAGAGCAGCCACATAAAAAGACAGAGACAGACATATACCCAAACAATGAGAACAGGCAGTCACCTCTGGAAAGGGGTTACTTGGCAGACAGAGAAACAAACAGACAAATTTAGGCAGAAAGACAGACAATGCCAAAGAGAAACTGGCAATCTCTTCACAGACCTCCCACTCATGCCCACCACCCACCCACCTGCAATCCATTATCCTTGCTCCAGCTGATGGCCATGTTGGTCCACTTGTTGTTGGTGATCATGCCTATGGAGGACACATTCCAGTACTCTGCCCCAGTGGACACGACGGCCGAAGTGGTCAAGCCCTGCTGGTAGATGGCGATTCCTGGGTGGCCCTTCATGTCGCCACCTGAGGGAAGGAAGATAAGTGAAATGGTTTAAGGGTGGAAATGGCGGCTGGTTAAGATTGGTTTTGTTAACGCGCTGATATCTCGTCTCCTACTTAACTGCTCTTCTGTTTTCATATGTGTATTCTCCCAACCTTAAACCTCCTGGAAATCAATCAGAAGGAGTGTAGAGATAAAAAAAACTGCAAAATAACCATTAAACTTATCAGAAGGTTAGTAGAAAACATACATGACAACAGAAGTGCAGTTGGTCACATAGGAAATGAGGTAACAGAGTGTCAATAAAATCTTTACTGAAATCGCTGCTGCTGGAGGATGCATAGTGTCAGAGCTGCTGTTTGGTGTCTCGCTGATAAACTGGGATGTTTTAGAATGAAAAAAGTTGTTTATAATATTTCTAGAGGGGAGGAGGTTACTTTGGCATACTTTTGATGGTGTTAAGCAATGCAGGACACCGTAAATATGATGCTGCAATATATCATTATGTACTTAACTTACAGATTTTGAAGTTAATGAGCAAAGTTGCGTATATGTAATTTTTTGTGGGGTATGGGGGTTAGTTTGGCATACTTGTGATGGTGTTAAGCAATGCAGGACCCCTTAAATATGATGTTGCAATATATCTTTATGTACCTAACTTACACAGATTTACAGAGATATGCAGAACACGCACCCCCAATGGCCTAGACTAAGTGAAATTATATCAAAGACAGCATTTCTCCTTTAGTAATGTGAAGTCGAAGGAAGTGTCAATCGAGGTTGTTTATAAGTGAGTCAACTGTGTTGCACTGGACTACTGAAGATGGAAGCTTATTCCACTTTTGTGCTAATGTTGGTGAAGAAAAAAATTTGGTAGTCTGACTTTAATGGTTTACACTTTAGTTTTGTGCCATTATTTCTTGTTACTTGAAGACACTTAAAATTTGTGCACTTATTTCTCGTTACCTGAAGACACTTTGGTTAGATTTATACACTTTCACTTCTCACATCAACTATTTCTAAAGGTCAAAGAGGGGATCAATTGGGTTCTAATGAGTGTTTCTTTAGGTTCACGGTACAGAAGAAGGGTCAGACTACCACCAGGGTCATAAAACTACTCCTGGAATTGCCCAAAACTCCTACGAAAGCCTTGTCAAATATGTGAACATGGGCAACGAAATGTCTATACAGTAATACGAACCTTAAAATTGGTGCCATTATTTCTTGTTACCTGAAGACACTTAACATTTGTCAAGTTATCTCTCGTTACCTGAAGACACTTAAAATTTATGAAGTTATCTCTCATTACCTGAAGACACTTAAAATTTATGAAGTTATCTCTCATTACCTGAAGACACTTAAAATTTGTGAAGTTATCTCTCATTACCTGAAGACACTTAAAATTTTTGAAATTATCTCTCATTACGTACCTGAAGACACTTAAAATTTGTGAAGTTATCTCTCATTACCTGAAGACACTTAAAATTTGTGAAGTTATCCCTCATTACGTACCTGAAGACACTTAAAATTTGTGAAGTTATCTCTCATTACCTGAGGACACTTAAAATTTGTGAAGTTATCCCTCATTACCTGAAGACACTTAAAATTTGTGAAGTTATCTCTCATTACCTGAAGACACTTAAAATTTGTGAAGTTATCCCTCATTACCTGAAGACACTTAAAATTTGTGGTTATTTCTCATTACCTGGACACTTAAAATTTGTACAGTTATATCTCGTTACCTGAAGACACTTTAAATTTGTGAAGTTATCTCTTATTACCTGAACACTTAAAATTTGTGAAGTTATCTCTTATTACCTGAACACTTAAAATTTGTGAAGTTATCTCTTATTACCTGAACAGTTAAAATTTGTGAAGTTATCTCTCATTACCTGAACACTTAAAATTTGTGGTTATCTCTCATTACCTGAACACTTAAAATTTGTGAAGTTATCTCTCATTACCTGAACACTTAAAATTTGTGAAGTTATCTCTTATTACCCGAAGACACTTAAAATTTGTGAAGTTATCTCTCGTTACCTGAAGACACTTAAAATTTGTGAAGTTATCTCTCGTTACCTGAAGACACTTAATATTTGTGAAGTTATCTCTCATTACCTGAAGACACTTAAAATTTGTGGTTATTTCTTATTACCTGAACAGTTAAAATTTGTGAAGTTATCCCTCATTACTTGAAGACACTTAAAATTTGTGAAGTTATCTCTCATTACCTGAACAGTTAAAATTTGTGAAGTTATCTCATTACCTGAAGACACTTAAAATTTGTGAAGTTATCTTTCGTTCCCTGAAGACACTTACAATTTGTGAAGTTATCTCTCATTACCTGAACAGTTAAAATTTGTGAAGTTATCACTCATTACCTGAAGACACTCAAAATTTGTGAAGTTATCTTTCGTTCCCTGAAGACACTTAAAATTTGTGAAGTTATCTCTCATTACCTGAAGTCACTTAAAATTTGTGAAGTTATCTCTCATTACCTGAAGACACTTAAAATTTGTGAAGTTATTTCTCATTACCTGAAGACACTTAAAATTTGTGAAGTTATTTCTCATTACCTGAAGACACTTAAACTTTGTACAGTTATATCTCGTTACCTGCATGAAGACACTCAAAATTTGTGAAGTTATCTCTCATTACCTGAAGACACTTAAAATTTGTGAAGTTATCTCTTATTACCTGTGGAGACGATGACCTCCATAATAGACAGGTCGTTGAGGTCCATGGTCACATGCTCCCAGTCCTTGTCCAGGCCCTGCGCGCCCTTATACCACAGGCTGAGGCTGAGGCCCGCGGTGCAGCGTTTGGGGTTCCCGGTGCACACGTCAGAGGGATTCAGATAGTTCTTATGCACCAGGCACTGCGGGGGGAGGGTTATCAGTTAAGGTGAATAACATTACCTGAAGGCCTAAAGAATTAAAGGACTAACGAAGAATGAAGGGGAACTGGATAGCCATTTAATTGCTTTAAACAGACCCCCTTCAATGGCTGTCCAGGGAAAAGTCTATAATTAGGTCTCTTGGATGGGATTACTCTACGTGCCAGGGTTCGCATTAATTCGCGGTTCCGTTTCGTATTGCTTCGATTCCTCTAAAATTTAACCGTTTATTCTTGAGGCACTGAACGCTGGAGGGTGAACAAGGAGTTAAAGGAGGGATGAAAGGTCACTCACAAAACCCGTCACAAATTCAAACTAATTAAATAACAGTAATAATAATATGACCACGTGTTGTGTTCACTCGCGAGCTGCCATGTTAGCTAATGTAAAAGAAGGTGGTGGCAGTGACTCAGTGAGATTGGGGAGGACAAAATGTGAAGGTCTCTCTCTCTCTCTCTCTCTCTCTCTCTCTCTCTCTCTCTCTCTCTCTCTCATAATAGGCTACCTGTTTAGAGTTGGCCACAAACTCCACCCCATTGCCGAAGCCACTTGGGCCATTCGTGTAGAGGTACTGGGCATCCCTCCCGTCCGAGGTGGTCATGTTCTTGGGGGCGGTGGGCCAGTGGTATATCGTTGTCTGACTGTACTTAACGTCTGAAATAGTGGTGGTTGATGGCAGTAGTAGTAGTAGTAGTAGTAGTAATAGTAGTAGTAGTAGTAGTAGTAGGAGGAGGAGGAGGAGAAATTAAAAGAGGAGAGAGAGGAGGAGAAATGAGAAAGAGGAGGAGGAGGTGAAGGAGTGGTAATGGTAAGTGATAGTAGTAGTAGTAGTAGTAGTAGTAGTAGTAATATAGTGTAGTTGTAATAGTAGTAACACTAGCAGCAGTAGGCTATAATTATAATAGTAGTGTATAACACGAGAATAAAAAAAAAATGAAACAAAGAAAGTTATTGTGATACACCTGTTTAGAAAAATGAAGAAATCTAATTAAGCTTTAAACACACACACACACATGCACACACACACACACACGCATTACATATTATACTTCCATGACTTAATCCTCGGTAATTTATATATACTACCAAATAGAAATCAACCAGGATTCATCTAATCAAGCGAGCAAGCAAGCAAGTTATAAAATCAACCAGCCATCAATCAGTCAACCAGTCAAGCAAGAAAGTTAACTATAGTATACGTATATAGAAATTGTCCGTACCCTACCCTCGTCAATTAGCCATCCAATCAAGTATATAATCAAGCAATCAAGTTAAAGCAATATCGCACTCACCCTCGTCAGGCAGAATATCAGGGCTGAGCGGCTGAGGACCCAAAATTGGATCCTTGTCTGTTTTTGGGTGACGATGACCGTGGTGAGGACGACGATGACAGCGGTAAAGAAGGATGACGAGGAAGAGGATGGCGACAATAGCATTAGGAAGACGAGGACATCCCCATAACCACCACACCGTAGAAATGTTTAAGAGAGATTAATAATGATATGAGAAGTGAAAAATGCTGACTGGAGGACATTACCTATGAAAAAAAAGCCCTGAAAGAGAAGTGTGACTGAGGTTGATGGGTTGAAATAAGAAAATATGAGTGTGTGGTGAAAAGAATGGGAGTAAGGAGAAACATATCATTGAGTACTCATGTAAAAGTTGATTTGCTCATTCACACTCATTCATGCCTCACAACACACTGATGATAAATCACTAGTTGACATATATTGGTGAGCTCATTAGTCTTATTCTCATTGATTTCGGTAGCAGGAGTGGTCGGTCTATGCAATGCCAGCAGCCTGCGTGTCAATCTTTCCTCTTCCGATGAGCAGAAGGCAGCAGGGCGACCATCACCCAGCAGAAGGGTTAGAGTCCATCAGGAAGAAGAGTGTGCTGAAAACAGGTCGGCAGAAACTCCTCAGCCCGCTGTGACGAGGCCGCAGACGATGTATAGGAGACTAGCAGGAAGACCGTCAGCCAACCAGTAGGGAAGAAACTGGTAAGATGTCGGCCAGCAGGGAAGAGGCTTGCAGGGAAGTCCGTCAGCCAGCGAGTAGGAAGAAGCTGGCAGGAAGATGTCAGCCAGCAGAAAGAGGAGGATGCCTACTGGAAAGTCAACTGCAAGCCACAATGAAGGGAGGGCCTGGCGCCAACCATTACCGTACGTCGGACATGGGACCATGTCCGACCATTGACCTGTTAAAAAGATAAAGAAAAAAGCAAAAACAGCAATACAATAAAAACTAACAATAACTACTACTGCTAACTACTACTACCATTACCTGCTGTTACCGTGACTATATAATATTAATGCTACCACTGCTGCTTCCGCCACTACCACTGCTACTACTACTACTACTACTACTACTACTACTACTACTACTATGAAAATATTACAAATACTGTCACTACTGCTACTGATGAAGATACTAATGATGATGATAAGAATAACAAAAGTAATCATATTTTCGTAACAATATTAAAAATAGCATAGGCCCAATAATAACGTAATAATAATAAAGACTTCTACAGGAACAGCCCCACCAACGTTACGTGCATCCTCGGGCGACAGGTGCGCAGCTGGGCCGAGGTGACGCTGCAGGAACTTGTGGCACTCACGTCTTCAGTGAACTTTTATATCGAAGCTTCAATGATTGGAAGGTTCTGGAAGCAATGGTGGGGGAGGTGCAATCAAAGAATGTCCACGGCTTCCAGTAAGATAAAAAATATATATCTATAACGCATGTATAGCTACGCACTAAATCCGTTTCTTTTTCTTCAGGTAAAGGTTTAGACGAGTGGTGTACGTATACCATCTTGTGTAGAGAAAAATAACATGTTCAATTTCAGTCGGTCTGTATGCCTTTTGTGCCTTCTTCGAAAACTCCATTACCTTCACTGTCCACCTGAACCTCGTATATTTCTGATCGTGTCCTCCCTTCACACCACACATCCATCGCAACATCTTCATCTCAGCTAATTCCTTCCAGTACTGCCAACGCACAAGATGATTATCCTCACAAACTCAATCACATCGCGATTTTCCTCATTAGCACCGAAAAAAATCTGCCTTTAACTGGCCTGAGCGTGCACGAATGAGGCTGGAAACGAGGGATGCGTGCCACTTGTCCCTGTGGTGTGATTCATAAACAAACAGGGTATCCAGGAGACGGACAGACCCGCTCGATACCCCGCCGAGGTGTCGTGAGAAAACCTTCACCCCACAAAAAAAAATCGAGGCTCATACAACCAGTTTTGGTAAGCTTTAGTAGAATTTTGGGGTATTCCCATGGGTGGTTTTATAAGTCTAGTGGTAGTTTGACAAGACTTCTGCACCATGAACATGAAAACACTCATGGGAACTCGACTAATCTCCATTGTGGCCTTTAAATATAGTTGTGTGAGACGACATTCACAGTCCGCCATGATGGGTTAGTTAACTCCCATACAGATACTAAATAAAGACTTCAAAAATTCCTTGTACAGTGTTTGGTGTCGATGTTTAAGTTAAGGAAGTTGAGGAAACAAGCGAGAAGTCTTTTATGTATATGGAGTTACATCGAAAACCTATCCATTATGGAGTGTAGAAGATTGAATAGTTTGGTTTGGGAGATTACGAAGCCACTGTGTTGGACTGTGGAATCGTCTTTTTTTATTTCATGTTTTCGTATCTATCTCTATTCAAGACTTAATTTACAAAGATAATGTGTATGAAGCTCTTGTGTTGGTAAGGGAAGTATGGGGATTGGAGAGTGACGTGAGAGAGAGGGTTATAGATTAGATAGTTCAAGGAATGTGGCGAGGAGTTGAAGTACAAGCTAAAAGGTGTAATATAGAGCCAAATTCTTAAAAAAAAATTCAGTACTTATTCACATATAGATAAATAGATAGTAAGACAGCAAAACGGGAGCGGTGAGTTGCGGGCTTTTTTTTCTACACTTTTTGTTGCCCTTGAGCCGTCTCTGTTGTTGTAAAAAAAATGAGGAACACACATACAGCATAAAAAAAAGATAATGCTGAGAAAAACACAAAGGAAAAAGATTAGTTAAAAAAAAGACATGTATAGTAATGAAATAAAACATTAAAATACCCAAAAATAAATACGAATAAATGGAAAAAAAATTAAACAAATGATTATAGACTAATAACTGTATTCTCAGACACTTTCAGCTCTCACAATAAATATTTTCAAAGACCACAAAGGAGATTAACCGGGTTCACATGAGTGTTTTTTTCACGTTCATGGTACAGAAGCCTTATTAAACTACCACCAGGGTCATGAAACTACCCATGGAAATGCCTACAACTCCTACGAAAGAATTGTCAGATGTGTGTGCCTGTGCGGCGAGATGTGTGTCAGAATATGGCCTTAGGACGCAATAACGCTGTACTCACCTCTGTCTCCAGCGAGGTATTTGCTGCTTTTATTTTCCTACACACCTTCAGGAGTTCACAAGCAGCTTCCCAGACATAACCATCCTCTACCATACTTCGTCAGGGTTTACTCCATTTAGGAAACGGAATAAAGGATAAAAAGATTATTCCTAACGTCATGCAACTTCACTAGCACCTCTCACTGTATGAACACAATCACCGCTTCACTATCACTGTCTCGAAGCACTGAGACACTGCCAGAGTTCATTCAGGCATTCACAGTTTGGAAAAAGGACTGATGTAGCACCGAACATGAAGAACACTCGAGGTAGAAATAAGCAGCTTGAGAAATCATAAACCTTTAACACTAACAGACATTATTACGTTCTGGGGGAGAGAGAGAGAGAGAGAGAGAGAGAGAGGAGTATCACACGCGAGAACAAGAAAGATACTAAGAGGAATGCTAATGGCGAATACAGAGAGAGAGAGAGAGAGAGAGAGAGAGATCAGTTGGTCGGGGTGGTATAGGAAGAGCTGCATGAGGGTAGTTGACGGGGTGCAGGAGTTAAGATATACAGGAGGAGGAGGTTGTGTTGATGGGGGTAGAGAGAGGGAGCACTGACGGGAAGGAATGCTAAAGTGGGGTGTGATGTGTTGGTATGGAGGAATGAAGGGGAAATAGATACAAAGGTGAAAGTGTGGGTGTGGGTGTGGGTGGGTATATGGAAGGGGGTAAATAGGGGGACACTGCTAAATACCGTCCCCTCTCCACCACGGTACATTCTCTACTAATCCACTTTTCCTATACTTGCTAGACACTTAAAAAATAACGTGACGTGTGCATGTGACGTTTGGAAAGGCCCATGTTCAAGCTCGGTAATCAATGGGAAGACATTAATAAAAAGCCTGTTAAAGAGTGTATTAGAAAGGAGGGAGGGGACAAGGTATAATATGAAAGGCAAACAGGGGAAGGGTGTGTGAGAGCAAGGGGGAAGAGCGGAAGGGGGTCAGTCACCGTTGCCAGATTATCGTACTCAGTGCATAGTATTTACCGGTTTCTGACGCCTAACTATTCCCAAGAAACATCAGGAATTAACTATTTTAACGATAATTATAAGTGAATCTCCTTATTGGGGTCCACGAGACAGTTTTTTGGGTCGGAAGTCGGTAAATATAAGAGGCTGAGGAAGACAATCTGGCAACGTTGGTCTCCGTATTGTGCTCATGGATACACACACAACTACCGTCACCACACGAGTCTCCACAACACGCTACAGTATCTACCCGTGATCTTCCCACCTGTCCTGCATTCCTTATAGTTTTACGGTAAAGGAAGTAGCTCAAGGGCAAAAATAAATATACTAATGAGAAAATAAAAGCCCGTTAATCGCTGCCCCTATGATAATGAGTTTAGAAGAGTGCCCAAAAGAGGTTTATTATTAAGGGAGTGACTGATTCTCTCTGTCCCCGGGGTTAATGAATTCTTCCCCACCACAGGCTCAGAGTTAATGTGACGGAGATGTGCACTGAGGTCATGCGTTTCTTAGAGTATTCCCTCGGCTCTGTTTTGGTCCTTTTTCTGGTTAATAACTATATGTGTCCTATTTAATTAAACTTCATTCTTTTGTTTTATATCTTGTTTTTTTTATCTATTTTGTGCTTATCTTTGGTTTTGCTGATTTAATGTTTGTCTTTGTGGTGTTCTCTCTCTTTCTCCAGCTTCTTTTTCTTCTTCTTCGTCTTCTTCTTCTTCTTCTTAGTAGTAGTAGTAGTAATAGCCATAGTTATAACACCAGTGTCTTCCGTCCCGTAGACTTTTACCTCCCCACACACAATCACATCAGTCATCACCGGACTCATAATTATCACGGTCACTAAGGTTCTCCTATTGACCGTTTCTGCCGGCGGCGGTGTTGTGGTAACGCCGCCCCAACCAAGGAAACTACTACAGTAACTACACGACTGGGCCCAACACTCCCACGCGGGCCTGCCAACCCTCCCTCCGCTCCGCTTCATCTTCTTCAGAGTCTCCAGCGGTAACCTTCACCCACTTACGAAGACCAAAAGGGAAAGCCGCTGCAAAGACTGTCTCCTCGATCTTCAACTGAACTGAAGACAATGGTTTATAATTCAAGGCTATAAAGGTACTGTAATTTGTTTTAAGGGTAGAAAAGGCAGATTATTTGATACTTTGTTTATTTCATGTTTTCGTATCTCTATTCAAGACTTAATTTACAAAGATAATGTGTATGAAGTTATTATGCTGGCAAGGGAAGCATGGAGTGTGACGTGATTGAGAGAGAGAGAGAGAGAGAGAGAGAGAGAGAGAGAGAGAGAGAGAGAGAGAGAGAGAGAGAGAATAAACGTATGTGTGTGTTTCAGAAATGAGTCTATAAATAACTAGAGAAATAAAAAGAATGACAATATTTGGCCACAAGATCATCTTCTGCACCTGTTTTAAGTATACTCCACGCACACAACAAGATGACTAGTTACATAAAAAAATTCATCTTGTCAATCATCCCACAGTTGCGCTTGAGTCCATCCAACGATCACTATTTGTAAACCTTTTCGTTCTGTTTTCACGCAAAAACGTCGAACCACTTAACTAAAATCCACGTTACTTTGCAGCCCCTTTCATTAAGTATCATCTTTCCGGCTTGTTCATCACATATTCCCCAGATCCATAAGATAGTTTGGCCATAGAATAGTTTAGAATAGAAGAGTTTGGCCATAGAAGAGTTTGGCCAACTTTCTCATAGTCGCCATGTTGTTGCCAAGAAAGCGGCGCGAAATTCAAATTGATACCGATAATATTTTTTGGGTGCTCTAGGTATCGTCAGGATCTCGAAAGTACCTAGAGCACAAAAAAGAAAAACTATTGTACTAGTATCAATTTGAATTTCTCGTGGCTATTTTTGGTAACAACACGGCCCCTGTGATACTTGTGATGTGATAGCTGTGACTCTGTGGTGCCTGTGTTTCCTCCTGTATACGACCAGTCTGTTGTCTTGTATTAATATCATGAAGGAGACGGGAGGTGGTGGTGGTGATGGATGTTGCTGGTGGTTAAGACTGATGGAAGAGTATTGAATATTTCCGCCTATTCGACCAGTGGGCTAATTTGAGGTCTTCCTTTTGTGCGGTGACTTCATTAATCTTGCAGGAGGTGGGATGGATTTGCGAGGAGCTGGTGAAGGTGGTTGTTGGTGGTGTAGTAGGTGTTCCTCGTGGCTAAGATTGACAGGTGACAGCGTATGGTACTGTATATTTTCTTCTGTACAATGAGTTTGCTGTTTTGTTTACGTGCATGATGTGTTCAAGGCTTGTGAGGGGTTGGCGAAAGTGCTGGCAGTAGTGAGTAAATACAGCATGGGTGGACGGACAGTTCTACGCACGACACCTACAGCAACCTTGACGTACAGCACACCGCAAGCAATATATCCTCCTCCTGCTCAACCTCACACCGCTGACGAGTATATACTTACGACGTCTCTCTTATCTGGTGGTGATGGGAAAGACTGACAGTTCTACACGTGGCAACACCCATTGCAACCTTGACTTAAAGCAGCATACATCACACGGTAAGGGGACATTCTCTTGCTCCCACCACACAACACTGCGTAGCCTCACACCGTTTACCGAGTTCACACCTGCCTTTCCACCTGCGACATCTCCTTTTCCTTTCCTGGTCATGGCACACACAAAACACGGATGATTCAGCGCTATCTACCTGACGATCCCGTATTCCTGTAACCTATAAACTAATCTTGTAACTGCTGAATGTCTAAGTAGTGGCCCTCGCGCACTGGTCATGCTCGACACGTGTTCCCCTCCTCTGTGGCCGCTAGTAATGGTTGGAGCCCGTGGTGGAGGTCCATGCCGTGAGGTCGAGGTGGGGGATGGCCGGGTTGTCACAGGCGACTCGCTCGTTTCTGGAAGGAGGATCGAGGCGTGGTTAGAGGAGGAGGAGGGAGAGGAGGAGTTTAATGGGTATAATGAAAAAGTATAAGGAGGAGATCAATGACTAAGTAAATTAACGAAATGGTATAGAAAGGGTGGCAAAGTGGTACGGCTATACACATGTGGCCTTTTGTCATTACGTTTCTATTTAATTATTCCCCACTGTAAAGGAAATTCCATGAGGGTCGAAAAAAAAGTCCGTGTTGTATTTCCATCTACAGACTAAGAGCAAAAGTCAAAAGGGGAATATTCTTTTAATGCTGGAGGTGATCAAAAGAGGTATAGGAAAGAAAGGATCGGTAAACAGGTCTTTGAAGAGAGGTGTATCAAGACGCCTCTCGAACAGTATTTGAATAATCTTTTAATATTTTCCACTTATTTTTTGTGCATGTTCTTGATTGCTTCCTCTGGTGCAATAAAAAGTAGGCGATATATGAATTAGGGAGTTGTGCAGCGTGGCATTGTAAGACAGGTATACCACCACATGCAGCCTCCTCTACTTACATTCCCCGTGGCGCCCTCAACGCAAGGGGCTGGATGCCTCTAAGGTTCTCGCCGGCCAGGCACAAGACTCGTGCGAAGGAGGTTCTGCGGATCTGCTGAAGCTGGGCTGTAAAGGGAGAGGATAGGGAGGAGGTTACTGGAAGCCTGAAACTGCAGCCCCTATTAATAAAAGAAGAAAGGCCACTAGAAGAAGAAAGGAGGTCACTGGAAGAAGAAAGGTCTCTGGAGGGAGAAAGGAGGTCACTGAATAAAGAGAAGAGGTCATTGGAGGAAGAGGAAAGGTCACTGGAAATATGACACTGCAACCCTTAAATAAAACAAATACAAATGTTAGACTGGATGAAGTGAATATAATAAACTTAAATCAATGGATACGAACCAAGTAACACACAACTAAAATACTGAACCATAAACACAAGAGCCAGGGAATTGTGAATAAGTAGCTTTTTTTCTTATATTTCTTCCTTTTTTTTCGGCCCATGAAGTTCCTCCTCTACTGTAAAAAAAAAAAAAAAAAAAAAGTGTCCGTACCTTCCGTGAACGAAGTGGGCATCCCGCCGAGGTCGTAGAAGAAGCGATCACTCTGCCTCAACCTCGCGAACTGGTCAGTAATGATACACCTGTGGAAGGGAGAAGGTGTGAGGGTCAGGCAGGTATAAAAGGGACAGGTGTGGTGGGGAGACACATATGGAAAGGAACAGGTGTGGTAGTGAAATAGGTAGGTGGGGTTGAGGCAAGGGCATGTTGAGGGAATATAGTGTAAGGGGGGTTAAGTGTGTGGGGTAAGGCAGGAGTGTTGAATGAGGCAGGTATGTGATGGTGATAGCTCAGGTGAATGGGATAAGGCAGGTACAAAGTCATCCTATACATTTAGCTCCTTTCTATATTGTCTCCCCTCTTTCCACCCCTTTTCACACGGTCTTCTTGACACTAACATACTTCAACATCTCCAGCACCAACATACTAAAAAAATCACCAATATACACCACCAACATACTTTTCTCAACATCACAAACATACACCACCAACATACATCAACAACAACATTTACCACTAACATACTCCAACAAGACCAACAACACACCACCAACATACTTGAAGATAGGGCCGACCATGGCGCCTGGGACGTGGCGCTCCGAAATGCCCGCTATGAAGGGGTCAACATCTTCCGGCGAGGCGTAGATACGGGCGAACCCGGCCACCACCTGAAGAAGAGAAGAACGGGAAGGTGAGAGAGAATGGGAGAGTGAGAGAAAACAGGAAGGTGAGACAGAGAATGGGAAGGTGAAAGAGAGAATGGGGAGTTGAGAGTGAACGGGAAGGTGAGAGAAAACGGGAAGGTGAGAGAAAACGGGAGAGTGAGAGAGAGAACCCAAAGAGGTATAGAGACGGAGAGCCTAAGATGAAGTGCGCAGGTTTAGAGGAAGGGAAAAAAGAACGAGTAATAACTAAAAAATATGAAAGCTAAAGATTAGAAGAAGTCTGGAAGAAGGAGAGATGGAAAGTTACTAAGTTATGAAAGAAAGTAAAAGTGGAACGATAGAACAGAACAGTGGGACTTTGATGATCCAATTAACGATTCTATTATTCATGAGGTAGTCGATGAATCTTAGGACAACTGTACCTCCGAGGGCAAGACGTCCAGGAAGTCCTCGAAGGTCCTGGCGCGGGGCAGTCCGCACACCTCGCGAATGTCGTTGTATGTCCCGATGGCGTGGTCGCGGCCCCTTTGAGTGTTGAGGGCCACAAGATCGAATCCGAAAGCTTGCTCTCTCTGCAAGTGGCCTGGGTGTTAGTGGTGGGTAAAGGGTGGGATGTGTATGTGTGGAAGAGGTGATAGATAAATAGATAGCCAGAGACAGAGAGCTAGAGAGAGACGAAGACAGAGAAACAGAGACAGACAGAGTGACTAAGAGCGACAGACAGACGGACAGGCAGTTATAAAAGAAGTACGAATATGACTAACAAAGGTGAAGTGTGAGTGGAGAGAATGGTTTGTGTGAGAATGACGGGATGTGTGTATGTGTGTGTGGGGGGGGGGGTGCGCGTCCTACCTCGAAGAGCCTGTTCGTGAGCGCCGAGGAGACAAAGTTGTCGAGTTGCTGCGGGGGCTGGGTCGCGAGGCCTCTCAGGAACTCATCCAGCTTGCCGGGCGTGTAGATCAGCGACGGGTTGTTGAACTGATCCACGAGGTCCAGGCGGTCCGTGTGCGAGCCGTCCCTCCCGAACAGGCTGAGGAGAGGAAGGAAGGAAGAGTGAGGCCTGGGACGGAATGACATGGAGGGGATGGAGGAAGTGGTGGAAGAGAAAAGGGTCGAAGGGAGGTGAAGATGGGTGGGTGGAGAGAATGGACTGAGGAAAGGAGGAAGGACAAAGAAGTATTAGTTAAAGAGGAATAGAAAAGGGTCGAAAGGAGGTGAAGATGGGTGGGTGGAGAGAATGGACTGAGGAAAGGAGGAAGGACAAAGAGGTGTTGGTTTAAGAGGAATATAAAAGGGTCAAAAGGAAGGTGAAGACGAGTATGTGGAAGGTGGAACACGGGAGAATGGGCTGAAGAAAGGAGGAAGGAAGAGTGAAACCAGTGACTGAAAACAAGGAGGTGTTAAAGGGAGTCAAAAAATACTCTCCATCTCTCTATTTCTCAGTAACAGAAGAAGCTCAAAGGCAAAAAGACAAAAAAAATAAAGAAGCCAATTAAACTCTGCTCCTGCAAAAGAAAACAAGGGAGAGTCAGTTTAGGATCTTAGTATATCTATCTTATTTATTCTTACTATCCCTCCAATACTCACTCTACCATGCCCTGGACGAGCGTGTGGCCGAAGCGGAAGGCGGCCGTCGCGAACTCGTTGGTGACGATGGGGCTGAGGGAGGGGTCATACATGTTGGAGTAGCCGTGGCGGAGGGGCAGCAGGCCGTTCCGAGCCATGCACTCCTTGCCTGTCGGGGGCACGGGGAGGGTCATCATCTACCGAACTACTGAAGCTTCATTATGTTTACTCCACTGTACAGGAAAGCTACGGGCCATAAATGTTTGGCTTGAGTGATGAGGGAGAACTTTTACATCATAGGAAAGCCAGTTAGGAGTACCACAGTGAGTTAGTGTTGAGAATAATGTAGCTTGGTTTTCTAATTTTATTCGTAGGTTATGGAAAGTGGAAAAATGAAAATAATATGATACTTAAAAAATAGCGTGCCATTCGTTGCATATCTATCCTTAGATATAGCTTATTTCTTGTTCTTCTGCTCTTTCTTTGGGCATAGAAACGGTAATGAAAATATATACACTCCTAGAATATAAGGGTGCCATTCCTTGTAAATAATTCTGAAAGATATCAACTAGTTAGTGTTCTCACTTTGTTTTTGCCTTCAGCTACAAACAACAACACACAGAGCAGAGTAACCCACCCAGGATGAGGGGCAGCCACTCGTTGTAGATGATGTGCTGGTAGATGGCCACCACGATGCGGCGCGCCTCCTGGAAGAGGGTCTCATCATTCCAGTGCGGGTTGAGGCGCGACAGCTCCCGCGCGATCACGTTGTGGAACCTCGCCCATAAGGTATGCATCACCGCCAGTTGAGCCTGCTCGTTGACGCGGTTGTCGCCTGCCAGGGGGTTGAGTGAGGAGTTAGAGGGGAAGGGTTATTGTTGTGGTTGATGATGATAATAAAAATGGTAATAATGATAAAAGAAAAGTTCATTGAAGAAGCATAGGCGTTCACAAACAAAGAGTAGAGCTCTTTCTTATCTAAGGTTTCATTCCCCAACGCTGGCTCGTCATTGGAAAAAAATATGCATGAATCAATCAATCCATGTATTTTTTAGTTTCCACTTGCAATTTTCGTTTCTCATTTCTTATCCCTCTCTATTACTCTCATCTCCCGACTTTCTCTCCCCTCTCACATCCCCTACTCACCCGCCATGAAGCAGGGCAGATCGCTGACGGTGCACATCATGGTGGAGAGATCCGCGGGCAGCAGGCCATTGTTCACCCTCAGCAGGCCGCCGCTGTGTTCCCGCAGCTCCTGTTCCTCGGAGCGGCTGGACCCGTAGATGTTGGAGCCGTCCAGGTGGTGCGTGATCTGGTTCATCTGGAAGGGAGGGCGGAGTGGGTGTTATTGTTGATGTTGCTATTGTTATCGGCGTCGCAGACGCCGATCAACAGATTGTCCATCTTCTTGTTCTCTTCAAATTGTTTTCCTGGCTTACCCATGCATTGTAGACATGACATTGTAAAAAAACATTTGTTAGCCCTGATGAACCCTACAGCATGGCATTATAGTTTAAAAAAAATAAATTTACGTCTTGGCCTGTGGCGCCGGTAGGCCTTCATAGTAGGGCCTGATGGTCGGCCCCAGCCCGTTGTGGAGCAAGCAAGTGTTTATAGTGGCGCCATCCTAACTTTTCAGCATTTTCCATTTTAGACTCCTAGTTCCATGATATAAATTGTTGGGGGGGTGTTGGAGGGTCATGCGACGCCGATCTAGCACAGTTCTTGTCCTATTAACACTTGTTGTAGTAGTAGTAGTAGTAGTAGTAGTAGTAGTAGTAGTAGTAGTAGTAGTAGTAGTAGTAGTAGTAGTAGTAGCATTTAACATTATTACAACTACTACTAGCACTACTACTGCTACTACTACTACTACTACTACTACTACTAACGTCATTACTATTATTATCATCATAAGACTACAAAAAATGGAACTGGAGAAAAACTCGTTCTACAAATCGACACACACACACACAAAAAAAAAAGAAGAAATGAAAATAAATAAATAAATAAATAAACTCCACCCACCTGCTCGGTGTACCCCAGGTTACAGCTCCTCGGGGCGGGCATGGACCTGACGAAGTTCATGCAGCGGCGGCGCGTGCGGGGGGCGTGGAAGTAGTCGTCCTCGGGGATAATGATGGGGAAGCAGGAGGGGTGGACGGGGCGGGCTCCATCACAACACAAGATGCCCGTGTCGTTAGCTGTGGGGGAGGGGGGGGGGTTAGGAGGTGAAGAGGGAGGTGATGAGAGATGAGGTGCCTGTGTCTGTGTGCGGGGGGGGGGGGGATAGGGGTGGAGGTTAAGGGGATGTTTGTGTGCGTATTCTTTTTTTTTTTTGGTGTGTGTGTGTGTGTGTGTGTGTGTGTGTGTGTGTGTGTGTGTGTGTGTGTGACTGGGTGTTTTCTCTCATGGCTGGCTAAGAAGTGTCGTTTGTTTGTGTGTTTTTATTATTATATTTGTAGCTGTTGTTGTTGTTGTTGGTGGTGGTGGTGGTGGATTAGGTATTCTTGTTGTTAATTATAATTCGCACATTTATCTCGTTCAGAAAAAGAAAGAAATAGCAAACATTCTTTTTCTCCATCAGCTTATCTATCTACCTTTCTATCTATCTATCTGTCTATCTATATCCACCATCATCTCTCTCCTATACGCTTTTTTGTAGATCATCCTCAGTCAGTGTTTTCCCGGGACATCAAATCCACCTCAATCAAAACAAAAGACATCAGAAGAGCGCCAAAGAGACACGTCCGAACTCACAGAACCTGAAGATGGGTGTGTGGGTGAGGTCGTGGTCGATGAACTGTCCCCATTGCATCACGAAGAGGGTCAGGTCATTGTTGGGGAGGTCCACGTCACGTGCGATGGTTGTGGACACCAGGCGGGCCGAAGGGAGTTGCTGGCCCGTCACGCTGATTCTTGGCCGCCACAAACCTAAGTAGGGACGAAGCGATGGAGTGTGATTAATAAACGATCGACTTCTTGGTCTTATCATGCCTGGAGAGTGAGAAAAGAAGAGGATTCATAATAGAGGAACGATTTTGTGCCCCCTATAGTGAGTTGATGATAAGTAAATGAATGGATGGGTTATTCCCGTAGATTTAGACAGGATGGTGATAACGATGAATAGATGAAGGGTATAGGGCGTTCCGTCTCGCTCATTCTTGGTTCCTTTAGACCTCCAGAGTGAAAAAGAGAGTGGTTACTTGATTAATGAGAAAAAAAATCATAGTCACATAAAACCGACCTATCTATCTATCTAGTATCTTTCTTTCTTTCTTTCTTTCTTCGATCTGTATCAACCCACCATCATCCTCATTCTCCTTTACTTGATCTTCTTTAGTCATTGCTTTCCCGGCAAGATGAGAAAGTAAATATAAGCACAGAATAAGAAAAAAAATATTTAACTGATAATTGGGTGAATAATTAGGGATTTCCAGACTCATCAAACCTAGAAAGTAAGAACAGAAAATAGCTTCATTAATATATGGACGAATTCTTAACCTAATCAAAACTCTAACGTAAGAAAAGAAGAGAGGACTTGATCACCGTATGGATGGATTCTGAGCCTTATCAAACTTAGAATAATACAAAAAGAAGACTCGATTATAAACGAATGAAAGAGATTGACAGTCACTCCTGATTCTTGGCTAACCACACTTACCAAAGTCCGAACCACATGTAGCATTACCAGAACCCACGTACCGTCACTGTACCGCGGCGGCGTGATCCTCGTGAAAGGGGTCCTCGCCTGGCCGTTCCGGGGGTTCTGGAGGTTGTTGCAGGAGCCGTCGATGGTGCGGTAAAAATTCTCCTTCTTGCCGCAATTTGGCCGCCTTGGGCACGTGTTCTCGATGATGGAGTCCTTCAAGGAGACCTGCTGCAGCCCGAAGCTAGCCTCGGCCGGTGAGAGGCGGAGCCTGACCAAAGAAGGAGGTGGTTAAGGAGGACGAATATTAAGAAAAAGATAGAGGAGGAAGAGGAGGCAAAAGAGAAAGAAAGTAGAGGAAGAAGGATGAAGAGGAAGCAACCGAGGAAGAAAATACAGAAAGGTGGTTATGGAGAAGGAAAGTGAGAAAGAAGATATAGGAAAAAGGATGAAGATGAGGCAGAAGAGAAAGAGGGGATAAGAAGAAGGATAAAGAGATAGAAACCGAGAAGGAAGCGCGTGAGTCAGTGGCCATAACGGAAGAATGTTAAGGAGGTTGACAAGAGGGAAGTGCTGAGAGACGGACAGACAGACAGACAGACAGATAATAATACAATAGCATGGTCAGGCACACAACCGCACATTACACACACATACACACAAACACACACACACACCTGGTGAGGAGGTAGTCCCCGGCGCCCGTGTGGGTGAGGGCGTCTCTGCTGATCTTCATGGCGAGGGGCGAGGTGCGGAAGAACTGCAGGTGGGAGTACTCGGCGGTTCCCGGTTGGGTCACTGTGATGCCATTACTCATCAGGAACTGTGGAGACGTGAGGACGAGTTAACAGAGGGAGAGGAAGAAGAGTGAGAAGAGGAGGAGTACAGCCTGAAGTACATAAGAACATAAGAACGCAGGAGTCTGCAAGAGGCCGGTAGGCCTGTACGAGGCAGCTCCTTTTAGTAGGAGAATGATGACTATGAAGAAAAGGTTCCCATACACGAAAAAACAAACAAGCAAACAAAAAACAAAAACCATCCCATTCAAACCCTGACAGGCTAACACTGCGTTCAGAATTTGTACGTATATAACAACGCAATACTAGACCAAACCGAAGACCCGTGACAAACAAACAGGCCAGTGGAAAGTGAGGCGAACAGAATTGACAAGCCACCTTCCTTTGCTTGACCCCGCCCCCCTTCAAGACAATCTCATTTGCTATACTCACATACTCCAGCTTGTCGCGCTCCTCCAGCTGCCAGAGAGAGCTGCGGGCGGCCTCGTTGACCATGTCGCTGGAGAAGCTGAGCCTCCTAAGGGGCGCATTGGGGCGGGGAGGGGGTAACACGCGCGACGTGGTGCCTGGCGGACGGTCGACGGTGGTTAGCCAGTTAAATGCAGGTACAGTAAGAGAAAGAACTTGTTATAGAGGCTCACGTGAAAAGAGTACACCTTCCAAGACCTATCAAAACACCTCCACTATTTTTTACAGCAATGGCAGCAGTTCAAGGGATTTTTTTTTCTTCAAAGCAACGGAACCAGTTTATATCCTTATTTCTGACCTCACCTATAGCTTGTCAAGATCTGGGGACTACATTTACTGAAGAAGGGAAGGGGGAGGGGCTTACATCCGATGCTAACGCGAATAGAGATTTCCTACCAACATCCACAAAAAAAAAATATTCCTTCTTACACCCTGTTTCCTCACCTCACCTCACGTCGTCACAAAGTCTTTCAAGGTTTCAAGGTCTGGGTACTACACTAATAAAGAATGGAAGAGAGAGAAGCTTCAATCCGAGGCTAACGTGAATAGAGTAGTCCTGTCAACACGTACTAAAACATTTCCTCTACATCCCCGTCTTATCGCCTCACCTGGCCCCCCAAGGTCCGGACAGCACACTCCCGCTGCGCCGCTGTAGAGGGGACACGTGAGGGAGTAGGAGTTGGGCTCGATCTCCTCGAAGCACGGGGAGCACATCACCAGCGGCACGCAGCGGGTGTAGCGAGGGCACGAACCGGACTGCTTATCTGAAAGAGGAGGAGGAACTGTGATGAGAGTTTGAAAGGAAAGTACTCAATCTACTTTTTTTTTAAAGGAGAACCATGTGGAGCGCTTCTTACAGTTCTCTTTCCTGCTATGCCCTTGATCAGTCTCCTCATACCGTAAAAAAGAGTAAGCAAGAAAGCGAGAAGAGTTGAGGATTAACTTTTCTCGCTTATCTTGCGCGAGATCGCTCGGTCAGGAGTGACATCACAGAAATGCTTCTATATTATTTGCCGTAACTCAACTTATGCAATAGATAGGACATTTTGGTTAACACCGTTAGACATAGCAGTGATTGCAGAACTCGAATATGTTTATGAAAACTCAATAAAACAGAAACTAAATATATAGTGATGAGTTGAGGCTAAAGAATCACTCCGTAATGTTTATAACACATTTTACATATAGCTAACATTTGCAGCGGCTATGAAATGAATACTAAAATAAACAATTCCATCTTATAGAGAAAAGCCTCTTGAACACGATGGTTTATACAGGTTTTTCATAAAATGCCAAATAAGTGAAGCACGGAAGTGTTTATTAAAACTTTTCACCTCAACCCTCGTGTGCCCCGACTGGAATGGGGGGGAGGGGTGTTTTTACTGTCTTACGACTTTCATTTTTGTCTTTCGACTTCCCTTGCTTTATGTAGATCCTTGTCTGTTTGCATTACTGCTTGTTTGGCCATGTTGCCATAACAACCCTCGCCTCGCCTCGCTTTTCATGTGGCCACAGAAACTCGCCTTGCCGCTCTCGCTCATGCTCTCGCTAGCTTTCTCGCTCCCTGTGTGGCCGCGGCCTAAAGTGCAGACCCGTCTCTATTTCGGCAGTAAAGAAGACAGTCCGAGGGC
This sequence comes from Eriocheir sinensis, assembly GCF_024679095.1. Taxonomy (NCBI): domain Eukaryota; kingdom Metazoa; phylum Arthropoda; class Malacostraca; order Decapoda; family Varunidae; genus Eriocheir; species Eriocheir sinensis. Next base: position 7,849,843 of record NC_066542.1, on the reverse strand, counting down.
TGATATACGAGTAGGTACTTGTGGAAGCCTAGGGAAGGTAAACTGTGATAACCCGGATACCAAACTTGCCCTGCGTCTTGGGGTAGTGGGTTTTTAAAGCCTCTTTGCTCCTTATGCACCACTCGCCAATGAAACGGAGACGAGCACCGAGGCTACGCGCAGCTTAGTATGGCCCCTTACTTACCTCCTCATTCAAATATCACAGGATAAAACACACACACACACACACACACACACACACACACACACACACACGGCCCGGTAGCTCAGTGGATAGAGCGTCTGCCTCACAACCAGAAGGACCGGGGTTCGATTCCCCGCCCGGGTGAAGATAAGTTGGGTTTATCTTCTATCACGTGTAGCCCCTGTTCACCTAGCAGTGAGTAGGTACGCGACGTCAGGCAAGGAGTTGTGACCTCCTTGTCACGGTGTGTTGTGTGTGAGTGGTCTCAGTCCTACCCAAAGATCGGTACTATGAGCTCTGTGCTCTTCCGTAGGGGAACGGCTGGCTGTCTCGAGAGAAACCAGCAGCAGCAGACCAAGAGGTGAATTACACACTCACGGTCGTGTCCCGCTGGCCTGTGGCGGGCGGGCGCCGGGGTGAAGCTGGGAGCACCGAAGCCGAGGAAGAGGTTGCCGGAATTCTTGTGGGAGAGCGGCGGGCGGGTCACCACCACCTTCTTGATGCCCTGGATGAGGAGGAGGAGGAGGGAGAAGAGAGGCTTGTTTAGAAGTGGTGATGGTGGTAGTGATATTGATGGTATTATATTATTGTGTTTTTTTTCTTCTTATTTGACACAAATAGTGATTTGTCTTCTACTACAACTACTATTACTACTAGACTACTGCTGCTGCTGCTTCCTCTTTTTCTTCTTCTTCTTCTTCTACTACTACTACTACTACTACTACTACTACTACTACAACTACTACTACTAGGGAAGGATGGGTAAAGTGGCCAGTAAGGGCAAAGTGGCCATTTGAGTTTTCTGCAGTGTATTAGTGCTGCAGCCAAGTGAGACCCGTGCTAAACAGTCGCAACTGATGGCGTCAAAGTTGTCTGTGACTTTGAAGCGTGAGGCTTCACTGTTCTACTTCTGAACGAATTTTTTCGTTTTTTCGCATGTCTGATTTTAGGTAAGTGGTGCAAATTGTTGATTATAGCCAAAAAATAAAGTAATGATATAATTATTTGCTCTAGTGCTGTTTAATCAGCGTGAAATAAGCTTTTAAATGATGTAGTTTGAAAACGCTAAGTCGTGTAGGTTCGATGGTAGACAACATGCAGATTTTGTAATGGCGTCATCCCGGGCAAAGTGGCCAGATGGCCACTTTGCCCGGTAATGATTTTTTATTCACTGCACAATATAAAATTTTACTCAACTCATTTTTAGTAACTGATATCACAACATTATGATATGTAACAGTAGCAGCCAGAAGAATGCTCAGATTAAAAAGGCAGCTCTTACAAAAAGTTTTGAATCAGAAGAGGATGATGACAAAGAATGCTTCTATCGTAACGAGGCATACTCAAATTCGAAAGACAATGAAGGATGAATTAAATGCTTGACATGTACAAAGTGGGCACATCAAGAGTGCTCCGGCTGTGATGAAGATGATGAGTTTGAGTGTGAATTTTGCTTGTATTAGGTATGGCCACTTTACCCGACCTACTATAGGCGGGCAAAGTGGTCACTTAGTAGTTTTTCTTAAGTAACATGGAGACACTTTAAAACAAAAAGGAAAGTTAAAAATACAATAGGAATCGAAACTTGAGCTATTAAAGTTACTATTGGCATATGTTTTTATAGTTTTTTTATTAAGAAAGTATAATGAAAATTCATCAAACCTTACAATGGCCACTTTACCCATCCTTCCGCTACTACTATTACTACTGCTACTACTACTACTACTACTAATAATAATAATAATAATAATAATAATAATAATAATAATAATAATAATAATAATACTGCTACTAGGCTACTGCTGCTGCTACTTCCTCTTCTTTTTTTTTCTCTTTTACAACTACTACTACTACTACTACTACTACTACTACTACGTACTACTGCTACTACTACTACTTCTACTACTCACCAAAGCCTTAGCCCCGGGATGGAGGACTTGGACGTGGGCGGTGGACCTGCCCCCGTTGTAGATAGCGGGTCTGATGGAGGGGGTGAGGTGGGCGGTGGGCGCCAGGGGAGTAACCACACCGTAAGGACTGCATGGAGGGAGGCGAGGAAGTGGGTGAGCCAAGGTTACCTAAATTTAAGGTTGGTATTGTCAGATGCTCCCACCCCTCTCACCAACTATTTCCAAAGGTCAAAAAGGAGGTTAATCGAGTTCTTATGAGTGTTCTGTTAGGTTCACGGTACAGAAGAAAACTCAGACTACCACCAGGGTCATAAAAGTACCCCTGGAAATGCCCTAAACTCCCACGAAAGACTAGTAAATTACGTGTTCTTGGGGGCAGAAATGTTTAAACAATATGGCCCTAAGACCCGTTTTGGCATATTCTCAAACACTTCGTCGAGGCTCTCACTCCCACACATGATAAGGCTTTCGTAGAGGTTATGGGTATTGCCGTGGGTAGTTTTATGAGGCTATTGATGGTTTGACAAGGCTTCTGCACCATGGATATCAAAAACACTCATGGGAACCCGACTAATCTCCTTTGTGGCCGTTGGAAAAAGTTATGAGCCGAGAGAGTCTGAGAATAATGGTCTTTTTTCTAATATCATAGCACTGGGGATACGAATGGAAGGATTGTTATGCATCATCGATCCACAAAATTCGTGAGATTAGCGAAGGAGTGGGAAGGAAAGAAAGCTAACATTAAGTACTCGTAAAATTGGCTGACTGATAAATAGCCTAGTATGAAGAAAAAAAATAATAAGAGATACAGGACACAGAACTAGTTGAGTAGTGGACCGCGCTACGAGTGAACAAGCAATTCTTAAACTTAATAACACTATTCAGAGAGAGAGAGAGAGAGAGAGAGAGAGAGAGAGAGAGAGGTAAATAAATCCAACATGACTATATAAAATATTTTTCAGTGTAGTTCCACCTCATCAATTCATTACCACTACTATTCATTTATTTATTTACTTATTCATCTTCCTTTTACCTAGCGAATACAAGATCTTATTCTTATGCGCTTGTAGACTGTCATTTGAGTCCAGCGGAGGTCGGCGCGCACAGGTCACAGTCAATTTTCAAAGTTCAAACGAGAGGAAGGAAGCGGAGGAGGAGGGCGTGGCGGCGTGTGCTCTGTTATTTAAAGTGTTTTCGCGTGAGGGACAGCAAGGCACTTCACTAAAACGCTCCCTGAAGTGTATAAGAATGTGTCCATGGCCGTGAGAGTGAGGAGGAAGCGTGGAGAAGTGGGAGGGTGAGTATTGTGAGAAATTACTGTTGTTTTTCTTTGTATGATTGATTATAATGATCAGTAGAGTCTGTTTTGCATTTCTTTGTTAATTAATTGGCTATGATGAGGATTATAATGACCGGTATAGTCTATGTTGCTTCCCTTTATCACTAGGCTATGATGATTATTGACCGGTATAACATATTTGACTTAATAGGCTATGATGGGTTATAAAAACCGGTATCGTCTATTTTGCTTACCTTTGTTATTAGGCTATGATGAGGATTATCATGTTCGGTACAATCTATTTTGCCTCTCTTGATGACTAGGTTATGATGATTAAAATGACCGGTTTAGTCTATATTGCTGCGCTTGATGACTAGGCTATGATGATTATTATGACCGGTTTAGTCTATTTTGCTGCGCTTGATGACTAGGCTATGATGATTATAATGACCGGTTTAGTCTATTTTGCTGCGCTTGATGACTAGGCTATGATGATTATAATGACCGGTTTAGTCTATTTTGCTGCGTTTGATGACTAGGCTATGATGATTATAATGACCGGTTTAGTCTATTTTGCTGCGCTTAATGACTAGGCTATGATGATTATAATGACCGGTTTAGTCTATTTTGCTGCGTTTGATGACTAGGCTATGATGATTATAATGACCGGTTTAGTCTATTTTGCTGCGCTTGATGACTAGGCTATGATGATTATAATGACCGGTTTAGTCTATATTGCTGCGCTTGATGACTAGGCTATGATGATTATAATGACCGGTTTAGTCTATTTTGCTGCGCTTGATGACTAGGCTATGATGATTATAATGACCGGTTTAGTCTATTTTGCTGCGCTTGATGACTAGGCTATGATGATTATAATGACCGGTTTAGTCTATTTTGCTGCGCTTGATGACTAGGCTATGATGATTATAATGACCGGTTTAGTCTATTTTGCTGCGCTTGATGACTAAGCTATGATGATTATAATGACCGGTTTAGTCTATTTTGCTGCGCTTAATGACTAGGCTATGATGATTATAATGACCGGTTTAGTCTATTTTGCTGCGCTTAATGACTAGGCTATGATGATTATAATGACCGGTTTAGTCTATTTTGCTGCGCTTGATGACTAGGCTATGATGATTATAATGACCGGTTTAGTCTATTTTGCTGCGCTTGATGACTAGGCTATGATGATTATAATGACCGGTTTAGTCTATTTTGCTGCGCTTAATGACTAGGCTATGATGATTATAATGACCGGTTTAGTCTATTTTGCTGCGCTTGATGACTAGGCTATGATGATTATAATGACCGGTTTAGTCTATTTTGCTGCGTTTGATGACTAGGCTATGATGATTATAATGACCGGTTTAGTCTATTTTGCTGCGCTTGATGACTAGGCTATGATGATTATAATGACCGGTTTAGTCTATATTGCTGCGCTTGATGACTAGGCTATGATGATTATAATGACCGGTTTAGTCTATTTTGCTGCGCTTGATGACTAGGCTATGATGATTATAATGACCGGTTTAGTCTATATTGCTGCGCTTGATGACTAGGCTATGATGATTATAATGACCGGTTTAGTCTATATTGCTGCGCTTGATGACTAGGCTATGATGATTAAAATGACCGGTTTAGTCTATTTTGCTGCGCTTGATGACTAGGCTATGATGATTATAATGACCGGTTTAGTCTATATTGCTGCGCTTGATGACTAGGCTATGATGATTATAATGACCGGTTTAGTCTATTTTGCTGCGCTTGATGACTAGGCTATGATGATTAAAATTAACGGTTTAGTCTATTTTGCTGCGCTTGATGACTAGGCTATGATGATTAAAATGACCGGTTTAGTCTATATTGCTGCGCTTGATGACTAGGCTATGATGATTAAAATTAACGGTTTAGTCTATTTTGCTGCGCTTGATGACTAGGCTATGATGATTAAAATTAACGGTTTAGTCTATTTTGCTGCGCTTGATGACTAGGCTATGATGATTAAAATTAACGGTTTAGTCTATTTTGCTGCGCTTGATGACTAGGCTATGATGATTAAAATTAACGATTTAGTCTATTTTGCTGCGCTTGATGACTATGCTGTGATGATTATTATGACCGGTGTAGCCTATTTTGCTTATCGTTATTATTAGGCTATGTTGAAGAGTATGATTTTGAGGATAGTCCATTTTGCTTACCCTTACAAATGATAGCCAGCACCTTATGGTATAAATCAACAAAGAATGACCTCACTTTGTTGTATAGAAAATCTCATTAGTAAGGAAGCATATATGAATTTTCTGAGTCAAGACCTACAGTAACTGTTTGGGGTTTTGTTAGGTTAAGTTAGGATATCTTCAAACACATGATAGCCAGCATTATGATGTAAATTAACAAAGAATGACCTCACTTTGTTGTATAGAAAGTCTCATTAGTAAGGAAGCATATATAAATTTTCTGAGTTAAGACCTACAGTAACGGGTTTTGTTAGGTTAGGTTTTTGGTTTTGGGTATCTTCAAACACATGATAGCCAGCAACATATAAATCAACAAAGAATGACCTCACTTTGTTGTCTACTAAGTCTCATTAGTAAGGAAGAATATATGAATTTTCTTAGACAAGACCTATAGTGACTGAAGTTTTGTTATGTTAGGTTAGGGTAAGTTTAGAGTATCTTCAAACACATGATAGCCAGCAACTCATGGTGTAAATTAACAAAGAATCGCCTCTTTTTTTTCTTGTATAGAACGTCAAACATAACCTAAGCCACTTGAAAAGGTAGCGGGAGGGGTGGGGAGGGTACTTACATGAAGTGAGGGGACGGGACCGAGTGGCTGCCCTGGATGTCCTCCTCGCTGCTGCTGCTGGTGCTGGTGTCAGGCTTGGCGTCCCCCAGCACCCCCGCCACGCACGCCGCCGCCACCAGCACGAAGGCGGTGGCTCCCATGGTGTGCCTGCTGAGGGGGGCGGAGAGGTGCTGTTTAGTGTTGTTGTTATTATTATTAGGTTGTTGTTGCATCATTACCACAACAAATATCAACAAATTCTACTACTACATCACTGCAATTTCTACTACTACTACTATTGCTCTTCATCTTTTTTACATGGGTTAAAAATTGAAGGTTGCACACACACACACACACACACACACACACACACACACACAGCGATGAACGATTCAGAGTCCAAGATTTATTACCTGCAAGAGAGAGAGAGAGAGAGAATAAATCCATCAGAATCAAGGTTGGGAGTAATACAGCATCAGCAACCAACCGCAAACAATTACTTTTGATCGCTTCTGGACCGTGCCTGGCTACGAATCAGTTGGCCTTCTTTCGAGTATATTTTTAGAGATAACCACAGCTTCTACTCGTCTCCTGTCAGTGTGTGTGGGTGGGTGGGGGGTAAGGGAGGTTCTATAAGTGTTTGGGTGTGGTGGTTGTGTGTGTGTTGTTGGGGTTGGGGAATTTTTTTTTTTTTTTTTTTTTTTTTGTGTGTGTGTGTGTGTTAGAGGAGGGGGAAGGAGGTTTTGTGTGTGTTGGTGTGGGTGGTATGAGAGCGGAGGCCGTGTGTATGTGTGTGTCTGTGTGTGTCAGGGGAGAGGGAAGGAGGATCTGTGTGGGGAAGGTTTTGTATGTGTGTGTGTGTGTGTGTATGTGTGTGTGTGTGTGTGTGTGCCAGGGGAGAGGGAAGGAGGATCTGTGTGGGGAAGGTTTTGTGTGTGTGTGTGTGTGTGTGCAACATCCGTCAAAACATTCGTTCAGGTATATATCCTCATGGCCGTTTCCGGTTCGTCGAAAGATACAAAAAAAAAAAAAGATGAAAAAAAATATTGTTGTGTTTTCGAGACTGACCTCTTTTTGTTTTCTTTACCTCCTTTCATTTTTCTTATTTGTCTTTTTTTTTTTCGATAATCTAACTACTACATTTTTTTCCAGTTCTCTTTAGCTTCTATCAATTTTCCCTTTCCTCATTCTCCCTTCCCATCATTTCTAGTCATATCCATCCATTCCTCTTTATTTTACCCTGCCTTACCCATCTCTTCCCTTCTTACCATCTCTCCCCTTCCCTTATTTTCCCTTCCGTCACGCCTAATGTTTGCTATCCATTCCCGTCTATCTCCATTCTACATCTTCCCTTTTCTCCTCTTCATCTCTCCTCTTCTCTCATCTTCCCTTCTCTTCACGCTTAAAACTATCTATCCCTCTTCGCATTTTCCCTTCTCCACGTCTAATCTTTGCCCCCATTCCCCTCCTCTTAACCTCTCTCCTCTAAATCTAAATCTTCCCTCTCAACTCCCCTCCCGTAACTCTCCCTTTCAGCACTCCTTACCTCTCATACACGGGTCTTAGTTCCACCACACGGCCTTACAAACAACCCTCAGTTCTCACCTCGTTCGCTGTAAGTGGTTCCTAGTCAGTGGTTAGCATCCCCTGACCCGTATATATAATGTGGCCTTGCAAGAGAGAGAGAGAAGTTAGGATGAAGGAGAGAATATGTAAGAAAAAAGGGGAAAATAAAGGGAAGTATACTAGTGTTGACAAAGGATAAAAAGGAATATTAGGGAAGGTGAGAAGAGTAAGGAGAGAGGGGAGACCAGAAGGAAGAAGATGAAGTAAAATAAATAGGTTGTGAGGAAGAAAGGGAGACAGGAGATGGAAGGGAGTGAAAATACAAGTTTGAAAGGATGAAGGGAAAAAGAAAGGCTAGGGAAAGTCAAAGAAGTGGGAGAAAGAATGTCATTTTCTTTATTTATATTCCTTAGTAAGCTTTCTTTTGTGCAGGACTTGACACCCACAACTTTATATAATTAGGGAATAGTTTAGTAATGTTTTTATTTTTATTTAGGAAGGTAGCTATTTTTAGGATTCTCTCTCTCTCTCTCTCTCTCTCTCTCTCTCTCTCTCTCTCTCTCTCTCTCTCTCTCTCTCTCTCTCACACTCACACACACACACACACACACACACACACACACACACACACGTACGTCCACTCTCATGTGCAACTTCACCGACGAGTAATCTCCCGAGTAACTATTGCATCACTCGCTAATGGGTGGATGGTGTTAAGGAAGGAGGCTGATAATTTAGGTTAATGGTCGTAATGGCGGTAATGGTGACAGTGGCAGTGAGCAAGGTGTGATGGCCCATTACGATACAGGTGTTGAAGGTGACTCTAATGATGGTGTAGGCGTAATGGTGAAATAATGACGGTCGTGCTGGTGATGATGCTGGTGGTGGTGGTGATGGTGACGATAATGGTGATGTGGTCCGTGTCTTTCCTTACAGGCAATCACAATAAAAGGGGTGATGATGGTGGTGGTGGTGGTGATAGTCATGGAGGTGATGATAATGACCCAGATTGTCACGGGAAATGACGGTGATGGGAATGAGATATGATTACGCCTGGCGATGATGATGGGAGTGATGATGGGCTTCGCGTGATGGTAATAATATGCTGAAAGAGGGAAGAGCTGGGAAACATACATGGGAAGCACGGGGGAAGTTGGTGACAGATTTCGACATTGAAGAATAAATACTTTCTTTAATAGGGAAGTTTTTTTCTACAATCATTAAAAGCTACACTCATTATTTATCTAAGCATGACTGTGGAGATTGAGTCCATAGTCAGGGTAAATTATTGGCAAACTCATGAAAGAAACTAATGAAATTTATACGTAGGAAAAGCCCAGTTCGTTCTTGGTTCCTGGATAAAATGTATGGATGAACCTATGGAATAAACGACTGCGATGATGTACTGTACAATACTAGTTAGCTTAAGTAAAGGTTCCTTTCAGACGGGGGTAATATATTAGTAAACAGTTGTATCGGAAGAACCTTCATCCCCAAACCGAAAAGTTCCTTCTTAAAATTAGAAAGTATAAGAATATTCAGAACGCAGTTGATACGAAGGTGTCTATTAAAAGATATTCTGGGATACATACCGAAGAAATAAGTAATGAAATATCAATAATTAACTCAATATTTCTAGATGGAAGGAAAGAGGTGGTGTTGGAGAGAAGATCAGGAGGAGGAGGAGGAGGAGAGTAATTGTAGTGAAAGTAAGAAATTTCGTCCATTTACGGTGTCACTACATTCGGTTTACGTGAGTCTCTCTCTCTCTCTCTCTCTCTCTCTCTCTCTCTCTCTCTCTCTCTCTCTCTCTCTCTCTCTCCTTCACGAATCGGTGGTTTTTCTTTAATTTATCGCTTCGATTTTGTAACATCATCAATTTACCGCTCTCTCTCTCTCTCTCTCTCTCTCTCTCTCTCTCTCTCTCTCTCTCTCTCTCTCTCTCGCCGTGGTTAGCCAGTAGTAACCTTCAGTGACGTCACAAATACGGAGAAGGCTCTAACTACTTGATTGGCTGTTAACGCTAATGGCGGTATAAAGTTCGGCACTGTTTCCGTTAGCTTCCCTCACTCCCTCTCTAGTGCTTCCCTCCCCTTTCCCTTAGTCATTCCCTAGCAACTTCTCTCCCCAACACTTGTTTCCCTCCCCTCTTCACTTTCCTTTCTACTTCCTTCCTCTGTAACAACCTTCCTCCTCCCTTTATCACTCCTTAGCTATACTTCTCTCCCCGCCCTTGTTTCTCTTCCCTTTTCCCTCTCTTTCCTACTTCCCTCCATTTCCCTTAGTTACTATCTAGGTAAAACTTCCCTCACCCTCCCTGGTTTCCCTTCCCTCATCCCTCTCCTTCCCTTCCCTTCCTCACAAACCACCAAACTAACAGGCACAGCATATCGTTAATTCTCTACTAACAGTTGTCGCGTGTCTTAATGTAACCCTTCGTTCCCTTTTCTTTGCCCTTCGATGTATGTCAAAATCACTCCCACGAAAGTAATTTACCCTTGAGAACCCGAAACTGTGCTAATTGAGGGCCCTTCCCCGCATTGGTCCCGCGTTAATCGCTGCAGCAGGTAACTCGTGTCGAAAGGTACGCCTATTAAGGAATGGTTATGGCCGTGGCTGGGGAAGGGGCGGGGAAATGGTTGCTTTGCTGGTTCCCTCTTGTATGGTAGCCGAAGAGGATTGAAGACACCAAACCCCTTGTAACTTATCTCCTCTCCCTACCCTCTTTTTTTTTCAGAGGAAACTGGTCAAGGGCAAAACATACACAAAAAAAGCCCACTATGCACTGCTTCTGTAAAAAATAAAAAAAGATAGAATGAAGACAAAAACAGAGGATCAATTTTGGAAGGTAATCACATTGGAATATTCCGTGATTTTGCGATTCTGATGCAGTTAAATTTAGTGATAAGGGAGTGGAAAAGGTTAAATCACTGCTAGCATCCGTGTGACAGTATGCCAGTTTCAATGTCGCAACCCCGGGAAAACTACGCAAGAATAGATGTACGGTATGTATTTGTATTTTCGGGCTTTTTTTCCATTTTTTTTTCCTTGAGCTGTTTCCGTTACTGTATGTTCGTATGATTTTTTTTACGGTAAAGGAAAAAGCTCAAGGGCAATAAGCAGAGAAAAAACAAAATAGCCCGATAATCGCTGCCTCTGCTTATCTATATGTTTGTCTGCCTGTCTGTTTTCGTATGCATGAGAGTATCAAGAGACGTCTCCGCCCGGTGTCACAGGGGATTTGGCACCCCAGTGGATATGGCCTCCCCGAGTGGAATTCCCCAGTGATTTTGGAACCCCCCTAGGGATTTCGGCACCCCTATTTTTACCAGGGAATATGGCCCCCACTTTTTTATCACTTTAGATTATGAAAGTTATGATAAGGGTCATTTTTTTTTTCCAACTAAATTTGCTGGCCACAATAAAACTAGAATTTTTGTTAATTCTTTGGAGACTACAATGAATTTCTATTTATTTATCAAATACCATCACGTATATTACTTTGGAGGGGTTACCACCAAATGCTACTTCCACAGCAAATGCTATTGCAAATACACCACAGTCATCAGCCCCCTCTTGTTGCTGAACAGAAGACACTTCAACATTAAACTTTTCTTTCTTTCCTGAATATATCCGAGCAATCTGACACAACAAACAGTAATAATAATAATAATAATAATGAAACCAGAGAACAAACCTGTATGCTGAGCCACCCTAAGTGAGCTAACCCAGGAGCTATGAAACAGCAAAGAGGAAGGCTAGTAAATAAGGCTCAGATGCTTCAAACTGGGACTCACTTGAGAATATGAAGCTGGCAAGAAGTAGTTGAGCCATTTAATTCGGGTTTATAATGTTTGATGTATAATGATTTGAATATTTTTAAATCAAATTTTTTAAAATCAATTTTAATAATAATAAGAATAATACTGAAATTATATGTTTGAGTAGGAAATAAAAGGGGTTCTAAATTCCCTTAGAGATTTCGGTACAGGGATGAAAGATTCCCTAGAGTATATGGCTCGGGGGTGCCAAAAAATGGAGGGGGATACCAAGTAACCTCAGGGATTTTGGCTCGGGGAAGCTAAATTCACTAGGGTGAATGGTTCGGGGATGCCGCGATAGGGGGAAGTCAAATTCCCTATGACACCGGGACTGACTGGCCTCTCCTTTTTCCTCTCGTTCTGTTTTCTTCTTTCGGGGCGGCGTCTAGGACTTCTTTGTTACTGTTTTTGCTTTTTGCCCTTGAGATGCCTCCGTATTATCCCTCCCGTACTATTCTGTCTATCTGTCTGTCTATTTCTCTATCTATTCATCTATCGAATTACCTATCTTAACTTCGCCTTTTCCCTTCCTCTATTCCTCGTTCACTCTGTGCCGACTCTGGGCCACGACAACCCAGCGACTTTTAGGCCCCCTTCACACTGCCGAATCAGCATCCGGCGATCGTTTCTAGAACTCTTTCCGACCATGTGCGACCCTTTCACATCAACATTTCACACCCAAGACCTCGTATACCCCGAATCGCTGGGTTGTCGTGTCCCTGAGTCGGCACAGTGTAATAGAAAAAAAAGTAGGCCCTATGTATGATCGCATGTAAGAGGGTATAAGCATGATTCACCCCACGTGTGTATACAGGTGTCTAGAGTGCCGGTGGTTAGTGGTCCGTGTGTGAATGAACGGAAAGACGAGATCCTGTCGGTGACCTTGAGCGTGGCGGGGAGACGAGCGGGGCGGTCACAGCAGCCCCGCCAAGGATACACCGCCCCTGAAGGAGGTAGCGATGGCGTAAGGCTGGTCGTGGTGGTGGTAGTGGTGGTGGTGGAAACAAACCGACACAACCGCAGACTGGAGAAGTGTAGACCCTCCCTCTTTTCTGCTCCCCCACCCGTGTCCCGTATTATCTGTGTCTGTCTGTTTGCCTGTCTGTCTGTCTGTCTCTCTCTTTATCCATCTATATCTATCTATATGTCTGTTTTCCCACCATCTGTCTGTTTGCCTGTCTGTCTCTCTCTCAATCTATATCTATCTGTCTGTATCTTCCCACCATCTGTGTTTGCCTGTCTGTCTGTCTCTCAATCTATATCTATCTATCTATCTCCCCACCGTCTCCCTTTCCATTCCTCGTTTTCTTATTCAGCAACACACTTCATCCTTTCCTTCTTCTACACCTTAACATATATTTCAGCATAAGTCAGTTAAGTTTGTTTAGGAAGCACGTGTTCTTGAATTAAACTAACTCCTCATCGCCTCCCTTTTCTTTCCTTTTTTTCTTCACAAACACACTTTATAAATTCCCGCACCTTGACATAATTTTTCATCATAAGTCAGTCAATTCTGTTTAGGAAGCGCGTGTTCTTGAATTAAAACAAACTCTTCATCGCCTCCCTTTTCTTTCCTTTTTTTCTTCACACACACACTTTATAAATTCCCGCACCTTAACATAATTTTTCATCATAAGTCTGTCAATTCTGTTTAGGAAGCGCGTGTTCTTGAATTAAACTAACTCCTCATCGCCCCTTTATTCTTTCCCTTTCTCCAATCCAGCTACACACTTGACCCTTTCCTTCTCCTGCGCCTCAATATTATTTTCACTACAATTCAGTTAAGTGTGTTTAGAAAGCTCGCGTTATTATAAATTATCAAACAATAGAAGATTCTCCGAGATACAAACCACACCCACACATGACAAAAAATAACTTACAATGTGTCATAATGTGCAGTACAAACACACGCGTGAATAAATAAAAAAAGAAACACGGGGAGCGCATCCAAGCTTGTCTTCCTTAACGTGTGACTGAACGCTTGTATGATGTCGAGCACGTCTGTCTGTCTGTCTTTTTGTTTTTTTTTTTTTTTTTTCGCCGCGAGTTTTGGAAGTATTGTCACCGCGCCTCACGAACAGGATTTTGTAGTGAAGCTTGAACACACACACACACACACACACACACACACACACACACACACACACACACACACACACACACTTGTTCTAGCGTTACCTCGGTTCTTTTTTAATCTATTTGTCTACTTATATATTTTTATTATCATTTATTTATAGTCGAGAATGGAGGGCGTGTCCGAGAGAGAGAAAAAAATATATTAACTGGGCAATTGTGCAATATAGGTGTGTGTGTGTGTGTGTGTAACCATGACGGAGAGGGAGGCGGGAGTGGTGAGTAAGTGCGGGTAGGTTCGGTAAGTTGGAAGAGGGGAGGGGAGGGGAGGGGGGGGTGGAGCACTGACTGATTAACTGGCTGACCGGTTGACTGACCACGGGGACCACATACTGTCTCCGTCCACCACTTCGAGACCCGCGTGTGTCCCAATCATTCACTTTGTAAGACTGGTGAGCTCGTGTGTGTGTGTGTGTGTGTGTGTGTGTGTGTGTGTGTGTGTGTGTCGGGGGGGGGGGGGGGGATGAATGCAGGATATGTTGTGATGTGTTGCTGTTATTTGTGTTGCTGTGTCCATGTTGATCAGGGCTATGTTTTCTCTACCCAGACTTTTTTTATTTTATTTTACCTCGGAAGAAATATCACTACTATGACTACAAGCACTTTTTTTTCATCTTGTTCTTTTTGTTCAAGTTCTTCTCCTTCTTCTTTTGCTTCTTCTTCTTTTGCTTCTTCTTCTTCTTCTTCTTTTGCTTCTTCTTCTTCTTCTTCTTCTTTTGTTTCTTCTTCTTTTGTTTCTTCTTCTTTTGCTTCTTCTTCTTTTGCTTCTTCTTGTTTTGCTTCTTCTTTTGCTTCTTCTCCTTCTGCTTCTTCTTCTTCTTTTTCTTCTTCTTCTCCCATTACTACTACTACTACTACTACTACTACTTCTACCACTATTACTACTGCTACTACTACTGCTACTTCTACTACTACTACTACTACTACTACGCTCTACCCATTACTACTCTTACTTCTACTACAACCACCACTACCATCACCACAACCACAACCATTACATTTGTAGAGTAAGAAAGCAAGACCATCGGCCATCCCACCCTCTTTCCCTTCCTCCCTATGCACGTACGGCCGCCAACGTGCGTGAGTACAGCGGCTCGTTCAACAGGTAGTGGTTTCTCATTAGCGTCACGACAGGTGGTCAAGTGACGTGTATTGAATGCTTGTTGACTTTCCCTTCTGCGGCATCTTCACAAGTCACCTGTCTGTCTGTCCGCCGTCTGCCTCTCTGTATTGTCTACCTTTGTGTGTGTGTGTGTGTATGGGAGGGGAGGGGGGGGACTATGAGTGTCTTTTGTCTGTGTGTTTGTTTGTTTGTTCATATGTGTGTGGGGATGGAAGCGGGGGGGAGGAGTGTTTCTCGGTTTGTCAGGTTGTCCGTCTTTGTCTGTTTGTCTGTCTGTCTGTCTCTCTCACTCTCTCTCACTCTCTCTCTCGCTCTCGCTCTCCCTTTCCCTCCCTCCCTCCCCCCCACCCCCAAGCACTTTCATTCTGTTCACCCTTACGCACAGGAAATTCCAACATTGCCTCCCTCCCTCCTTACCTCCCTCCTTACCTCCCTCCCTCCCTCCCTCCCTCATTGAAAGTCTCCCTCGGGAAGCAGACGACTGCCGTGACCTTCCCCTGTGCTTGGAGGGGTCTAGGGATCGTTGTCTCTTTGCTGTGGTCTGGGTCATCGTCTGCCTGTAGCCACACATTCTTTGCGATGATACATAAGTGGTGTTTCGAGTCCGTGGATATATGATGTGTTATTGTATTTATGTTCAAGTTTGTGTAATATCGTCTCTCTAAACTTACCTGACTGAGAATGTTGATGTTTTCTTACTCCAGGAATATAAAGTTAAATGTTTTGTCTGCCACATGTTAAGTTAAGCCCTCCAAGCTCTGATGTCTTAAAGTAAAATGTTCATGTCGGTCAGGATTGATAAGTGACCTTTGTAATCCAGGAATATAAAGTTAAATGTTTTGTCTGCAACATAATAAGTTAAGCCTTCCAAGCTCTGATGTCTTAAAGTAAAATGTTCATGTCGGTCAGGATTGATAAGTGACCTTCGTAATGCGTGTTTCACCATGATGTTTCCGTTTACAAGTTGTGTTGACCTCTTTTAATGGCTGCACTGGACGGTAGGTGGCGTTAAACTCTTAGTATACTTTCTACATTGCTCCATGGTGGCAGTAAAAATGGACGAGGTTAGAAGTCATCACTTATATAGCCCTTTTTTTTGCGGCTTTGTTCTCTTTTTTATCTTGAGAATGACTCGTGGAAACTAAGGTATCATAAGATCACGTCGTTGGAAGGTTATGTGCAGCGTTACGGATGGGCCAGACAGGTATAATCACCGCTGCGTATTGTTCACAGATGCCGCGGCTTACCTGTGATGTATTATAATCTTTACTGATCATGAGAGGTACTGAACATAATCTATTCTCATTAGTACCTTTGAATTTCTCTATTGCAGCAGCTTAGCGAAAGGGACTTCTTTATGCTATTCACAGGGAAAGGGATTTGTAGCGTGGGGGGGGGTTTGTGTGTGTGTGTGTGTGTGTGTGTGTGTGTGTGTGTGTGTGTGTGTGTGTGTGTGTGTGTGTGTGTGTGTGTGTGTTACCTATTCGTTCCCACCTATTCGCTCGTATTGGTAATTTTGTATAATAGTAGCAATTTCGTAATGTCCCCTATTTTTCTTATTTTTTCGTGTGATTTCCTAATAAATTATACACTTCTTACACACATTATTTCATTTGGCAAAGTATTCCATTCACCAGATGTTCATTTTGGAAAGTGTGTGTGTGTGTGTGTGTGTGTGTGTGTGTGTGTGTACTCAGAAGTGAAAATAATGAGCGTACTATTGCCACACCTGATGCAATAGCTATGTATGTAGCCGAAAGGGAAAGTTCGTGCAGAAGATTACAGTCATTGTGTGTCAGTTGGCAGAAATAGCAGATACATATTTTTATACTTATACTCAGGAAATCTTATACTTAGGAGGTCTTGGTGATGTTTGCTGATGTGTTAGATTTTGATGTTTCGACTTGTATTGAATTCTTAGGTTTTGCGGAGAGGTAATACTGCTAACTACTCATTTCGTCTTTTTAATCGGTATGACGTCATTTGGTTGGGACGTAAGGTGGATGAGTGAGCGGGTGTTAGTGTTCTTAGGAGATAATGAAAGCTTAAAGTTAATCGTTCACTTTAGCTTTACACCTTACTATAGGGAGAAAAAAAAGTTGACATGATAGCGACAGTGGAAGTAATAGGGATATGTTTGATATTTTGTGTGTTATTTCCTCTCAGATTATTTCATTTCCATCTCCACCCCCCCACCCCCCCCCCCCCACACACACACACACATACACGCACACATATCTCCCGGAAGTCAAAAGCATCATACTAATTTAATCAAGAAGGAAACGCTAAGTAGAGGATGCGAGAAAGCGTGCAGTCATGAGGAAGCAACCAACGTGTGTGTGTGTGTGTGTGTGTGTGTGTGTGTGTGTGTGTGTGTGTGTGTGTGTGTGTGTGTGTGAAATGGAGGGGCAGAGGGTAGAAGGTGATAAAGAAGGTAAAGGGGAGGGAGGAAGGGAGAGGAAAGGAACGATTAGGTGAAAGGTGGAAGGGTGAGAAAGGAGACCAGAGAACCGGAATGATAAATTGTTTTAGGATGCTGAGAGAGAGAGAGAGAGAGAGAGAGAGAGAGAGAGAGAGAGTGAAGAAATAAACAATGCTATCAGGAAAAAAGAGTGAAAGGGAAGTGAAAAATGAGGGGAGATAAACTATAGGGAATGAATAGACCGCGAAGAAGATTAAGAGAAGGGGAAAAAAAAGAGAATAAAAAAGGAGAGAAAAAAAAGATGAAACGTGAAGAAACAATTAAAAGGTTTGGAAAGAAATACGAAGAGGTTTTTAGGAAGTGAGTGGAAGAGGAAGAGGAAATTGAAGGAGGAGGAGGAAGTGAGGGGAAGAGGAAGAGGAAAGTGAAGGAGGAGGAGGAGGAGGAGGAGGAAGTGAATGGAAGAAGAAAGTGAAGGAGGAGGAGGAGGAGGAGGTAGAAGAAAAGAAGAAAAAGAGGAAGAAGAAATAGAGAGAAAGAAAGAAAGAAAGATAAGTAGAAGTAAAGAAATCAAGGAGGAGGATAAGTTAGAGAAGAAAGACAAAGCAGAAGAAAAGAAAAAAAGAAGAGGAGGAGGAGGAGGTAGAAGAAAAGAAGAAAAAGAGGAAGAAGAAATAGAGAGAAAGAAAGAAAGAAAGACAAGTAGAACTAAAGAAATCATGGAGGAGGATGAGTTAGAGAAGAAAAACAGCAGAAGAAAAGAAAAAAAAGACGAGGAGGGGGAGGAGGAGGCGACGTAATGTTTATGGGACCCTTTAAATCCTGAAGGATGTTTCGGCCACGCCTTAAAAGTGTGTGGAGGAGGAGGAAGAGGAGGAGGAGGAAAGGGAAAGTAAGTACAGGTTACACGGTTGACCTCTCTCTCTCTCTCTCTCTCTCTCTCTCTCTCTCTCTCTCTCTCTCTCTCTCTCTCTCTCTCTCTCTCTCTCTCTCTCTCTCTCTCTCTCTCTCTCTCTCTCTCTCACACACACACACACACACACACACACACACACACACACACACACACACACACACACACACACACATGCACACACAAATACACGAAGGAGACTTAGGAAAAGAAAAAAAACGAAATTATACAAAGGAAAAAAGAAAGTAAAGAATGAGAGAGAGAGAGAGAGAGAGAGAGAGAGAGAGAGAGAGAGAAAGTTGCCGTGAGGTCAGATAATGTAGGTGAGATAAGTGAGACGGAAAAGTGTGTGGTTATCGTAATGTGGCGAAGATTACGACGCCGGTGGCAATAAACGTAGTAGTAGTAGTGGTAGTGGTGGTAGTTGTGGTAGTAGTAGTAGTAGTAGTGGTGATAGTTGTGGTAGTAGTAGTGGTAGTGGTGGTAGTAGTAGTTGTAGTGGTAGTAGTAGTAGTAGTAGTAGTAGTAGTGACTTTACGAGTGAAGCGAAGAAGCAGAAGAAGAAGATAAAGTAAACGAAAAAGAGGAAGAAAAAGAAAAAAAGTAGAAATTGGAGAACAAGAACAAGAATAAAAACAACCACAACAACAACAGCAACAAAAAGAAGTGGATGGTAAATGCCTAGCCTACTATTTTGGAACAATCTTCTAAAGCGTAAACAGGCACTCAGAACGCCACATGCTGTTTAGGACGCCGGGAAACGATGACTGGACACACACACACACACACACACACCAGGAGAGTCTTTCCCGTGCCTTGTTTGCTAAGCGCTGGGAAACACGCGAATCAGTGCCTGGGCCGGTCATGCGCGGTCTGTTTGCTTCCTGGGAGTGAGTTTTGCGGTGCACCACTCAGGCTGAGACAAAGGTGGTGGTGTGTCATTTTTGCTTCTTTCATCTGTTTGTTACCCCTATTGTTGGTATTGTTACTATTATTATTGCTAGTATTATTGTTGATGTTATTACAGTTACTATCATTATTAAGTTCCTGTTTGTAATGTATGTATAAATATATTTCTGGGCATATTTCTGTCTAGGTAGAACACACACACACACACACACACACACACACACACACCAGTGAAAGGCAGCCTGAGCCCAAAGGCCAAAGATGAGAATAAGAAGTTATAGATGGATGACGATTAGGAGGGGGAGGAGGAGGAGGAGGAGGAGGAGGAGGAAGAATGAGAGGAAAAAAAAGATGAAGAAGGCGTAGAAGAAGCAGAGGAGGAGGAGGAGGGAGTGGAGGAGGAAACATGGAAACATGGAAACATGGACTAGCAGGCAGCAGAAAGCCTGTTGGCTCATTACTAGGCTGCCTGCGTTCAGTGATTTAATCAATCCGTTTGCCACAGAAGTGGCTTGCAGGGAAGGATTAAAGCACTTGTGTACCTACTCTTGGGAACGTTCAGTTCACTCCTGTTGCAGCAAAGTGGCGATCAATGCGTTTCTTGAAGGAGTTGATGGTCTCTGCGCTAACCACTTCTGCAGGAAGGCTGTTCCAGTGGCGAACAACTCTATTCGAGAAGTAACTCCTGCCGATGTCGGTATTGCATCGCTTTGCTTGAATTGTTTTTCCGTTGTTTCTTGTTCTCAGGTTAGTTTGTAGCGTGAAGAGTTTGGAGTGATCAACGTTGCTGAGCTTGTTCAGGTACTTAAAGACTTGTATCATGTCTCTCCGCAGTCGTCTCTTTTCCAACGTGAAGAGGTTGAGTCGCTCGAGTCGTTCTTCATAGGGTTTCGTCCTCAGTGATGGTATCATCTTCGTGGCGCGGCGCTGTACTCTCTCAAGTAATTCAATGTCTTTCCTGTAATTAGGAGACCAGAATTGCACGGCGTATTCCAGGTGGGGCCTTACCAGCGAATTATACAAGGATAACATAACTCCCGGCGTCTTGTATTCGAAGTTCCTCGATATGAACCCAAGCATTGTATTGGCTTTCTTACAGGCGGACTTGCAGTGTTTTGTTTGTTTCAAGTCACTGCTGATGGTGACCCCGAGGTCTCTTTCCTCTTGCACAACATGTAGTGGTTCGCCACCCATGTGGTATATGTGGTTGCTGTTTCTGGATCCGATATGCATTACTTTACATTTGGTAGTGTTGAAGGACATCTGCCATTTTCTGACCACCGGGTGATCTGGTCCAGGTCTCTCTGGATAATTTCGCAGTCTGCCGTCGTGAGGGCCTTCCCACCCACCTTTGTGTCGTCGGCAAATTTTGAAAGATTGGATTTTAATCCTAGTTCTAGGTCGTTGATATATATGATGAAAAGTATGGGTCCCAGCACTGACCCCTGTGGCACTCCACTTGTGACCGGGAGCCACTCGGAGGCCTGTCCGTTAAGTACAACTCGTTGTTTTCTTTCAGTGAGCCAGTCTTTGATCCACGCTGTCAGATCGTCGCCTAATCCCGCCGACTTGAGTTTCTTGAGGAGTCTTTCATGTGGCACTTTGTCAAAGGCTTTCTGAAAGTCTAGATATATAACATCACTGGGGATATGATTATCCCAGTTTTCATAGATACCTTGGAAGAAGTCCAATAAATTGGTTAAGCATGAGCGCTTGTTCCTGAAACCGTGCTGAGCATCGGAAATGATGTTGTTGTCTTCAAGGAACCTAACGAGTTTGTCTCTGATGATCTTCTCGAGGATTTTTCCGGCCACTGAGGTCAAGCTGATTGGTCTGTAGTTTAGGGCCACACTTTTGTCTCCCTTTTTGTAGATCGGTGTTACGTTCGCTTGTTTCCAGTCTTTCGGGACTTTGTTTTGTTGTAGTGACAGATTGTAGATGGCGGTGAGTGGCTTGAGGATTTGCTGCTTGAGTTCCTTGAGCAGCCTGGGTGACAAGTCGTCGGGTCCGGTAGACTTGTTTGTCTCGAGTTTGTCTAGGTACTTTTCACATCCCGTTCGTCGATTGTACCAATTTCTAGGGAGTGATTCCCATCGGTGGGAAGGGCTCTCGGTACGGACTGGGTATTCTCGACCGTGAACACAGACGCGAAGTTCCTGTTTAGGATTTCGACCATTTGTCTACTGTCCTGTGTTAGTACGTCACTTTCATCTTTTAGGGGACCGATATTGCTTTTTGTCTTCTTTTGGTTCTTATATACGAGAAGAACATTTTCGGGTTGGACTTGGCTTCGCGTGCAATTTGCTTTTCATAGTCACGTTTACTCTGGCGAATGAGTGTTCTGCAAGCTCTGAGGCTTTGATGGTACTGTTCGCGTGCCTCGTCAGTGCTGTTTTCCTTTAGCAAGTTGTATTTTCTCTTCTTCAAATTAATCGCCCGTCGAACTTGGGTAGTCATCCACGGTGTGCTTGTGGCATTATTTGTTCTCCTTGTCTTCATGGGAACAGTCGTTCTCTCTACCTCCAGGAGTTTGTTCTTAAATCCGTTCCACGCGCCGTCCACCGGAGTGAGGTTCATGGGTTCCCAAGTTGTCTGGGTTAGCAGCTCACGAGCGAAGTTAAAATTGGCTTTTTTGTAGTCTGGAATCTTGGACATGTTTTCGGTGAGTTCATGGTCTGTTCTGATTTTTAGGCGAATTAGGTGATGGTCGCAACCATCCAGTTTTTCGCCGACTTGACATTCACGTGTGAGATCTGAATCACTCACGAGTACTAGGTCTAATAAGTTATTTTCCCTCGTCGGTTGGGTAACAATCTGAGTAAGAAAATTGTCCTCTAACATTTCGAGCAATCTGTTACCCTCCCGATCTCCAATCATCGTGGTCCAGTCAATGTTGGAACAGTTAAAGTCCCCGATAATGACTGACTGTTTGTTTTGTGTTATGGTGTGAATTTCCTCGTACAGCGCTTCGTCGTCCGCTGCTTGTTGCTTTGGAGGTCTGTAAACGGTTCCAATCGTTATTTTGTTGTACTTGCTAGTCTCCAGTTCAACATATACAGTGTCATATTTCTCTGAGTCTTCTTTGGTTATTTCCACGGCAGGGTATTTGTTCTTGACGTAACAGATGACACCTCCTCCTTTCTTGTGAAGTCTGTTTTTGTAGAAGCTCTCGTATCCCGGAATTGAGAATTCGGTCATTAGGTGGTCAGAGGTGGCCCACGTTTCGGTGATGGCAATCACGTCCGGACTTTCTACGTCAACATAGGCAAGTAACTCATCCCGTTTGGGTATTAAGCTCCGCGCGTTGGTGTATAGGAGGAGATGGATGAGCGGGCAGCGGAGGTGGAAGCAAAAGAAGAAGAAGAAGAAGAAGGAGAAGAGGAAGAAGCAACAGTGGTAGTAGCATTTATTATTATTATTATTATTATTATTATTATTATTATTATTATTATTATTGTTATTATTGTTATTATAGTTGTAGTAGTAGTAGTAAAAAAAAGAAATGAAAGAAGAGAAAGAAGAGAAAAAGAAGCCTGTATGTTCTGTCACTGCATATATGACCAGATACAATGAATGACCCTTTCCCTGCGACTGTCTCCTTGATTTGCATTTAAGATAAGAAGAATGGCTAGGGCTGGCCTTTACCTCCCCCCCCCCTCCTCCTTAACTCTTGCATCATTAGCCTTTCACTAGTATGTCCTTGTCTCAACACTTCTTTTCCTTCCTCTATTTTCTTCCTTTCTCCTAACTTTTTTTTTTTTTTTTTTTTTTGCCTGGTCGCCGTGGTAGTCGTCCTCACTTTTACTTGATTCCTTTTTAATTCTTTGTTCTCGTCTCTATTTTTTTTCTGTCAGTATTCCGGTTCTTATTTCTGTTCTTTTTTTTTCTCCCCTGTATCCGTTTTCTTTGTCTCCCATTTTCCTTTTTTCATAATTTTCCTCTTTCTTCTTTTTAGCAATATCCTTTCAGTTCTTCGTTCTCATCTGTTTCCTCTTCGCATTCTTATTTGTGTTCCTATTTTCTTCTATTCTCCATCTATTCTTTTTCTTCCCTTCTTCATGTCCATTTCCATCTCTATTCTCGTTCTGTTCTCTTTCTTCAGTCTTCTTTGATTCCTTTCCTTTCGATTCTTTGTTTTCATTTCTTTTGATCCTTCCCATCTCTATATCGATTTCTTCCTCGTCTTTCATCCATCCCAGTCCTTGTATTCTCACCTTATCTATTCTCCTATATTCCTTCATCCTCCTCCTCCTCCTCATTCCCTTTCTCCTTTCCCTTTTCTTTCACATCCCCATCCCTCCCTCCATCTCCCCCGATCCTCACATTCCTCGACATTCACCTTCCTTCCACCCCCCGCAGCCACGCCGAATCCAGTCTTCCTTCCCAGTCATCCCTCGCCTTTCCCTTCCCCTCTCCCTTCTTACTTTCCCTCGTGATAAATAATGGCTGCCAGAAGATAAATTTAGCCTGTGGAAGATTCTTATTCTCTCACTATCGCTGCTTGTTGTTGGTGGTGTTGGTGGTGGCAATACAAGACACGGGGTAGACCTTGCCTTCCCTTCGTCTCTCCCACAAACATTCGTTCCAAAAATGCTAGTGACACAATACGCATCATCCTTCCCTATGATCTTCGTCGCTAAACCTTCATGACTCTTGGTGCAGGCGTATGAGACCGGGTGATGATAATTGTGGCTATGATAGATGTGGAAGTAGCGGTTATGATGGCGGTAGTGGTGGTGATGGTGTTGATATTAGTGGTGGTTATGATGGTGATGGTTGGGGTGGTAATGGTGGTGGTGGTGGTGATGATGATGATGATTTGTGGTTGTTGGAGTGACATGAAGGGTAGTAATGGTGGTGGCGATGATGATGATGATGATTTGTGGTCGTTCCAGTGACATGAGCGAGTGACTTGTGTTCTGGATTTCTCGAGTTGTTCCTAATCTCTTCTTTTGTTGATATTTTTTTCCCCTGTATCACTTTCTGTTCATTATCTTTTTACTTCTCTGTTAATTTTTAGTCAGTTATTTCTATTCATCACTTATTATTTTGCTGATCCTTATTTTCTTTATCAGTTTTATACGTTACTTTTTGCTTGTGAGTTTTTGTTAATGGTTTTCTATGTAGCACTTTTTATTTATTTTTCTGAGATTTATTTGTAATTTTTTACTTGTCATTTTATATTTATTGTCTTCTTTTTTTGTAGTCATCATTTTTGCATCATTTATCATCTCGCTGGTCTTTCTTCATCAACAGTTTTATATATTATTATTTTTATTTTCCTAGTATTTTTTTAGTTATTTTCTATGAATCACTTTTTATTGTTGTGTGAATTCTTTTTATTTTGTCATCTTCTTTTACCTGAATCACGTTTGAAGAGGAAGTTTCAATCACCTACGTAGCGGACCGCAACAGGAGGAAGAGGAGGAGGAGGAGGAGGAGTAAAGAAGCACAACAGACTCATTCATAGATATACCTACCTCTTTCTTTATATACATTCTTGCGGTCGCTGGTAATCGTCGCGTATTACAGCCCCACGAGGTAAATATCTACACGCGTTAGTTACCTGTTGTTGTCTTGTCTTGTTTGCGCGCGCTCGACACCGGCGTTCACGGGTCCGCCTCATCATCAGTAATAATATACCGCACGGCCAGAACGCAAACACATTATCATTAGCATATCGTGTGTCATGCAGAATTCCTTGCGTATGTGCGTATTTTTTTTTCTGAATTTTTGCATGTAGTTGTAATGATGTGATATTGTAGGGGGGGGTGGAGGGAGGGAGGGAGGGAGGGGGAGAGAAAGGGGGATGGAGAGGGTGAGAGAAGGGGAGAGGGTGAGAAAGGGAGAGGGAGAGAGAACGAGAGCAAGAGAGGCAAACAGACACACAGATAGACAGACACTTGCTATGAGACAGACAGACAAACTAACAGAGAGAGAGAGAGAGGCTTTTAAATTTGCTTCTTGGCATTTATTTTGTTTATTAAATCTGATGTTTCTAGTTTTATCATTAATTCACTAACTAGCTTGACCTGACCTAGCCAACTCTCCGCTGACTATTTACATATTTCATCATTATTATGTTTACCTGTTTTCTTGCCAATCTCTTCCTTGTCTAGTTTTCTTTC
>NC_066542.1:7669662-7819662 GCF_024679095.1 Eriocheir sinensis | reverse complement strand
ATTCTTTTTTCTCGTTTTTTTCTTGTTTATATTTTTCTTCCTCCTTTTCTCCTTCTTCTTCTTCTTTTACTTTTACTTTTCCGTCTTTTTCTACAACAGCATTTTTTTTTCTTACGTTGGCTTTGTTTATTCCTTTTACTTTCACTTTTTTTTCCTACGACTTCTGTTTCTTCTTCTTCTCCTTCCTCTCCTACCTCTTCCATGGTTAAGTAAAAAGAGCTCACAGTTTACGATAATGAGCTGCGCTGGCTTACACGGAGATTTTAATGCACGCTAAGGTAGCAATCCTTGGGGAGCGTCACGACCTGCTCTCTGGGTTCACGGGAGGGCGCGGTGGGGGGAAGGTTCTCTCAATGGAACCCTTTAACTATACGACGCACAAGGAAACCGTATTGCATGGATGAGCACACACACACACACACACACACACACACACACACACACACACACACACACACACACACACACACACACACACACACACACACACACACACACACACACACACACACACACACACACACACACACACACACACACACACACACACAGAGGCCGAAGGGAACACAGAGTTGGTGTCCATTCATGTTCCGTTGACCTTTGTGACTCTGGTTATTTACCCGTTTCTCTCTCTCTCTCTCTCTCTCTCTCTCTCTCTCTCTCTCTCTCTCTCTCTCTCGCTCTCTCTCTCTCTCTCTCTCTCTCTCTCTCTCTCTCTCTCTCTCTCTCTCTTCTCTCAACGCCCCCCCCACACACACACGCATGCAGAACTATCATAATAATATTTAGTATGTGTTTGTATGTTTGTTAGTCTAAAAAAAATCAACCGTCTTTCTTTTTTATAGTTTACCCTCCAATAGTTTATGATTATACCAAATTTTCACATTTTTTCTTTCCTTCTAAAATTCCATCCCCCACTTTTCATCATTGAGGGAAAAGTTGTCAAATTTCTTTTGTCTGTAGACACTTGAGGACAGATACGAAGAGGTCACATAATTCTACGTAACCTCAACACACACATACAAAACACAAAAAAGATGAGAATGCACACAAATCCAATATGTTGTTAGTTTTGTGAGTAAAGTTAAAGGAAGGCACACACAGAGGCATGCACAGATACACAAACACGTCTTCAACACGAACACACACACACACATAACACAATATAATCCCATTGTAAACAAATAAAACTCCAAAACACCAATTATTTAACACTCACGGTAATGGTAATAATATAGATGTTTTAAGTCTCGCCATACTCTAGAGACTCCTTCGTCTTCTCCCTCTTCTCTTCTTCTTTTCCTCCTCTTCTAACACTGTATATCTCTCTGTCTCTGTATGTAAGTGTGTGTGTCAGTCTCTCAGTACGTCCCGACCACTGATCCACGCGTTGCAATTCCCTTCACACACACTGGTGGCCCTCCGCTTCTCCTCCCCTGATATATGAAGCATCCACCCCCTCCCACCCACCCTCCTTCCTTCCCTCTCTCTTCCTCCCTCCCTCCCTTTCTCTCTCTCTATCTCTCTCTGTCTCTGTCTGTATGTATGTGTGTATATGTGTGTGTGTTTGTGTGTGTGTCATTCGCCTGTTTTTTTTTTGTGTGTGTTTTTTGTTTTTTTGTTTTGTTTTGTCATTCTCCTTTTTTTTTTTGTCTTCGTCTTTTTTGTTACTTCTTTTTCTTTGTCTCCTTTTCCTGTCTTGTTTTCTTTTTTTCTTTTTCTTCGTCTCTTCTTCTTTTTCTTGTTCTTGTTCTTCTTCTACTACTTCTTTTTGTTCTTCTTGTTCTTCTTCATATTCTTCTTCTTGTTCTTCTTCTTTTTCCTGTTCTTGTTCTTGTTCTTCTTGTTCTTCTTCTTTTCCGTTGTTCTTTTCGTCTCTTTCTTCTTCCCCTTCTTCATTATATTTGTTTTTCTCCTTCTCCTTCTTTTCCCCTCATCCTCATCCTCCTCTTCCTCCTCCTCTTTCTTCTCCCCCCCCCCCCTCCTACTTCTTAACTCTTTTTTTCCCTTTACGAAGAATAGTGAAGGCTATGTTAAATGAGTCACACTTTCTCCGTCATCCTCAAACTTGCTTACAATAATTTCCAAGTATCAAATTATGTAGCTATCATTTTCTATGCAGTATAATCATCACAACCTTCTGTGTATATCATTCTAAACATTTCTTTGTATTTCGTTTCTGATATATTTTTTCTCTATCCTCTTTTCTCTATTTTCTTCTTCTATCTTTCTCTTCTTACCTTCTCTCCCTCCCTCTTTATCTTTTTCTTCCTTCCTCCTATTCACTTCCTTCAACCCATTCTATTTTTGTATCCCTTTTTTCTCATCGTTTCCATTCGTCTCTCTCGTGACTCTGGTTTTTAGGGTTCCATATCATCATTCCATCTGCTTTTTTTTATAATTTTATCGGACCATCTGGTGAAATACTTTCCCCTATTATTTATATCAGTTGTTCCTTAAGTCTGTCGCTCTTTTGCCCATATGCTGTTTTCTCGGTTCGTCTAATATCCGTATCTACTTTTCTTTGTTATTTTATCCATTAGTTTTTGTGTTATCCATTGTAGTAATTCCTGGCATGGACTTCTACATTCGTCTTTTTGCATTTCTCATTTTCCTTTCAGAGACTTGATTAATTCAGATGGTTAATGTTCATATCTCTTGGTTCATATCTCTTCCATTAGTCATGTTCAATCGGTCATGTTATATATCTTCAGTTGGTCAATGTTCATATCTCTTGGTTCGTATCTCTTCCATTGGTCATGTTCAGTCGGTCATGTTCATATCTCTTCAACTCGTTAATGTTCATATCTCTTGGTTCATGATATGTATGTCATGACGGGAAAAATGCATTAGTCATAAACCTTTGACTTTTAAGCACAACGATAAAGAGCCACTCAATATCCTCTCATGTTTTCTGAAATCACACCAACCTAGGACCGTATCACAAAACATTTCATCGCCAAAGTTCACCTATTTGAGGCTTTCCTAGCAGTTTGGGGCATTTCCAGGAGTAGTTTTATGACCCTGGTGGTAGTCTAACCCTTCTTCTGTACCGTGAACCTAAAGAAACACTCATTAGAACCCGATTGATCCCCTCTTTGACATTTAGAAATAGCTGATGTGTGGAGCCTAAGTGTTATAATACCGATCTTAGTCTCGACCGTCCTTGTATTTCTGGTTCTCGCAAGGGTGATATGTTATTGCTCTGTCTGATTTCTTCACATTGAGCATTTCCCAGCATCCATGTCAAGTTTTAATAATCCCTGTAACACCCTGCCATATGTCCCCAATAGGTCTACACCATGTTGTTGAATCACGATCAGTACCGCCCGCATATCTCTTCCAGTTTGTTATATTTCTTTTCCTGTTTTGAGATATTGAACGAGAGATTGAAAGATATTAAGGAAAGAGAGGGAAGGAGGAAGGAGAGAGGAAGATAATAAGTAGAGGAAGGACGATAAGAATGGGGGAGGAGAGAAAAACAGACGAAGGAGATAGGAAAAGAATAGGAAGGGGGGGACAGGGAGAGGAGGGGAGAATATGAGATTGAAAGATAATTAGAAGAGGAAGAGAAGAAGGAAGGAGAGAGGAAATAGGAAGAGAATGATTGAAGGAAAGACGAGAGAGAGAGAGAGAGAGAGAGAGAAGGAAGGCGTGGCGTGTGTGATGAAAGAGTGAAATACTAAAAGACAAGGTCGTTAGTTATATGTGTGTCTCCTCCTCCTCCTCCTCCTCCTCCTCCTCCTCCTCCTCCTCTTCCTCCTCCTCCTCCTCCTCCTCCTCCTCCTCTTTATGACACACTCTCCCACCATATACTCCCTCCCCCTTTCCCTTTCATTACGTATACCTATGCTCATCTCCCCTTCCCTTCCCTCCCCTTCCTCCCCTTCCCCCTCCTCCCCTTTCTCTCCCCTTCCCTCCCCTCCTCTCTTCACGCTTCGCTTCCTCTCTCTCCCCTTTCACACTCACGCTTCCTCACTTTCCGTCATTATATATTTTAGTGCTTCATCTTCCTCCTTTTCCTTCCTTCATTCTTTTTTCATTCATTTTCTTTTCTCCTCCCTTCTCCTGATCTTCCTTTCCTTTCCCTTCCTACTTTCTTTTCCTTCCTTCTTTCCTTCCCTTTCATTTTTTTCACTTCCTTTCCTTCCCTTTCCTCTTTCCTTTCCCTTTCTTTCCTTCCCTTCCCTTCTCTTTTTCTTTCCTTTTTCTTAATATCCTCTCCTTTCCTTCCCTTTCTTTCTTTCCTCCCCTTCCCTTTCCTTTTTTTTCTCCTTCCCTTTCCTTAACATCCTTCTGTTTGCTTTCCTTACCTTTCCATGTCTTCCCTTCCATTCCCTTCTCTTCCCTTCTTTTTCCTCCCCCTGAATCCCTTCCCTTCTCTTCCCTTCTCTCTCCTCCTCCCTTTCCTTCCCTTCCTTTCCTTTCCCTTCATTTCCCCTCTCTTTTCTTCCCTTTTCTTCATTTCTCTCCTCCTCCCCTTCCCTTCCTTTCCGTTCCCTTCACTTCCCTTCTCTCCTCCTCCCCTTCCCTTCCTTTCCTTCCTTCCCTCCTTCCTTCCTTTCCTTCCTCTTCCTTTCTCTCCTCCTTCCTCTCTCTCCTTTCCCTTCCCCTTTCCTTTTCCTTTCTTCCTTCCTTCCCCTCTCTTCCCTTCCCTCCTCCTCAAGGTCACAGTCGGGGTTTTACCTGAAAACAAATTAATCACTGACTCATTCCTCCCTTCTTTCCTCATCCTCATGCCATTAAAAGTGATTTATTTTTATTTTATTTTGCCCCGTTTATTCCTACGCCGTTCTTTTTCCCTTCCTTCCTTTTGCTTTCTTCCCCTTTCCTTCCTCCTTTCTTTTCCTTTCCATTCCGTGGCTGTCTTCCTTCCCTTCCCTTTCCTTTCCTTTCCTTTCCTTTCCTCCCCTTCCCTTCCTCCTTTCTTTTCCTTTTCCTTTTCCATAACGTGTCATTTTTCCTTCCCTTCTTTCTCCTTCCTTTCCCTTCCTCCTTTCTTTTCCATGTCCTACCTTTCCTTCTCCTCCCTTGCCTGATCTTCCTTCCTCTTTCCTTTCCATCTATTTCTTTAGCTTCTTGTTAATCCTTGTGACACGTTTCTTCCTAATACGTTCTGTTCACTAATTGTTTTCTTTCGTTTTGTCATCATTCATTCCTACTTCCTTTTTTCTTGTTCAATCCTCATAAAACGTCATTGCTAAGGAGATCAATTTTCCTCTTTCGTCACCAGTCCTTGTTCATCCCAGTGGTACATTTCTTCCTTCTACGTTCTGTTCACTAAATACTTTCTTTTTTTTGTAATCGTTCATTTCTACTTCTTTTTCTCTTGTTCAGTTCTCATAAAACGTCATTGCCAAGGCTCGCTATCTTCCTCTTTCGCTCTCAGTTCTTGCTCATCCCTTTGATCTGTTCGCTAAATGCTTTCTTTTTTTGCCATCATTCATTTCTACTTCTTTTTCTCTTGTTCAGTTCTCATAAAACGTCATTGCCAAGGCTCGCTATCTTCCTCCTTCGCTCCCAGTCCTTGTTCATCCCTGTGGTAACGATTCTACCTTATACGTTCTGTTCGCTAAATGCTTTTTTTTTTTGTCATCATTCATTCCTACTTCCTTTCTCCCATTCCATCCTTGTAAGACCGCATTGCTAAACATCTTTAATTTCCTCTTTTTCTCCCCGTCCTTGTGCATTCTTCTTTTATGAATCTTGCTTACGGTCTGTTCGCTGTTTTTTACCTGCGCGTAATAAGACGTCATTTTCTTCGTCACACGCACCACTTTCGGTTATGATGCTAATATTTTCTTTGTGATCTCGTGCTATATTCGCCTTGTTTGTAGCACACTCCCTTGTATTTGCCTGTGATTTTACGGTTTCCCTTGTCTTTCCTCTTTCCCTCCTCTCCTTCACCTTCCTCCTCTTCCTCTTCCCCCTCCCCTCCTTTCTCTCCCCCTTCCCTCCTTTCTCTTCCCCTTACCGTTTCCCCTCTCTCTCCCCTTACCCTGTGTAGGCCACTCGTCCTCTTCCAGTCTCCCTGTATTTCTATGTTCTTGTATCTGCTCCTCAATACCGAGGTGCTTTTCATCTGCTCCTCAATGTCGAGGTGCTTTCATCTGCTCCCCAGGCCCCAAGTGGCTGTCGAGCAGATTAAATCACCAAAGCGGGCAACCTCGTAATTAGCCAATAGGCTTTCTGTTGCCTGCATTTCCATGTTTCCATGTTTCCCCTCCTCCTCTTCCCCTTTCTTCCTCTTCCCTCTCCCCATCCCCCTCTTCCCTTCCTCTTCCTCTTCCCCCAACCCCTCGTTTCTCTCCCCTTCCCCTCCTCCCCTCGTTTCTCACCCCTTCTCCTCCCCTTCCCCTTCCTCTTCTTCCCCCTCCCCTCCTTTCTCTTCCCTTCCCCCTCTTCCCCTTACCGTTTCCCCTTTCCCTCCCCTTCCCCTCCTCCCCTTTCCTTTCCTCCTCTTCCCCCTCCCCTCCTTTCTCTTCCCTTCTTTCCTTCCCTCTTCTCCCCTTCCCTTCCTCCCTCTCCTCCTCCCCTCCTTTTCTCTTCTTCCTTCTTGTTCCTGTTTCATTTTTCTTCTTTCTTCTTTGGCCTCTGTCTTCCTTCCTCCCAGATGAAGAAGAGTCCCTTATTATCCCCCTTTCCCATCTTCAGAGTTGTTGTTGTTGTTGTTGTTAATCTTTATTTTCGTCTGCTTCTTTTCTCTTTTCTTATTTTTTATTACTCTCATTGCGGTTTCACTCTCACTTTGCTCTTTGTAATTTGAAGCACATTAGTTTTTCTTTCTTGTCTAAAACCTTGCACTTTTTATTCTTATTTATTTACTTTTTTTCCATGTTTCTCTTAGTTTACCCTCGCATGTCTGATTTTTCCTCATTATCCTTGCTCTTTTTTTTTGTTTGTGTAATTTATTGCACTGACTTTTCTTGGTTACCGTGTTCTTACTCTTTCCATTATTCTCTTTATTTTCTTTCTTTTTTCTTTTTTTTTGTCCTCTTTGATCTTGTTTCCTTAAAATAAAATTAATTTCCTTGAAACAAATTTGATTGAACAGAGCTATCAATTCAATTCAATTTATTTCTCCGGCACTTGTTCTTGAAATTGATCATCGGTGTCAAGTTGGTGCCCTTACCATTTTATTTAAAGTTTTTAAGAATAATCGGCATCCCTTACACAATGCTTTGCCTGATCCGTTTACTCCTGCCCGGGTCACGAGGCTTGCTTATAGTCAAAACGATCTTGCTTTTAACCCAATGAATTTCTACACGACTCAATTCTCGCGATGTTTTCTTCTTCCGACGCTGACAAGTTTATGGAATCGGCTCCCCAATGAGATCGTCCTTTCTGCAGACATTTCTAACGTTTAAGTCTCGCGTGAATGTCGTTTTGAAACAGTTATTTTATTTTTCCTCCTTTTGGCTTTGACTGGCCAGTTTCTTAACTATTCATCGCCTCTGCATTTCTCCAGGATCTTTTGGTATTTTGTGTGGTTCAACTTGTTGTATCTGCACCCTGAAGGGAGGCTTTGGCAGCTTATAATAATAATAATATTGTGTTCGGGGAATTTAAAGCAGTCTGACTTTTCCTGGTTTCAGTTCACTTTTCTCTTAGTTTCTCTTCTTTTTTTTGTAACTTATTTTGCGCTGACACTTTTTATCTTTCTCCTCGTTGCGGTCGTACGCTCAATTTCATCTCGTAATTTGGAGCATTTTGAGTTTTACCTGTTTAGGCTCTTGCACTTTTTTTTTTTATATTCCTTCGTTTTTGGATAGTATTTCGCTCACATTTTTGTTGTTTTTCTCTGCGCTTGTTTTATTATTTTCTCGTATAATTATTAGTATTCTTACACTTCCTCGTCTGGCATATTGTATTTTTCCTTTTGCCCTTTTCCTGCTTCTTGTTTTTATTTTCCTTCGTTTCGCTAATATTACACTCACATTTTTCATCTTTTTTTTCTCTGTGTGCTTATTTCCTTTTCTTTTTTACAGCAAAGGAAACAGCTCCTGGGCAAAAAAAAAAAAAAGGAAATAATAATGAAAAAAAAGCCCTCTTGCATACTGTATTTTTCCTTTTGTCCTTTTCCTTCTTTCTTCCCCTTCGTTTCGCTGATTTTTTTTTTATTTATTTATTTATTTACAGTCACGCTAATACCTCTCCCTCGGGCTTGTGCTTCTCGTCTACTTTTATTCTCCTTCATACGTCCTCATTGCATCATTTATATATATTTTTTTTATCTCGTTATGCGTGTCTTTGTCTATTTACTTGATCTCTCTCTCTCTCTCTCTCTCTCTCTCTCTCTCTCTCTCTCTCTCTCTCTCTCTCTCTCTCTCTCTCTCTCTCTCTCTCTCTCTCTCTCTCTCTCTCCCTGAATATCATTAATCCGCCCTTGGTCTCGATGTTCGCCGCTGGTGGTGATGTAGGCTGATGCAAATTGAGGTATTGTGTTGGTTTTGGGTGTGATGGTGGTGGTGGTGGTTGTGGTTGTTGTTGTTGTTCTTTTTCTTTTTCCTTCTACTTTTCATCTTCTTCTTCTTCTTCTACTTCTTCCTCTTCCTTTTCTTCCTCTAACTTTTCTTCTTTTTCTTCTCATTATTTATTTTGCATTAATATTGATTTTGGTCATTGTTATTATTATTATCATTATTGTTATTATTATTATTATTATCATTATTATTATTATTATTATTATTATTATTATTATTATTATTATTATTATCATTATTTGTTATTGTTGTTGTTGTTGCCGGTCTCATGATAATGGTGGTCATGAGGATGATGATGCAAACATTCTTTGGCTATTGGTGTTAAACGCAGCTTTTACATCGGGAACGTCTATTTTTATTGTTATGTATATTTCTTTATTGTTACATTTATATACGAATAACTCTATACTATATTGTTAGCCTTGCCTTGTGTGTGTGTGTGTGTGTGTGTGCGTGTGTGTGTGTGTGCAGTGGATGGAGCTGTTCAGACCTTGCATGGAGCTCATTTAGTGTATTATTGTTATTGAAGTTTATATGTTAAAATGCAAGGCTGAAGATCGTTGTCATTGTCATTACTACATATCTTAGCCCGAACTCATCAAAGAAGGGTGGCCGCTTTAAACCTACAACCTACCGCCCTGTATGCTATCCCGGCTTTCTAAAGCTGAAACAATCTTTAACGTGAGATTTCATAGACATTTATCAATTCCTAACTTTCATTATTATCGTCGGTGTGAATTAAGCAAAGGGAACATACTTGTGGTCTTGCCCTAATAATATCTGACAACTGTTCATCTTCTCACGTCTGGAAAAGCTTGACAGTCGGGCACAAACTTTACCTCTCCCTCTGTATTTGCGTCTCTGGCTCCCTTTCTGGCTGATCAGTGGCTGTCAGTGCTTTATTCCTATACAGTGATGTTCCGCAAGGCTCTGTTCCATCGTCTACAAAAGAGAAGAGGAAACATACATAAGCGAAACCACGGGAAAGGAAGAAAAAGAGAGGGAGATAGTAAACAGATACAAAACAGATATAATGAAAAAGAAAAATAGAGAAAATGAAAGACAGACAGACAGAAAAATGATAAATGGGAGAGCAAAGGAAAAGAGAAAGAGGGCGAGAGTCTGAAGGTGGTGAGGGCGAGAGTGGCAGGGTTATTGGGTGAAGGAAACTGGGCGGGTGTGTGGGTGTGGGTGAGAGGGAGGGAGGTGAGGTGGATGGGCGGGTGGGTGGGTGTGGGTGAGGGGGAGAGAGGTGCGGTGGGTCGGTGAGTGGCAGGTGCGCCTTAATCAATCCGTGTAGTTCCTTCGTCGTGGGAGAATTGATGAGAGGGAAAGTGATTGGTGATGATGAGGGGGCAAAGGTCGTCGTGGTGGTGGTGGTGGTGATGGTGGTGAAGGGTAAATGGAAAGGAAGGAAAGGAAGGTAAACAATAAGAAAAAGAAGAAAGAAGGAAAGAATAAGAAAAGAATAGGAAAGTATTAAGAGAGAATGCAGAATAAACTAAAATATAAACAAAAGAAAAACTAAGAAAGAAAGGCTGAAAGGTGGAAGGAAGGAAGAAGGAAAGTTAAACAATAAGAAAAAGAAAGAAAGAAAGAATAAGAAAAGAATAGGAAAGTATAAAGAGAGAATGCAGAATAAACTAAAATGTAAACAAAAGAAAGACTAAGAAAGAAAGAAAAAAGGAAGGAAGGATATTTATTGGAGGATAAAAATTAAGGGAAAAAAAGAAATAAAGGAGGGAAAGCTGAAAAATGGAAAGGGAATATGGAAGGAAAGGAAAGAAGGAGGAAAAGCTTAAGAAAGAAGAGAGTAAAGACAAAGATTGATACATGAAGGAAGGAGGGAAGAAAAAACGGAAAGTAGAACAAAAACGAAGGCAAGAGGTAAGAAAATAATGATGAAAGAAAGAAAAAAGAGAAAGAGAAAGAAAAAGAAAAAAGAAAGAAAGATTGAAAAACTGACAAACACAAAGAAAAAAAGCAGAAAAATTAAACAAAGCAAAAAAAAACGAAAACAGAAAACGAGGAAGCAAGAACAATGAAAGAAAAATAAATACAAAAAAAAAAGAAACTAAGAAAACAACAGGAAAAAAAATAAAATAAAAAGCTGGCAGGAGACTGACAACTTACAGAAGGACGAACAGCCGTGTGAGACAAGGACAAAATAACACACTAATTGACATCTCAGGTGTGTATTGACGTGTGCTGCGGCTTGGTGGTGAGGAGGGGGGTGGGGGGGGAGCGAGTAAGGCGGAGTTGTCAATCGGAATAGCCATGGGTGTGGATGGGATGGGAGGGGGTAGGTAGGGTGTGTGTGTGTGTGTGTGTGTGTGTGTGTGTGTGTGTTGCTGTAACGAAGGGAAGGACGAAGCAGGAATTAGGTGAAGGGGAAAATAACACACCCAAGACTTATAATAATGTGTTAGATGTTTTTTCTTATCTATGTTTTTGTTTTGGTATGTGTGTGTGTGTTTACCTGTGCTGTTTTTAGATCGGCGGCTTTGTTTGTGTCCGAGTATGTGAGTGTGTGTGTGGGGGTTGAGAGAGAGAGAGAGAGAGAGAGAGAGAGAGACGTACAAAGATGGTATACGGTAAACAGAGAGAAAGGGAAAGTGATTTGGCGATAAAAAAAAAGTAGAAGAAAAAGTTGAAAAGAAACACAAGAGAAAAAGAGAAAGAAAGAAAGAAGAAGAAGAAGAAGAAGAAGGAAGAAGTAGGGCGTGCGTAGGGCGTGGCTTTACAACACTGGCAGCTGAAGGTCGGGGGAAGAAGAGTTGGAGGAAGAAGACGAGGAGAAGGAGGAGGAGGAGGAGGAGACGTAAGAGGAAGAGCCGGCGATGATGATGTTAGAGATGCTTATGGAGATGACCTGAGGCTGGAGATGCTAACGAGGAGATGAATGGAGCAAGGTAAATCTCCCTCATCTCCCTGCACGGTCATTTCCACCACCACCAACATCAACACTAACACCAAATCCCTTCCTCCTAATTAGTTTTCTTGCACCTGGTTAACATGATGCGCTTGTAATGATAGTGGAAATTTTAACTATGGCAAAAGGATTCATGTATATCTATGTCTATCTATCTATCTGTATCTATTCTATCTATCACCGTATCACATCCCCCTTATTAAATTTCTTACACCTGGTTAACATGATGCGCTTGTAATGATAGTGGAAATTTTGACTATAGCAAAATGATTCACGTCTATCTGTTTGTATGTCTATTTGTCCTTCTATCTATATCTATATCTATTTGTCTATCTATTCTTCGATCTGTTTATCTATTCATCTATTTGTCTATCTATTCTTCTACCTGTCTATCTATTCATCTATTTGTCTCTCTATTCTTCTATCTGTCTTTCTATATATCTATCTATCTGTTCTACCTCACTCTGGCTTTGACCGTCTTAATCCAGTGCTGTGTTGCCCTCAAGGCCTCCGTTTTTGCTGCAACCGGAGAAAGTACAAACAGCGAACTATACAGAGACATCATTTTTATTTGGGAGGCGCGCATATGTGTCGTACATTATGCCTCTTGCCTCACAGGGTCGTCTATATATAGCCTGGACAACCTGCATGTGTGTTTGTTGTGACGGATGGATGTTATTGCCGTGATGTGGTGACCAAATGGAGGAATTCCGTTTATGTTATCAAATTTTAAGACTTTTTGAGGCTAACACTGATTGTAGTATGTCATCATTTTCTATTTGTTTTTTATTTGAGCAAAAGAGCCACTCACAAGAGGGAAAAGACCAATGATAAACAAAATAAAAGTTAAAGCGAATTGAAGATATAAAGTTAAAGTTCAGATACGGTTGGAAAGGTCTTTTTATTATTTTTTTATTAGAGCAAAAGGGGAAGTCAAAGGGGGAAAAAAGACTAACGGTAAACAAAATAAAGATTAAGGCAAATAGAAGATACAAATTTAAAGTTCATAAATGGTTGCAAAGGTGTCTTTTTTATTATTTTTTTTATTAGTGCAAAAGGGCAAGTCATAAGAGGGAAAAGACCAATGATAAACAAAAGAAAAGTTAAAGCGAATAGAAGATACAAATTTAAAGTTCATAAATGGTTGGAAAGATGTCTTGAAACCAGCGTTGCCAGATTATCGTATTCACCACATTGTATTTATCGTTTCTAAGCCTCAAACTCTCGTACCTACACAAAAAACGAAAGAATATTAAAGTTAGCGTTAAAACTGTTATATATTGGTTTGTTTGTTTGTTTTTGCTGTAGATATCAGTCAGAAACTACGAAAATGCGATACGGTGTGTACGATAATTTGACAGCGCTGCTTGAAACTCCCGTCTGGGTAGTGTTCAAGTCGTAGGAAGGTGCAAATACAGACGAAGGAAGACAGGAGTGCATTATGATTTTCTTGCTTGCCAATGTTTCACTTGCTATCATCCCTTCCAGTTCATTTCCTGCTATATGAGGCCAGAAATTATTTACGGCATCAGTTCAATATTATGAATAGCGGCTTTTTCGGTACCTATTTGCGTGCGCCCTCGAGTTGCATCCTTTAATGTAGAAAAGATAAACTGAAAACAATATTCAAGTGGTGTTTTTGTCGTATATTTAGGCTGATCGATATAACGGCCCAAAGGAAAGTGCGGCCTTATTGCTAAACGGCCAGGAAACCACAGAGAGCACACGCGGCCAGACTCCTGATGTATGTCCGGTCCCAACTGGTTTGTTTTGATTTCAGCCAGTCACAGAATGGCTGCCGAATGTGTGCTGTAATGCGGTGAAGAGGAGGAGGAGGAGGAGGAGGAGACGATTAGTGAAATGTGGAAGAGCGAGGAGAGGAAGAACAAGAATAAGAAGAACTAGAACGTCAACAAAACAAGAACAAGAAGATGAAAAGAAGAGAAATAAGAAAATAAGGAAGATACGGATGATGATAGTGATGTTGAAAAAGACGGAGAAGAAGAAGAAGAAGAAGAAGAAGAAGAGGAGGAGGAAACTATTGATAATATTAATGATGAGGAAAACGGAGATGATGGAAAAGTATAAGATAAAGAAGAACAATGAGAAGAACAAGAACAAGATCAAAAAGAAGAAGATTAAGATGATGATGCTTATAAAGAAGAAGAAAGAAAAAACTATCAGAAAATCACATAATACCGTTCTCCCACTTTGGCGTTCCCATAATCAACATTCTTAGATGACACTAAAAATATTCCGCTTATTTACTACTACTACTCCGTCATCGCTGTCAAGACCATTATACAAACATCACATCATCGAAACTGCAATAAAAAAAAAAATAGTACCGCAAGATTAGCCATTTAGAGGACATGAATCATTAAGTTGTTTACGCTAAGTTACGAAACCCAAATAGAGAAGAGAACTGGTAATACTGCACCAAACTAACACACACACACACACACACACACACACAATGAGTCAGCGTGGAGCAATTTCCTGTAGCATTCCCCTCGGTTTTGAAGGCCTAACTATGACATTCCTCCCCTTAATTACCTTTTAGAGGCGTGGAGAGTCATCAGATATTTAGGGCGTGCAGTGTGTGTGTGTGTGTGTGTGTGTGTGTGTGTGTGTGTGTGTGTGTGTGTGTGTACTCGTTTCTCGCTGGTTCCTGAATTTTTGCTTTGGTGGGTTTTTTTTCTGATTTTGGTTGTCGAGTAAAGTATTTTCAGTAGTAGTAGTAGTAGTAGTGGTAGTAGTAGTAGTAGTAGTAGTAGTAGTAGCTGTTGTTGTTCTAGTCGTTGTTTTTAGCTTCGAAATCGTGGTAGTAATAGAAACTCAAACTATGAAAAAGAAAAAAAATCTCTATATCTATCTACGTATTTATCTATCTATCCATCTATTTATCTATCTATCTATCGAGCTATCTATCTATCTATCTCTTCCTCCTTCCTTCCCTCCCTCCCTTACCTTCCCCTCACACACCTTTTCACCTTCGCCGGACTAATAAGGGAAGCTAGCGGGACCTCTCACCTGATCGTGTTACCGTTGTGTCAGGTGAAACGATCCATTAAATCACGGTACAGGTGCGCCCTTCCCCCACCCCCCTTCACCCCTCACCCCTCCCGTCGTTGTTCTCACTTTCTTTCTTTCTCCTTCCTCATCTCTTCTTGTTGTTCTCGTTCTTGTTCTTCTTGTTCTTGTTCTTTTTCTTTTTCTTCCTGTGCCTATCCTTACATTAATTTCTCCCCTCTGTTATTCTCTTAATTTCTCCTCCTCTTTCTCGTTCTTCTTCCTCTTTTCTATACTTAACCTTACATAATTTTCCTTTCTTCTACTTCTGTTTTTTCCTCTCCTTTATTTGTTCTTCCTTCTTTACCTATTCTTACGTTTCCTTTTCGTTTGTCCTTCTGTCCTTTCCTTTCCTTCATCATTTGTTTTTCCTCCTTTCTATACCGTATCAATTCTTATACACGTTTTCCTCCCTCTCCCGTCCTCCTTTTTTTACTGTCTTCCTTTTTTTCATTTGTTCTTCTTCTATTACTATTCTTAAGCACTCTTCGATCCCTCATGGCCCCTTCTCTTTCTTCTTCTTCTTCTTCTTTATTCGTTTTCCCCTTCCCATTTAGTCGTGTTCTTCTCTTCTCTTCCTTCTTTTTTGCAATTCGTTACCATCTTTCTTTAATTCTCGTTTTTTATCTCTTCCCTTTTTTTTCTTTCCCCGTTCAATCATCATTAACTTCACATTCCCCTCTCTCTCTGTTTCTTTTATTCTTTTTTATCCAGTTTTCATCTCCCTAAGACTGCCTCACCTTCCTCCTCTTCCTCCTCCTCTTCCTGTTCTCCCATCTGTCTCCTTGTCCTTCTTTTTGCCTTCTTCTTACGCCTCATTATTCGCTTGCACGCGTTCTGTTCTTGTTCTGTTTATTTTTCTCAGTCTCTTCACATTTCACTTTCCGCTTCTCTTTATTCCCTCCATTCGTCCTGGTTCTCACATCCTTTCCTTCCCCTTCTATTTATCTCTTTCTTTACCTTCTTTCCCTTTCACTAGTTTCCTCCCTGTTTGCTTCGGCCTCCTCCTCCTCTTTCTCCTATTTTTTCCTCTTCCTCCAACTCTTCATCTTTACCTTGCATCCTCTCCCTCTCTCTCTCTCTCTCTCTCCGTGTTCCCGTCCCTTTCAATTCCCGTGTTTGTTTCCTCTCTGCTTACCTTTGTCCAGTGTCAATATTCCTCTTCTCTTTCTCTATTGCGTAGTTCCTCTGCTTTTGCTTGTATCCCTTCGTCCATGTTTTTACTTCATTCATGTTTTCGTTTCCACAAGGTTCCTCCTCAGTCTTTGTCCTTTCTCTCTTCACATTTTCTCCCGTCCTCTGTTCCCGCTTTGCCTCTGAATTTGCCTCTTCAATAGCATTAATATTCATCCAATCCTCCTTTTCTCTTTCTCTTGTCTTAGTTTCTGCTTCTTTATTTGTTACTACTTTTTTTTTTTTCCTTCCTCTTTGCTCTTCCATCCAAGTTTTTTTTAGTTTCTTCTTTACCTTGATTCAGTTCTTCTTCTTCTGCCGTATTGACGTTCTCCACTGATTCGGTTCTTTTTCTTCTGCTGCATTGACGTTCTCCACTGATTCGGTTCTTCTTCTTCTGCTGCATTGACGTTCTCCACTGATTCGGTTCTTCTTCTTCTGCTGTATTGACGTTCTCCACTGATTCGGTTCTTCTTCTTCTGCTGTATTGACGTTCTCCACTGATTCGGTTCTTTTTCTTCTGCTGTATTGACGTTCTCCACTGATTCGGTTCTTCTTCTTCTGCTGTATTGACGTTCTCCACTGATTCGGTTCTTCTTCTTCTGCTGTATTGACGTTCTCCACTGATTCGGTTCTTCTTCTTCTGCTGCATTGACGTTCTCCACTGATTCGGTTCTTCTTCTGCTGCATTGACGTTCTCCACTGATTCGGTTCTTCTTCTTCTGCTGTATTGACGTTCTCCACTGATTCGGTTCTTCTTCTTCTGCTGTATTGACGTTCTCCACTGATTCGGTTCTTCTTCTTCTGCTGTATTGACGTTCTCCACTGATTCGGTTCTTTTTCTTCTGCTGTATTGACGTTCTCCACTGATTCGGTTCTTTTTCTTCTGCTGCATTGACGTTCTCCACTGATTCGGTTCTTTTTCTTCTGCTGCATTGACGTTCTCCACTGATTCGGTTCTTCTTCTTCTGCTGTATTGACGTTCTCCACTGATTCGGTTCTTCATATTCTGCTGTATTGACGTTGTGCACTGATTCGGTTCTTTTTCTTCTGCTGTATTGACGTTCTCCACTGATTCGGTTCTTCTTCTTCTGCTGTATTGACGTTCTCCACTGATTCGGTTCTTTTTCTTCTGCTGTATTGACGTTCTCCACTGATTCGGTTCTTCTTCTTCTGCTGTATTGACGTTCTCCACTGATTCGGTTCTTCTTCTTCTGCTGCATTGACGTTCTCCACTGATTCGGTTCTTTTTCTTCTGCTGTATTGACGTTCTCCACTGATTCGGTTCTTCTTCTTCTGCTGCATTGACGTTCTCCACTGATTCGGTTCTTCTTCTTCTGCTGTATTGACGTTCTCCACTGATTCGGTTCTTTTTCTTCTGCTGTATTGACGTTCTCCACCTCCTCTTCTCTTCCCCTTCTCCCAGTGTCCGCTTCTTTACTCTGCTTCCTGCTCTCTTACATTCTTTTTCTCATTCTTTTCTGTTCTCTCATCTCCAAGGTTTGTTTCTTCTTTATCTTCGCTTCTTCTCTTTTCGATAATGCTTCTTTTTCCTCCTCTGTCTCTTCTTCCTTTTACTCTCATATCTCCTCTTCGACTCTTTTTGTTTTCCCTTTCCATCCCTTCATCTTTTCCTCACTTTATTTACCAACTCCTCTTCCCCATCATTATCCCCTCC
Source organism: Eriocheir sinensis (assembly GCF_024679095.1). NCBI lineage: Eukaryota > Metazoa > Arthropoda > Malacostraca > Decapoda > Varunidae > Eriocheir > Eriocheir sinensis. The sequence continues at coordinate 7,802,324 of NC_066542.1, read as the reverse complement.
TTCCTGCATTCATCCCTCCTCCTCGCCTCGGTTCCCTGCTCTTCACTCTTTCTCCCCTTTGCATTCATTTACTTCATCTTTTTCTCCCCTCCTCGTCTTCCTCATCCATCTACCATCCATCTCATTATCCCCTCCTTCCTTCCTTCATCCCTCCTCTGCGCCTCGGTTCCCTGCTGTTCACACTTTCTCCCCTTCCTTTTTCCCCCTTTGCATTCATTTACTTCATCTTTTTCTCCCCTCCTCGTCTTCCTCATCCATCTACCATCCATCTCATTATCCCCTCCTTCCTCCCTTCATCCCTCCTCTGCGCCCCGGTTCCCTTATGTTCACACTTTCTCCCGTCCTCGCCCTTCCTTGGTCCGTGCGTGCATTTAAACCGCCCTTGGAGCAGCTCTTTTGGACATTCCGTGGCTGGCGTTGGCTGGGAATCCGGGTTAGGTTAGGGCTTCCGGAAGTGTAATGTGTACCTCCTCCTCTGCCTCCTCCTCCTCCTCCTCCTCCTCCTCCTTAGATCACCTTCCCTTTTTATTCTCTGTTATTTATTCTTTCTTCACTCTGTTTGTCTTTGGCCTTTTGTGTCTTCATCTCTCTCTCTCCGGTTCCCCATCTGGTTCCGTGTGCCTTTGTCTCTATGTGTGTGTGTGTGTGTGGTAGGGGGGGGGGGGTCTGTGTGTCTTTATCTATCTATCTATCTGTCTATCTATTCCTCCTCCATTTACTTTCACTCTCGTCACTGTAATTCATCTTTCCTTCATTCTCCTCTGATTTAATTTCCGGATGTTCATTATTCCTCTCTAAGCATGCGTCTTGTCTTCACTACCACCACCATCATCATCATCATCACTACCATTCTCCTCCTTGGTCTCCCTCTCGGTCATCTTTCCATTAGTATTCACCGCAAAATGATTCTGTTCCTTATGAGGTAATTGGAGTGAAAGTTCCTCCTCGGTTTCTTTCCACGCGTGAAGAGCCGAGTGTTTGAGGTGACTCGTCGAAAAGCCTCCTTACCTTGATTCTTTGAGGCAGACGCAGAATCGTTACCACAGGAGCAGTGATGGCCGCTGGTGATGTTGCTATTACACTTATTGCTCGGGAAAGAAATTGTTGTATCAGTCCTTGTTGTCGATTTGATGCTGGAAGTGGAAGTTGTGTAGCCTTCCTCCAGGGCAGATCTACGTAGCTTCCAAGGACGTTCAGAAAGTTGCAGACAGTCATTGATTAGGAAGGTTATCAGTGCCTAGCTTGAAGGTGTCTCAGGTGTTTGATGCGACACTCTGAATAGTCTCAAACCCGTATTTTCACATGTATCGGCACCTCGGTTTGTCTGTTTGAAAAGCCTCGCGTATATAGAAGTTGCTGGGATTTTCATGGCGTGTTTGTGATCCTAATGATAGTTCTACCTGACCTCTGCACCATGAACGGGAAAAAAAGCACCTCTGGGCAGATCTACGTAGCTTCAATGGACGTTCAGAAAGTTGCAGACAGTCATTGATTAGGAAGGTTATCAGTGCCCAGCTTGAAGGTGCTGCAGGCGTTTGGTGCGACATTCTGAATAGTCTTAAGCCCGTATTTTCAAACTTATCAGCACCTCAGTCTGCGTGTTTGACAACCCACTCGTATATAGAAGTTGCTGGAATTTTCCTGGCGTGTTTGTGATCCTAATGATAGTTCTACCTGACCTCTGCACCATGAACATAAAAAAAAACACCATTGAATACCCGGTTAATCATTTATGTGGCCTTGAATAGTCGTAGTAAGGGCCCGATACGTTTAAGAATATGGACCTTACACATTTCGGCGCCCAAGCACACAAGGCTTTCGTAGGAGTTGTGACCCTTTCCATGGGTAGTTTTATGACCCTGGTGGTAAGTTAAAAGAGCTCTTGTACCATGAACGTAGAATGACACTCATGAGAACCCGATTAATCCCCTTCGTGGCGCTTGGAAATAGTTGATGTGAAAATTAAATGACTTATTGAATGCTAATCGACGGAAGGGAAGAAAGAAGAAAGGAGGGACGGAAAGAAGGAAGGAAGGAAAGAAGGAAAGAGAGAGAGAGAGAGAGAGAGAGAGAGAGAGAGAGAGAGAGAGAGAGAGAGAGAGAGAGAGAGAGAGAGAGAGAGAGAGAGAGAGAGGCGGAAGCGTCTATATAAAACTGGCCTTAAATTAATGCCACTTGAGTTGTTTTTCGTCCTCTGTCATGAAGGATGAGCAAGATATAAACAGATCTTATCGTCGTCTTAAGAATTTAAAACATGTCACGCTCAAGGTTTTGTCAATTCGCTCGAACATAAACACCATGCCCTTTTTTTTTATTATTTTTTTTTTTAAGGTGGAGTTTAAGTAATGTTCAGAATGGCGAAGCATTAACACAACAATTTGAATGCCTTGATTTTTTTTTCTTTTGTTTATTGAATTTTCTTTCCTTGCTTTAGTAAAGAGAGACTTTTATGTCGTGCTGCGTCTCTTTGCTCGTCTGTTTATTTATCTCTAGTTAATATTTTCATTCGGGTGCTAATTCCATATCTTCGAGGTTTTGCGGTACACTGCCTCTGTTAATTCTCTTTCGATTTTTATATCTCATTATTTTCATCCGAGTGCTAATTATATATGTTGGAGGCTTTGTGGTACGCTGCCTCTGTTCTCTTTCAATTTCTTTATCTCGTTATTATATTCATTCGAGTCCAAATTTTATATGTTTGAGGCTTTGCGATACACTGCCTCTGTTAATTCTCTTTCGATTTCTTTATCTCGTTATTATTTTCATTCGTGTGCTAATTTCATATGTTTGAGCCATTGCTCTACGCTGCCTCTGTTTTTTCTCTCGTTTTCTTTGTGCTGAGTGCACCTTAGAAGCTCCTGATGACACACACTGAGACGATTTGTTCACGTTTCCACAGTTTGTCAATACATTCTTTGTGTGCCGATTGTAAAGTTTCTCCATGTCATGTCGAACTTTATTTCAAGGTTGCAACACTTTTTTATGCCACTCTGTGTTCTTAGGCTAAATCATTTTTATATTATTTTTTTCCGACATGGTTAGTTTGCTTGTTCTCTTATCATTTGAGCTCGTTAAGGCCTCTTCATGTGCTGAGTATAATGTTACAGAGCCCTTGGTGCCACCATGAGCCAGTGTCGCGGTCACACCCTCCCCGCAGGCGGTCCGCGGATGTTGACGCAATGTGCTATTCCCGCCACCCCCAGCAGCGACACGATGCTGGTGAACAACACTTTCTAAAAACTCCCGAGAGAACAATATTTCTTTTTACAGCAAACGAGACTGCTCAAGGGCAACAAAAAGAGTGCAGAGAGAAAAAAGCCCGCTACTCACCGCTCCCGAAATAGACAAAAGTAGAGTTGCCAAAATAGAGGTCAATTTCAGGTGGAGAGGTGTCTTGATACACACTTCAAACGGTGACGGCAAGAGAATGGAAACGATCACTAAGCTACGTAGCCAATTTATAAAACGTTAGTTACAGATCAAAACTCGACTTCAAGAGGAGAGTATCAGGACACCACTTCACCCGAATTTGACCACTCCTTCAACCTCTCGTTCTTTCTGCCTTTGTTCGGAGCAGCGCATAGCCTGTTTTTTTTTCTGTTCTTGTTTGTGTTTTTGCCCTTAAGCTGCCTTCCTTGTTGTGGAAAATATCATTACTAAATACGATAACGGTAACGGCAAAATAATAAGAAAAAGAACGTTTACTAATTCCTTTATAAAACCTTACTTCCGAATATAAAAAATACTAACAAGAATAACGTAGAAAAGAGTTAACGGGAGAATAATTGAAGTGATTGCTATATTAATCGTGTGCCTGTCAGTTCGTCGTGCCAGGAATATCAACTCAGTGGCTGATTGGATACCCTGAGGTGGCCGGGCTGTTTGGGGTGTGGATGGGTGTGGGCAGAGGGGAGCGCTGCATTATAAGCACTAACCTCTGTATTCTTAGACGCTACCGACTCTCACATCAACTATTTCCGATGGCCGACAACGGGATCAATCGGGTTTTAATGAGTTTTTTTTTTTTTTTTTAGGTTAATGGTGCGGAAGAAGGATCAAACTACTACCTGGGTTATGAAACTATCCCTGGAAAGACTCGACACTCATACGAAAGCCTAGTTAGATATGTGAGATTGGATGCCGAAATGTTGAATATGACCCTCTTTAGACGCCTTCGCCTCCAACATTAACTATTTTCAAAGGCAGCAAAGGGGATCAGTCGGGTTCTAATGAGTGTTTGTTTAGTTTCATAGTGCGGAAGAATGATCAAACTACCACCAGGGTCATAAAACTAACCCTGGAAAGACTCAACACTCCTACGAAAGCCTAGTTGAATATGTGAGATTGGGTGTCGAAATGTTGAATATGACCCTCTCCCATCCACTCTTTCCAAGGGTCGAAAAGAGGATCAATCGGGTTCTAATTTGTGTTTGTTTAGGGCCATGGTACAGAAGAAGGGTCAAACTACCACGAGGGTCATAAAAGTACCCACGAAAATAGCCAGGAATCCTACGAAAGCCTTGTCAAATGTGTGTGTGCTTGGACGCTGATAGGTTAAGGTACATGGCTGTGGGTGTGGGCACGGCGAGCGGCGCATACTAAACCCCGCACCCTCTTATTCACCCGGCGGATAAGGATGCACCGGGACAGACTCGGGGAAAACGGAGTGCGTTGACGCGGATGTCACCCTCGCCTCGTGTTCAAGGTTTCCTAAATATATTCTGTCCACACGAACTTGGTAAAAAGCCCCTTCCCCTTCCACGGTGTGTATTTCTTTGGTCATCCACCAGCGAGCCACACCCCTGCATGTGTTTGGTGGATGCGGGAAAGGTTAGATCTTACCGGGGATTTCATGGTTGAAGCGAGGCTTGTTTGTGATGTTTAACTTTAAAGGAATGCAAAATAGATCTATCTCAAGTTCGTATGAAAAAATCGTATGAATGTTACAGGAAAAAGGTTTGGGAGGGGAAAGATTAATAAAAAAAGACTAGTCAACGTATAACCTCCCTGACTGCTTGGCTGGCAAACAGAGTGACTAGCCGAGTGACTGACTGACTGACTGACTGCGGAGTGAAAGAGGTCGTTGATATAGTGACAATGTACATGCATTATACTTTATTTTTATTGTTTGAGCTCCATAAAAAAATCAGTTTCCCCTTTGGATATATAAATACTAGCGAGACAGGAAGTGTTATAGCAAAGTGTGACTGGAATAACTTTGTCGCTCTGCTTAAGAATACAAATATCTGCTTGCCGTCATGCACAGCCCCGTGAGGCCACATCAAGGACCTGGGTACAGCTTCGCACACCTGGCCATGCTGCTACAAATATGCAGTGTGTCATTAATGTTGCTTGATAAAGACAGACCAAGCTGTTACTCTCTCTGAAGACACAGTTTTATTATTGTAAGAATCATCAAGGACTTGGGTACAGCTTCGCACACCTGGCCATGCTGCTTCAAATATGCAGTGCGTCATTAATGTTGCTTGATAAAGACAGACCAAGCTGTTACTCTCTCTGAAGACACAGTTGTTATTGTAAGTAGCGAGGTGCCTCTACAATTCCTGGCTTGGCACTTCGGTATTTTGCTTGTGTGTCTGTTTGTTATCAGTTCTACGCATGAGATGACTTGCCCAAGGCCCTTTATTATTCCTAATCGTCATTACAACAAGAAAAAAAAAGGTAAAGTTTGCGTAGGCGGTTGTCAACGTTTCTACACACTTACCCCCCCCTACCCCCCACCCCCACCTCCACCACCACCACCACCACCACACACACACACTCACAGACAGACAGACGGACACACACACACACACACACACACACACACACACACACACACACACACACACTGACAGACAGACGGACACACACACACACACACACACTGACAGACAGACGGACACACACACACACACACACACACACACACACTGACAGACAGACGGACACACACACACACACACACACACACACACACACACACACACACACACACACACACACACACACACACACACACACACACACACACATACACACACACACACACACACACACACACTTGAAGGCATCGTTACACTTGAAGGCATCGTTACAATTGTTTGCCGCGGTCAGCCTGCCTGTTGGTGGCTGTGACTAATCTTGCATTGTGGCAGCGTTTGACAAATACTCGAGACACGTGACAAACAGTTCCTTCCCGGCGGCCAAAAGAGAAACTATGATTTTTTTATGGAGCTCAAACAATAAAAAGAAAGTATAATGCATGTATTTTGACACTATATCAACGACTTATAGCTATGCAGACGCTCTTTCACTCAGCCAGTCAGTCAGTCAGTCAGTCAGTCACTAGGCCAGTCACTCTGTTTACCAGCCAAGCAGTCAGGGAGGTAATCCGTTGACTAGTCTTGTTTATATTAATCTTTCCCCTCCAAAACGTTTTTCCTATTATTCATACGATTTTTTTATACAAACTTGAAATAGATCTATTTTGTATTCCTTTAAAGTTGGAGAACTACAACAAAAATAATCGAGATAAATGATATTATTGATTCTTTGTTAATGTATTCAGACCCTTTCAACGTTTTGGAAATCTATGGAAACAAACACATCAGAGACAAACACCCGCAGAACTTTACTATAGGCGGAAGTGTTGGAGCCGATGTGTGAGTGTTGCGTGATTGTTGAGTGGCGGCAACACCAAAGCGGCGGCGGTGCCTTGAGGTGATTGTTCGTGTGGCGGGAATAATAATGATGGTGGTGGTGGTGGTGGTGGTGGTGGTGGGTGCTAGTGTGTGGGTGTTGGTGGGAGTGGGGGTACAGGGGGTGCTGTTGTTGGGGATACGTGACCAAAGGGACAGCAAAGAATGTATCCTGTCGTGAGAAACTTCAGAATTGTCAAGGGTATGTCCGTGACGAGATATTTCACACACACACACACACACACACACACACACACACACACACACACACACACACACATACACACATACAAGCGTGAATGCGTGTGTGGTGAGGCGTCATGTCACAACTTGAAGCTGCTCTCCACACGAACGGTCAACCACTGCGCCATGTCCTGCTCCACATCCCCGCCATAACCAGCTGTTAATCACGCCTTCAGGGAGGGAAACTGTGTCCGTATGCATCCCTCAGCCTTCACGCAGCCATTCTCACCCCTCGTGTTGGCTCTAAATCCATCCGTCACTCGCTCAAAGAGGTGCTCACGGACAGAGTAAGTTCCATCCTGAAGCACCAAGCTACTCACGATGACTCGCCTGCTTCCTGTGTTGTCACCACTTCGCGTTGTCCTTCACTGGCACGCCAAGGATCGGTTGTCGTCCACGGAAACCGGAGACTAGCCAGTTTTTCCTCTGAAGTGTCTGTTCCATACTCCCCCAAACTCAGGACCTTGCAAAGTTCCTCTTCTGGGTCTACACAGCACCGAAGACGCGTGTAGGATTTGGTGTGTTAAGGAAAAGCCAACAATTTCTGTAGTTTTTGGTGCTTTATAGAAAACGCAACAAGCTTGGGAATTTGTTTAGTTTGTGCTCTGTTTTGGAGTGGAATTCCATGGCGGAAACATCATCAAAACTATGTAACAAAACTGTATCTTGTGATTATTCAGAAGAAAATATGCCAACCGCCGCCTCGGGACAGGGTCGATGATTTGCCTCTGCTTGTTGTGTCACTCGGTAATGTGTTATTCTTGGGGCGCAATCGTTACATTCTCTGCGCCAGTGACGAAACAACGTTACCTGGTGAATGGAAATGTTTCCCGTGCATGGAAATCGCATTGCCATGCAAGTACAAATTTGCTGTAACAGTGGCAACCCAGAAACACTAGATATCCGGACACAGAGAAGTAGGTGTAAAGATGATATTAGAGCATTTGCAGAAACATGATGGACTCCACAAATATTAAAGAGGTGGAGAACGCTCCGAAAGATGGTTGTCCTGAGGTGGAATAGTAATAACATCAGGAGGAGGAGGAGGATGATGATGATGGTAATGATGATAAGGATAATACATTTTCAGTTCTCTAACGAAAGCATCGTGTGTGACTGACTTATTTTGTTCATATTTTTTTATATACAGCTAAATAAACAGCTCAAGGGCAACAAAAAAAGGTGTAGGAAAATAAAGCCCGCTAATCGCTGTTCCTACAGAGACAAAAGTTATGAGCGGCCAAAAGAGAGGTCAATTTCGGGAGGAGAGATGTCTTGATAAATTAATATAGTAAAAAACAAGAAAAAATTCAGTAGTCACCCAAGCTTCCCTCGTCACACTTAGCGACTCGGCCCTCAAGAAAATAGCCCCATTACGAGACGAGGTGTTTGGTTACCTCACATTACATAATCCATCAGCCTCGTCCCGGTGCATGTGGCCGGTCGCTGGGGACGTTCATGCATGCGTCTCTCGCTTTCCCTTGAGGACGTTCAGCCCCGAGGGGAGATCCGCGGCGCCACCTGTGGCGCCGCGGTGACCCTGACGCTCCAGATGGCTGCAGACGCCCGGCCACCCGTCATGCATGTGGTTCGCTGGGGGGCGGCTCTGATCCACGGGCCTCTGCTGGTGATGACACGCTGCCTGCTGGAGGAGGAGGAGCAGCAGGAGGAGGAAAGAAATGGAAGTAGAAGAAAAAGAAGAAAGAAAAGAAAAAGAAAGAAGGATTAAACGAAAAAGAAGATAAGTAAAGAAGAAAAAGAAAAGTAAGAGAGAAAAAGAAGTAAAAAAGGAAAAAGGAGAGAAAAAGAAGAAGAAAAATAAAAAGAGCGAGAAAGAAGAAAACAAATGCTGAAGTCGTTATAGCAATGTAAGAGGGGAGAGGAGGGGAGACGGACCACCAAAGGAAGGAAGAGAAAGGGAATGAGGAATGCAGTGATTGAGGTGACGTTATGAATGAGTTCATAGAAAAGGGAAAGGGAAGGGGAAGAGCCAAAGGCATGTTACGGAGAAAGAAAAGAACATTTGTAAAACCGCATAAGAAACAGAGGAGTCAAATAATAGTAATAGAGAGTAATGAAACATAATTATTCAGCCTTCGGAAAATTTTGTAATACCAGGAGAACTGCGATACTGAGAGTTAAATATGAATGCAAGAATCTTAAGTTAGGTTGTTCACACTAGAAGTGCAAAACAAACATCTATTTCCCTATAACGAGAACGGACTATTGCGTGTCTTTGCGGAAATCTCTTCATTCACATACACTCGAAACGTACCTAGAGTTTGTATTGGCGGAAGGGATGCTTGAGTATTGAAAAGAGGTGTTTCGTCAGGCCCGGATGAAAAGTGTTTAGGGGATGTGGCAGAGAGCGTCCAGCCGGGTGTCATATCTCTTGTATTTGCTTTTCTAGGAGTGCTTTGTGGACTTCATAATACGTCTAAAGGAAAATGGCAACTAATGAACCACTTCCTGCAATAGGCTGTCAAGAAGAAGTCTATAGGGATTTATATATTATTTTCGTGAAGTACTGAATTTCGTTTTGTTTTCGTTTTTGCCCAAGATCCGTTTCGTTTACTGTAAAAGACAAAAAAGCAAGCCGCCGAAACATCATGCACCGTAATTAAGTACTTCACGAAAAAGCATAAATCCCTATAGACTTTTTCTTCTTGACAGCCTATTGCAGGAAGCGGTTTATTGGTTGCTATTTGGCTCAAGACATCATGAAATAGACGGCTGCTGATAACGGCAAACGCTTTCGCCTAGTATGTAATGGTTGCGTTCAGCAGTTACTCGGCTGTCAGAGGAATTGCCTGCCACCGCCGCGGGTCTGATCAGGTGATGGAAAAATAAAATTGATAGAAATAGTAATATGCTTCCGTGGTCCAGTGGTTAGCTTGGCCCGGGTTCGAATTTTGGCCCTGGTAGTCGGCGTGCAGCTCACCCAGATGTTCATCCTCCCTTTCTGGCTGGTCGATAAACGGATACCTGGGAAAACCTGGGGAAGGCAAACTGTGGCAACCCGGATGTCACACTGGCCTTTTTAGAAGAAAAAAGAAAAAGAATAATGAGAGAGAGAGAGAGAGAGAGAGAGAGAGAGAGAGAGAGAGAGAGAGAGAGAGAGAGAGAGAGAGAGAGTCCTGGGGTGATGGGTTCTTTCCCACCACGGGCTCAAGGGCCAATGCGACGGAGATGAGCACCGCGACAACGCGCAGCTATAGCGTATGCCCCCAACCTTACCTTTGCCTTAGAAATAGTAAAAATAATAAAGAATGAAATATAACTATCATCGACGAAAGAAGAAAAATCAAGAACATGAACTAGACGAAGAGAAACAACAAGAATAAAAAAAAAAAAAAAACAGCAGCAAGAAAGCGACAAGAAAAGAACATCAACAAAACCATAAAAATAATCAAATATATACAAAAACTCTCCCCGTAATCGCCACCAATAGGACCTGAAGGCAACGCGTCGAGGCAGATGTAAGGAAAGTGTCGCTCAGGTGTTTCCGCGCGACAGGTGGCGGAGAAAGTGTGGAGGGCGGCGGAGGGAGGTGATGGGAGACAGATGCCCGTTGAGTAGGCCGACAGACAGACACACACAGACAAACAGACAGGCAGGCAAACAGAGGGATAAACAATAGACAAGCAACATATAGACAACAGAGAGAAAGACAGACTGACAGAGAGAGACAGACGTACACGCGGAGGTATAAACAATAGACAAGCAACATAGACAACAGAAAGAAAGACAGACTGACAGAGAGACAGACAGACAAGCAGAGCGATAAACAATAGACAAGCAACATAGACAACAGAAAGAAAGACAGACAGAGACAGACAGACAAGCAGAGGTATAAACAATAGACAAGCAACATATAGACAACAGAGAGAGACAGGCAGACAATCAAACAGACATATACTGAGGGATAAACAACAGACAGACAGACAGAAAGGATAAACAATAGATAACACAGAGACAGACAGACAGACAGACAGAGGGATTCACAATAGACAAGCAACATATAGACAACATAGAGAAAGACAGACAGACAGACAAACAATCAAACAAGTTACATAACAGACATACTTAGGGATAAACAACAGACAGACAGACAGACAGACAGACAGGATAAACAATAAACAAGTTACATAATAAACAACAAAGAGACATAAACACACACTGACAGGTAAATTCACGACACAAAACCATCCCACAGACACACACACAAAAAACACCAAACTCTACGCCTTAAACTAAAATACGATAGAAGTGGCTTCGTATTACCTCAGAAAAATCACTCCGCCATCTGAAAGCAATACCATCTCACTAACACGCCAGGTGACCACTGAACGGTGACTAATCTAATATGGAAAGGTGACTCAGTGGGTTTGTTTTTTCTCCAACGTGGTGACCTGGATCGAGGTGGGCTTTCCAGGATTCTTGTGTATGTGTGTGCAATGGGTTATGTATTTATGTATTATTTTGTATTTATCTATTGTTATGTGTTTGTGTATTAATGTGTTAGGTATGTTATTTAAATTGTTATGCATTTATAAAAACAGACGCCTAAAGTCATTCCCTTCCTTTCTACACTACTTTTTTTATTAGTATTGTTATTATTATTATTATTATTATTATTATTATTATTATTATTATTATTATTATTATTATTATTATTTCATCTCTACTCCATCCATCCGATACATTCTATTTTTAACTATTTCAAAAGATAGACGAAGATGCAGCTAGAAAAGTTGAAAAGTATTGTAGGAAATGTTTATGAAAGTGAGAAAGAAAAAAAATGTAAAGTCCAAAAACGAATATTATTGTGACAGACAGACAGACAGGTGAAGAGACAGACAAACACAGTGAGACGTAACTTAAAACCGGAAAGAGAGAGAGAGAGAGAGAGAGAAAAGAGTGAAGAAACGAGGGCAGTCGGTAAAAAAAATGGAGAAATTAAATGAATTGCCTTTTACTTCTTTCTTGCTGCCATGACAAACTATTTCGGGGTCGGATTGGGGTTAAGAGAAAAGGGAGGGGGAATTATTAGGTGGATGATGAATTTCCTGAGCGTTGTTCACAAGACCTGGAGGTAATATGAGCAAGATAGATTACCAGAAAGAAATTAGTGTGTTGGTGTGGATGGGTGTTGGTGTGTGTGTTGTATGTAAATATGATATGGATGATGAGAGGGGGGGGGGATGGGATCATAAGAACAGATGTAGACAGATTATATAGAAATCCAAATAGATAAACAAATAGTGAGAGAGAGAGAGAGAGAGAGAGAGGGGGTTCCGTGCTTGGCCCAATCCTGTGGACAATATATATCGACGATCTCCTCCGGCAGCTATCGGCAGTGTCAGCCTACGCCGATGACTGCACTCTCTCCCGCTCCTACTGCCGCCCCGACAGCCAGCGCGCCGTCGAGGAGATCAACAGGCACAGGCAGCTCAGCCTGGTGGAGCAGTGGGGAGAGGAGTGGCAGGTCACCCTCGCCCCGGAGAAGACGCAGACCATGGTCATCTCACGGTCCCCAGACGCCTCTCGAGCAGTCTCAGGCCAGCTGCGTCTTGGAGGCAAGAGTCTGCCCCTCCAGGACCACATCAAGGTCCTGGGAGTGACTGTGGACCAAAGCCTGCGCTTCGACCTCCACGTCCGAGCTGTTGCCCGCCAGGCCTCCCTGCGAGTCTCTGCCCTGCGAAGAGTAGCGGGATCCCTCGACCCACGGGGCATCCTCACTCTCTTCAAGGCACAGATACGTCCGTATCTGGAGTACGGTGCCCTGTGCTGGATGGCGAGTGCTGCCACCCACATGCAGAGGCTCGACGCAGTGCAGCGACGAGCACTGCGTCTGGTGGAGGCCAGCGACCACCTGGAGGAGGAGTCTGCCACTGTGACATCGCTGGAGCACCGCCGTGATGTCTCAGCACTGGTGGTGTGTCACAAAGCCCAGGTGCAGGGGGTTCCCCACCTCAGCAGCTTGAGGCTCCCTCCACGCGCTGCTCAGAGGTTCACCCGGACTACACTCTCCGGTGACCAGCTCGTGGAGGTGCCTCGATCACACTCCAGGCAGCACCAGCGCACTTATACAGCCAGGACCACACGCCTGTGGAACATGTTCACGGCAGCCACTCCCCAAGTGGAGAACATGAGCACGCAGCAGGTGAAGCTGGCTGCTCACAGGTGGCGTGAGGGACACCCAAGTGCGCTAGTGCTATAAACTATAAAGTGACAAACTGACATTATTCGATATTGTTTTTACATGTTTTTCTTTATTTTTTTCGTATTTTTGTATTTGTATGCTTGAATGTTTCAACATTCGACAATTCAATTTGTCCCATACACAGGCTCTTAGAATAATTTTACCGAAAAAGTGTAATTTTGAGCCTCCTTTTTCTGTAAAAATTTGTTTAAATAAAAAATTAAAAGAGAGAGAGAGAGAGAGAGAGAGAGAGAGAGAGAGAGAGAGAGAGAGAGAGAGAGAGAGAGAGAGAGAGAGAGAGAGAGAGAGAGAGAGAGAGAGAGAGAGAGAGAGAGAGAGAGAGAGAGAGAGAGAGAGAGAGAGAGAGATAGAGAGAGAGAGAGAGAGAGAGAGAGAGAGAGAGAGAGAGAGAGAGAGAGAGAGATTCAACAGGATGAGAGCTGTTCAAGAAAAAAAAAGTACTTTTTATTATTATTATTATTATTTCATCTCTACTCCATCCATCCAATACATTTTTTTATTTTTTTACTCACGCAACTGACGAGAAAAGTAAAAAACACACACACACACACACACACACACACACACACACCAGTAATTCCCCCTCCCTGACTCGCCCATTCGTCCGTTCCGTCCGTTCGTCTGTTCGTCTGTCTGTCTGTGTTTCCCCGATTAGCGATGCGTGATTCAGGGCGTGACGCGGCGTGATCAGCGGCCGGGGAAGTTCAAGGCCGCGTTCACGGACTGCCGCATAAAAGAAGGAATAAAAAGAGACCCTCGGAGCGTGGAGTAACGTGGAGGAACACAGAGAGAGACCCTTGAAGCTAAGTATTGGCCACCACGAAACCCCAACACACACAAATATATACTGGTAGCAATACTCATAGTTAAAGTATAATTGACCTCTCTTTTGGCCACTCCTCCAAACTCTTTTACAGGGGCAGTGATTAGCGGAAGGTAGGAGAGGATATGATAGATTTAAAGGATAGATTTAAGAGCAAGGAGAGAAAAAGTTAGACAAAGAGAATGAAGAAAGTATAATTGACCTCTCTTTTGGCCACTCCTCCAAACTCTTTTATTGGAGCAGTGATTAGCGGAAGGAGGTAGGATATGATAAACTTAAAGATAGATTTAAGAGCATGGAGAGAAAAAGTTAGACAGAAGGAGAAGAAAGAAGGAGAGTAAGGTTAAGTAAAAGAACAGGAAGAGAGGAGGAAATGATAATTGAGAGAAAAGATGCCACAAAAAGCTTTTAAATGACTCTTATCACTTGGGTATTGGACTAAAAGCTATTCTCTCTTTTTCTGCAGTAATGGAGGCAGCTCAGTGACAAAAAAAATAAAAAAATAAAAAATATAAAAAAAAGTTCGCACCGGATACTCACTGGAGGATGAAGGGGGCGTCAAGAAGCAAGTTATGTCGCGTGATCGGTGGTTTAGATTGTAGCACAGTTGAAGGAGGTATTACGGAAGGGTGGAGGCAGAAAAATACTCTTGTGGTTGTGGACCGTATGTGTGTGTGTGTGTGTGTGTGTGTGCGCTACGTTCTTAGAAGAGTGACTGTGTGAGCTGTGGTCTTTTTCTTTTTTCTTTTTTTTCTTCTTTTTCTACTTTTTATTTTTTCTTCTTTTTTTTTTCTTCTTGATCTTGTTCTTCTTCCTGTTTTTGTTCTTGTTTTTGTTGTTGTTCTTTTCTTATTCTTCTTCCCGTCCTTCTTCGTCGTCGTCTTTTTCTCCTTCATCCTCCTCTTCATCACCATCTACTTCATTTTCTTTTTTTCTACTTTCTCATCTACGTGTACTATTATAGATGACCATTTCGGGGCCTTGCTGAACGAGACACTTGCCATGTACACCGTCACGTCACTCCGTCACGTATACTCAAGGCAGTGTCCGAAAGAGTTGTCCGGTCTGTCGCAAGCCGCGCCGTGTGAGCATCGAGGAAGGAAATACAGCGCTTGATAACCTTTGCACACACGACATGACATACAGGACGAGGCGGAACATGCAGGTGATTCTTCTTATATGATTCTGTACGTGTACCAATGACCTACCAGCTGATGGACCTCCGCTAAACTTGATATAGATAGTTCAGGGTCAAGCGTGTGTTCTTATTAAAATCTTCCCTTTCTTGGTTGGGAGATATTCTGGGCATGAAAAATTGGTGCATAAGAAATTTTCCACTATGATGATGTGAACTTTGCCTAGTTTTGAAAGCCCAGGACTCGAACCACCTCGCTCTGGTTCTTCCCTTCCTGGTTTGACGCTGTGACCCACAAGACCACCGCGCCCCGCCCTTCTCACCCCTTTTACTTTCCTTCCTTTATGACAAGAGAGAAGAGGATGAAGGGAGATACGAGATGATGTCATGGAGGGGACAAACCAAGCATCAAAAAACTAATCAGCCACATCCTTGCCTTGGGACGTATCGACAGACCTCTCCATCTCATACCCAGCATCCTTTACAGCGATCTCCAGCCTTTTTATCCCTCGGTGCATCGCCTCGCCTCGACCCGTTTCGTGAGCCGGAGAACCTTTGCTTACCGGGATCAGTGCGCGTCGTCGTAAATTTCCCTGCCTTTTCCTGTCATAGCTATCTCTTCCTGTCTTCCATCCCTGTCTCCCTTGTCTCTTCCTGTCATACCTATCTTTCCCTGTCTTCCTTGTCTTGCCATTCGCCACTCGCCACGTCAGAAAATTCAAAAGCCCGAAGGTGAAGGTCGGACACTGTATAAAACGTCTGAGGGTCACTGATTCTTTGGTTGATGGACACGGACGCACAGATAAGGGTTAGGACGAGGACGAGGAGTGATTACGTGGGAGAGTTCAAGGAAATGGAGAGGAGGAAGATAGTGGGAAAAAACTTACAAAGATGACCAGAATATTTAGAGGAAAGGTCACTGCTTCTTTCGGTGACTAACACGGAAGCACAGATAAGGGCTGGGAAGAGGAGTGACTACGTGCAAGAGTTGGAGCAGGAAATGGAGAGGAGGAGGAAGAGGACAATGGGAAATAGAGTACAGTGATCAGCGGAAAGTTATTATAAAGAAAAAGTTTAAGGGCAAGTAAATGGGTAAGGAGGAAAAGAGGGAGAAAAGAAAGACATACAAAGGAGAACAGGATGACTGAAAAAAAGGGAGAAAAGTAACACGAGGAGGAAGAGAAATTGGAGGACGAGTAAATGAGTGAAAAAGAGGAAGGAGAAAATCGATGGACTGCAACTATAGTAAAGGAAGAAGGAGTAGAAAAAGTAGAAGGAGGAGGAGAGAGAGGAGAAAGTGGTGGAAGAGGAGGCGGAGAAGAAGAAGGAAAAGAAAAAATAGAGAAAATAAAAAAGGGAAAAAAGAAAATGAAGAAGAATGTAAAAATAAAAAAGAAAAGAAGAAAAACGTAAAAAGAAGCAGAAGAAAACAAAGAGCAAATTGTCTGGATGAACATTGGACACAAATTAATGATGTTTTGACAAAGGTTCTTCATGTCAGTTATCGTTAACGGTGTATTACTTCTTGCATTCACTCCGCGACTATTCATTCACAGCACGTTTGAAGGTCTTGGTGTCAGAGATATTTTAATCACCGAAATATACACTGCTTTTAAAATTCATGTGCAAGAAACCGCGTAAAAAAGTCTTGTGGAAAAATGTGTTCAGTCCAGTAGTAGCATTCCTTGTGATATGTATTTTTCTTCTTTACCTTATTGTCTACCTTATTGTATTTATCCTTTTCCCTAATCTTCTATACTTCTTTGTTCGTGGCTGAGGTGAAGGCTACAGCGCACATATCAAACACTTGTGCCGTCTATCGCGTCCTCTCTTACATGGGCAAATAATGAGAGTAAAATATGCTTTCCCGCAGACGGTGCCTCTTCCTATACAAACACTAGTATCAACATGTATTTAAAGAACTGTTATTGCACGTGGGGTGGACGCTAATGAGAAAACGGTGACGCAAATGAACAGGCAGACAAACATGATAGAGGCAAATAGACGAGCATGTTAAGGTGAGACAGGTGAATTAATTAACGTGATAGAGGTAATCAAGCGAGCATTGTGAAGTAACGACGTATATGAAGACAAATATGAACAAACGATAGAAAGGTGAATAGACGAGCGTGTTAAGGTGAGACTGAGGTGAATTAATTAACGTGATAGAGGTATATAAGCGAGCATTTTGAAGTAACAACGTATATGAAGACAAATATGAACAAACGATAGAAAGGTGAATAGACGAGCATGTTAAGGTGAGACGAGGTGAATTAATTAACGTGATAGAGGTAATCAAGCGAGCATTGTGAAGTAACGACGAATATTAAGACAAATATGAACAAACGATAGAAAGGTGAATAGACGAGCATGTTAAGGTGAGACGAGGTGAATTAATTAACGTGATAGAGGTATATAAGCGAGTATTTTGAAGTAACGACGAATATATAAAGACAAATATAAACAAACGATATAAAAGCAAATAGACGAGCGTGTTGAAGTGAGTGAGATGTGCAGATGAGTTAACGAAGAGAATGACGCTAGTAGTTTTCAGAGGGGTTAACGAGTACGATGACGACGCTTGCAGCTCCGCCGAATGACATAACGATGAGAATTTTTTTTTTTTTTTTTTTTTTATCGTTTCGTTCTCGTTTCTCCTCAGTAAAAAATAATGGTCTTGTTACGTGACGCTATTCATGGGAGGCTCAAGTTTGCTTTGTGTGTGTGTGTGTGTGTGTGTGTGTGTGTGTGTGTGTGCATGGGGGGGTTGGGGGGAGCTTGAAGGCGCCTTTGTGCAAGTATAACAGCCAGGCAATACATAAACGAACACACACACACACACACACACACACACACACACACACACACACACACACACACACACACACACACACACACACACACACACACATATTCACTACCGCAAGAAATAATGAGAGAGAGAGAGAGAGAGAGAGAGAGAGAGAGAGAGAGAGAGAGAGAGAGAGAGAGAGAGAGAGAGAGAGAGAGAGAGAGAGAATATCCACATCACCCAACAATACTATTCTTTCTTTACAGGTAAGTGTCGCCTTCTCTCCCCCTTGTACAGGGATCAAACAGACAGGTAATTGTCCACCTTGCATGACCTGTCTGTACACTGTTACCAACACCTTAAGTGCCTGGTCAATGCTTTCCTTGAATATTCTTGTAGAACAGGATTTGCATTGTGGAGCGGGGCTGGCGACGCATCGGGAGCGGGTCAGCTAAGTAATTGTACGGCCAGTTTTTTAGTATAAGCTCAGCAGTCCCTAGAAAATGTTGTCTGTGGACTGACCCAGCCCCCTCTGACCCATGATACGAAAGTGCAACGATATGCCTGTTTTGTTTTTTTCTATTACCACACTTTATTTAGAATTTACGTTAGGACTTCAAGTAAAGGCCAATTTTTTTGGTATAAGGTCAGTGATCCTTTTAAACTTGCCTGTAAACGTACCTAGCGCCCTCTGAGCCATGATATGAGTGCGCAACGATGTTTTTCTGTTTGTTTGTTTTTCTAGTACCACACTTTATTTATAATTTACGTTTGGACTTCAAATAACGGCCAGTTTTTAGTATAAGGTCAGTGATCCCTTTAAAATGTTGCCTGTAAAGGGACCCAGCGCCCTCTGAGCCATGATACGAGCGTGCAACGATATGATTTTTTGTTTGCTTGTTTTTTTTCTAGTACCACAATTTATTTATAATTTACGTTAGGACTTCAAGTAAAGGCCATTTTTTAGTATAAGGTCAGTAGTTATTTTGAACTGTTGCTCTAAATGGACCCAGCGCCCTCTGAGCCATGATACAAGAGTGCAACGATATTTATTTATTTATTTATTTTTTTTTTTTTTTGTACTACCACAATTTATTTATAATTTACGTTAGGACTTCAAGTAAAAGCCATCTGGTTGTAGCTGTCTCCGAGTGCTCTCCCTCCTAAAATCCATATTCCAGACTGTAGTTTGAAAAGGCTCTTAAAATATAAAATTGTAATGGAGTTTTTAGGAAATTCAGATAACATACTCATGATAGCTATTATGTGGGGGAACATCTTCACACTATATTTGTCGCTTTTTTCAAGAAAAACGACAATGACGATTTATATGTTGTCAGAGTATGATTGCTTATCAAGACGGTAAATGACTCTCGCCTGCCAGCAAAGGTGTTTAGCTCTACGTGACTCAGGCGCAGAGACTCGAGAAGAAAAAAGTATAGACTGTAGACCTTATTTCATTCGGTACATGTAGGGCCAGTTTTACAGTCCAGTACGGTAAGTTTGTAAGTTCCCCAAACGAACACAAAATACCACGAAAATTCCTTGTAGCTCTAGTGCTTGGCGTTGATATGAAAAGGAGGTGGAAATTATAGGGACTTACACAGGAAATCTCTTTATTATTCTCTGGTACTGAATAGGAATAACGGATCATTGTGGAGAATATTGTGTGGTTTGGGTGTTTACAATGACTGTGTGTTGGATTATCGAACTGGCCAGTAGAATCGGTAAAATAGTTAAGTGGGTAATTGGTAGTCTAGCCATTGGTTCCCACTTAACCAACACAACACCATGTTAATAATTATGTTGTTGTTGTTGTTAAAGATTTACCCATAGTATCACCAGGGGAACGGGCCCTTGTCCAAGCCGGCCCGTTAAGAGGAAAAGATCGTTCCCAAAGACAGACCGACTCTGTCGGCGATTGAAATCTAGCCGACCAAGTCGGTCCGTCGACGAGGACTGGCGTGTCTCTGTCCATGTTAATAGACTTCGTTCATGATTCTATGCAACTAACCCACTGATGTTCGGTACTTTATAGTTGACTGTAAGCGTGGAACAACATCTTGCTCTATATTTACTACACTGCCCACAAAGAAATTCACTAACATAATATTATCCAGTATCTCGTTAATAAAAAGTCAGTCAAATTTTCACGGGTGTTCGGTAGTTTTTAACCGACTGAACAGCGTGGAACTATACCGTGCTTTAATCTTACTACATTACCCACAAAGAAATTCACTTACAAAACATTATCATTATCACGTTAATAAAAAAAAAGTCACTCAAATATTCTGCCGCACTCCATCATTATCAGTCATTCAAATTTCGTCTCGCTTTTTAAATATCTTAACCTGAGCGTCACTTAAATATTATCTCCTAATTATATATTCTACTCAGCACACCGCCACGCCGAAATGGGTTAAGATATCACCCGTGACAAGCAGAAGTATATTTATAGGAAAAGGGAAAAGAAGCCTGGTCCAGTTTTTTTCTCTTTCTTTCTTGGTCTGATTTACTTTTAACTGCTAACTCATTATTTGTTGTTCTTTTGGAGTAGAAGTAGCTGGGGGAGGGTAGAGGGTAGGGGAGGGAGAGGAGTTGTAGGGAGGGAGAGAGGGAGAGGGTAGAGGGAGGAGGGGCAGATGATGAGGCGGTTGTGCTGGTCAATATATAAAATGGTGATGCAGTGACTTCATTATTTTTGCTCTGGTTCAGTTTTGAGCTTGTTGTCGGCGAACTTTAATGTGCATGTAGAAACTGGATGTTATTTTTTTTTTGCAGCAGTAGTAGTAGTAGTAGTAGTAGTAGTAGTACCCATAACATAACAAATTGACTTCTCTTTTGACCACTCTTTACATTTATCTTTTATAGAGCAGCGATTAGCGGGCTTTTTTCCTTCACTTTTTTTGCTTTGTTGCCCTTGAGCTCCTTCCTTGCCTGTAAAGAAAAAAGAAAAGAAAAATATTGACCTGAATAAGTTACGGTAGGAAAAGGAAGTGGGTGTGAAAGGCAATGGAAGAAGAGAAAAACTATTGGAATGAGAAGAGGGAGGGAATGAAAGGATGTGGCAGGGTTAAGTTTAGGACAAATGTTAAAGGTTGTGGTGCTCATCTCCTGAAGGTTGTAGTGCTCATCTCCTGAAGGTTGTGGTGCTCATCTCCTGAAGGTTGTGGTGCTCATCTCCTGAAGGTTGTAGTGCTCATCTCCTGAAGGTTGTGGTGCTCATCTCCTGAAGGTTGTGGTGCTCATCTCCTGAAGGTTGTGGTGCTCATCTCCTGAAGGTTGTAGTGCTCATCTCCTGAAGGTTGTGGTGCTCATCTCCTGAAGGTTGTAGTGCTCATCTCCTGAAGGTTGTGGTGCTCATCTCCTGAAGGTTGTGGTGCTCATCTCCTGAAGGTTGTGGTGCTCATCTCCTGAAGGTTGTAGTGCTCATCTCCTGAAGGTTGTGGTGCTCATCTCCTGAAGGTTGTAGTGCTCATCTCCTGAAGGTTGTAGTGCTCATCTCCTGAAGGTTGTGGTGCTCATCTCCTGAAGGTTGTAGTGCTCATCTCCTGAAGGTTGTGGTGCTCATCTCCTGAAGGTTGTGGTGCTCATCTCCTGAAGGTTGTAGTGCTCATCTCCTGAAGGTTGTGGTGCTCATCTCCTGAAGGTTGTAGTGCTCATCTCCTGAAGGTTGTAGTGCTCATCTCCTGAAGGTTGTGGTGCTCATCTCCTGAAGGTTGTAGTGCTCATCTCCTGAAGGTTGTAGTGCTCATCTCCTGAAGGTTGTAGTGCTCATCTCCTGAAGGTTGTAGTGCTCATCTCCTGAAGGTTGTGGTGCTCATCTCCTGAAGGTTGTAGTGCTCATCTCCTGAAGGTTGTGGTGCTCATCTCCTGAAGGTTGTAGTGCTCATCTCCTGAAGGTTGTGGTGCTCATCTCCTGAAGGTTGTAGTGCTCATCTCCTGAAGGTTGTGGTGCTCATCTCCTGAAGGTTGTGGTGCTCATCTCCTGAAGGTTGTGGTGCTCATCTCCTGAAGGTTGTGGTGCTCATCTCCTGAAGGTTGTGGTGCTCATCTCCTGAAGGTTGTGGTGCTCATCTCCTGAAGGTTGTAGTGCTCATCTCCTGAAGGTTGTAGTGCTCATCTCCTGAAGGTTGTGGTGCTCATCTCCAAAGGTTGTGGTGCTCATCTCCTGAAGGTTGTGGTGCTCATCTCCTGAAGGTTGTAGTGCTCATCTCCTGAAGGTTGTAGTGCTCATCTCCTGAAGGTTGTGGTGCTCATCTCCTGAAGGTTGTGGTGCTCATCTCCTGAAGGTTGTAGTGCTCATCTCCTGAAGGTTGTGGTGCTCATCTCCTGAAGGTTGTGGTGCTCATCTCCAGAAGGTGGTGCTCATCTCCTGAAGGTTGTGGTGCTCATCTCCAAAGGTTGTGGTGCTCATCTCCTGAAGGTTGTGGTGCTCATCTCCTGAAGGTTGTGGTGCTCATCTCCTGAAGGTTGTGGTGCTCATCTCCTGAAGGTTGTGGTGCTCATCTCCTGAAGGTTGTGGTGCTCATCTCCTGAAGGTTGTGGTGCTCATCTCCAAAGGTTGTGGTGCTCATCTCCTGAAGGTTGTGGTGCTCATCTCCTGAAGGTTGTGGTGCTCATCTCCTGAAGGTTGTAGTGCTCATCTCCTGAAGGTTGTGGTGCTCATCTCCTGAAGGTTGTGGTGCTCATCTCCTGAAGGTTGTAGTGCTCATCTCCTGAAGGTTGTGGTGCTCATCTCCTGAAGGTTGTGGTGCTCATCTCCTGAAGGTTGTGGTGTTCATCTCCTAAACGTGTGTTTCTCTCTCTCTCTCTCTCTCTCTCTCTCTCTCTCTCTCTCTCTCTCTCTCTCTCTCTCTCTCTCTCTCTCTCTCTCTCTCTCTCTCTCTCTCTCTCTCTTATTTAAACCTATTTTAATACACGTATATTTGTTAATGACGCGAACGAGCGATTAAAAGCCAAAATGGAGAAAAAGGTGACGTGACATAATAAAGTAATTGTTGATTTTACAAAGAGAAAGGAGGTTGATGGAGGGAATGGAAAACTATATATATTTTCAAAGGTGGAGAAATGAAACTGGAATCGGTAGAAGTGGTTACTGTTTGCATGCTGACGTCACTGCCCAAAAAAGTGTCTTGCTTTCAGAGCCATCGCATATTCATGGTTTTACATTTGCCTTCGTGTGTCTTTGCTTGCCCTGCTGTCAGACTCTCCTGCGGCCCACCGATGTATACCCTTTTAGCCTCTGCCTTCGTTGTTCGTTCGGTATTTTCTTCTTAATGTGGTTTCTTCTTTGATAGGATATCCTTTCTCTAGACCCTAGGAGTAGAATATGGTGAAGTCAATGTAACCTTATTCTTTTTTTTATAACAGCGAAGGAAGCAGTTTAAAGGCAAAAAATATATATAAACTAAAAAGCCCTCTATGCACTGCTCCATTAAAAGAAAAGAGAGATGAGTGGCCAAGAGAGAGGTCAATTTCGGATGTTTTCTTACCGTAAATGAGGGATCTCAAAGGCAGAAAACTATGATTCAAAAATAGCCCCTTATAAAACTGCTCCCCAAAACAAAACGCGTAAGGTTCCAACGTAAATTTCATAAACGGTTGGAGAGGTGTCTTGATACTCCCCCACTTAAAAGCGTTGCAGTAGTGAGTAAGAATGTATTATGAACGTGAATTTAAAACCAGAGCAGTGAAAGTTTGGACATGATGAGAGACAGAAGCAGGTATATATGATAACTTATTCGCGCTAGTGGTTACTCAATGGTTCATACGGACTGGTTGTGGGTGGAGGGCGTTGAAAAAGTATTATTGGAGAGGGGAAAAACTGCCTTTGGAGACGAGGTAAGACTTTTTATGTTGGGAGGGGACGGCATAAGACCAACAAAACGCTAGTCACAAACTCACAACCTCCACAAAGACCAAAAACGAAGGAACTAGGAGAGCAGGAGGCAGAGAGAAGCAATGTAAGGCCTCTCTATAAAAAAATACAACCCGCACAGTACAGAGGGGAGCCAGACACGAATACCCAGATTAAGATAACCTAAAGACGCTATAGGCTTGAACATATAAAGGAAGATTCGGTTAGTCGTGTACCCCGTAAGAGAGGGAGGTTACAGCAGGCAATGAACTACGGGTGATTTGGCAGGCTGCTTTGTGACACCGATGTTTGTTTCAGGGAAGTTGCTGCCACGCTGAGAAACTTATGGCGATGCGATTTTCTTAACAAAGGATCGGCTAAAAAAATAAACAGATGACGAAATATCTCAGGAATAAATGTATACAAAAAAAATGATAGAAAGCAGAGAATGGAAAATCTAGTCTGGCTCCTTTAAAAAAAAAAAAACTTTCTGATTGTGATTAATACTACTGACAGCGAAAACAAAAAAAGGCATCGGATAAAAACTTTAAAAAATCTCAGGAGTCTATAAATACAAGAAAGGGCCTTATACCCAAACATTTCGGGGTCACATATCCACATTTGATAAGACATTCGCAGAGGTTGTGATAGTACTTTCATGGATAATTAAAGGCCCTTATACCCAAACATTTCGGGGTCACACATCCACATTTGGTAACATTTTCGTAGAGGTTGTGATAGTACTTTCATGGATAATTAAAGGGCCTTATACCCAAACATTTCTGGGGTCACATATCCACATTTGATAAGACTTTCGTTGAGGTTGTGATAGTACTTTCATGGATAATTAAAGAGCCTTATACCCAAACATTTCTGGGTTCACATATCCATATTTGATAAGACTTTCGTAGAGGTTGTGATAGTACTTTCATGGATAATTAAAGAGCCTTATTCCCAAACATTTCGGAGCTCACACATCCACATTTGGTAAGACTTTCGTAGAGGTTGTGATAGTACTTTCATGGATAATTTGACAAGGCTTCTGCACCACCTTTCAAGAGGAGAGTATCGAAACACCTCTCCTCCCGAAATGGACCTCTTTTTTTTTTTTTTTTTTTTACACAGACACTTGTTACATCAGGACCTAGTACCTATAACCTTACATTACATGGCGGCACTAGTTTCTAGGCTGAAGGGAACATAGTTGGTATCCCCTATCTTCTTTCCCCATTCCCCATTTGCCCATTTCCCCATTCTTCTAAACTCTTTTTCTTAGGGGCAGTGATTAGCGGTCTTTTATTTCTCTTTTTTTTTTTTCTCTCGAGCGGTTTCCATTCCTGTAAAAGATAAAGAATGTGATAAAAGTTCATGAAAATCCGACTGATCTCCTTTGTGGCCTTAAGAAACAGTTGTGATTGCCGAAAGCATGTGATAGCACGAGGCAAAGCGTAGAACAGTGATACTTGAAGCATACATTCTCTCTAACCAACAGCAAGTTCCTCAAAACAAGTTTCTCGCCTCTTTACATTACGAGAGCGTCAATTGCCTTGCCCTCATATCGTGCAAGTGGTTTGGACTCAGTGACCGTGCTTGAGATGTTGAAAGAGCACACTGCCGAGGTGGAAAAAAACCAGTTGTGGCCACGAACTTAAAGAAATGTGAGGCAATGTTATGGCAAAAGAAGTAAAAAAGAAAAAGAAGAGAAAAATGAAACGATGCATATATCGTAAAAGAAAATGAGGACCAAAATAAAGCTGAGTAAGAAGAAGGAACGGGTTGAAGAATGCGTGGAAATGATTATGATGAAAGTAGAACAGGAAGAGGAAGAAAAACGAGAGAGTAAAATGAAATAAAGAATAAGTGTATATAGAGTAAAAAAAAAAAAAAGCAGAATAAGAAGAAAACTAAGCAGAAAAAAAAGGAATAGTTTAAATAAAGCGGGGAAATATATGAGTGGCGGAAGAAGAAGAATAAAAAAAAAGTATATGAAAAAATGTTTGCATAATGAGAGCAAAAGGATGAAATTTAGAGCAAGAAGTCAGAGGGTACGAGTTAAAAAATGCGAGGAAATATTCGAGTTGCGTAAGAAAAAGCAGAACAAGAACAAGAACGAAATTAAGAGCAAGACGAAAAAGGAGGTACAGGTTTGACAGGTAAATTGCAGGTAAATGGAAGATCGATTTTTTATGAATGTTGATGAAAGAATGGCTGTAGAGAGTTGTTAGAAAGGAAGATAGATAGATAGACAGATAGGCAGACAGGCAGACAGAGATAAATAAGATAGATAGACAGACAGATACATAAGATAGATTAACAGAGATAGATACAGTTAAATAGATAGGTAGATAGAGATAGATAAGATAGATAGACAGAGATACATAAATATAGAGATAGATTAACAGAGATAGATAGTTTGACAGATAGGTAGATATAGATAAGATAGATAGACACATACAAAAAGATAGAGATAGATTAACAGATATTGACAGTTAGACAGATAAGTAGATTGAGATAGATAAGATAAATACATAGACAGATAGAGAGAGGTAGATCAACAGAGATAGATTGATAGATAGATAGAGATAGATAAGATAGATAGACAGACAGATACACAAAGATATAGATAAATTAACAGAGATAGCTTGAGACAGATGGACAGGTAGGTACATAGACAGATAAGATAGATACATAGACAGATAGAGAGAGGTAGATTAACAGAGATAGATAGAAAGATAAGTACATAGATAGTTGAACAGACAAGGAGACGACCAACATTATAAACTAGAGAATGAAAGAGGCAACCAACATTATAGGCAGTTCGAACCAGCCTAAACTATACTCCACTTTTACTTAGTCTAAATTTCACATAAACATCGTTGCGAAAATAAGGTAGGTGTCTCTTATACCTGCTCCAACTCTCCTTCACCTTTTTTTTTTTTTTTCCCCACTAAACATGATATCAAACAGGGGGGTGGCCAAGAGGGGGGAGGGAGGGGGGAGATATCAATGGGAGTGTGTGTGTGTGTGTGTGTGTGTGTGTGTGTGTGTGTGTGTGTGTGTGTGTGTGTGTGTGTGTGTGTGTGTGTGTGTGTGTTCTAAAAACCTTTGATGATAATTTTTGCCTCTCTCTCTCTCTCTCTCTCTCCTTGGCCGTCTATTTTTTTTAGAGAGAAAGAGGGGGTGATAATTGGCAACAAAGCCCATTAAGAAAAGTGATTGAGCAAGAGAGAGAGATAACTTTCTTACACTCACAATATGTTATCTGACACCATATGTTTCTCTCTCTCTCTCTCTCTCTCTTATAAAGTTTAGATTCGCAGATTCATAGATGGGGACTAAAGCTTCATGTAGTCTGTTATCTTGTTTATTATTGTGTATTACATCCTTTTCCTCCCTTCTGCTTGACCTGCTCCCATCCCTCCCTTCCCACCTTACCTTAAAATATTATTCTATCAAACCTTTTTCATCTGTTCTCCCCATTCTCGCATCTCTCTACCTGTCAATCCCAATCCCTCACCACAAGATCTTTTCCTCTTCCTCAGTTCTTCCCATTTTCTCCTCTCCACCTGCCAGTCCAAACCTTTTCCTCTTCCTCCTGTCTTCCCATTATCTCCTCTCCTCCACCTGTCAATCCCAAACTCTCGCTACCAAACCTCTTCATCTTCCTCCTGTCTTCCCATTATCTCCTCTCCTCCACCTGTCAGTCCCAAACTCTCACTACCAAACCTTTTCATCTTCCTCCTGTCTTCCAATTATCTCCTCTCCTCCACCTGTCAGTCCCAATCTCTCACTACCAAACCTCTTCATCTTCCTTCTGTCTTCCCATTTTCTCCTCTCCTCCACCTGTCAATCCCAAACTCTCACTACCAAACATTTTCCTCTTCCTCCTGTCTTCCCATTTTCTCCTCTCCTCCACCTGTCAGTCCCAACCCCTCACTACCAAACCTTTTCATCTTCCTCCTGTCTTCCAATTATCTCCTCTCCTCCACCTGTCAGTCCCAAACTCTCACTACCAAACCTCTTCATCTTCCTCCTGTCTTCCCATTCTCTCCTCTCCTCCACCTGTCAGTCCCAACCTCTTATTACCAAACCTTTTCACCTTCCTCCTGTCTTCCCATTCTCTCCTCTCCTCCACCTGTCAGTCCCAACCCCTCACTACCAAACCTTTTCACCTTCCTCCTGTCTTCCCATTTTCTCCCCTCCTCCACCTGTCAATCCCAACCCCTCACTACTAAACCTTTTCATCTTCCTCCTGTCTTCCCATTCTCTCCTCTCCTTCACCTGTCAATCCCAACCCCTCACGACCAATCCTTTTCCTCTTTCTCCCGTCTTCCAATTCTCATCTCTCCTCCACCTGTCTGCGCCATCCCCCAACCCACCCCCACCCGACAATTTCCTCGTCATGTTTTAACTCGCCATGAAATACTCAGGAACATCCAATCACTTTAATTATACCTTCTTTTTTTATCTAACCTTTTTTCTTCGTTGCAAATTCATCTTCTGTTTTTTTTTCGCTCCAGTTCCTTGATCGAATATTAATTTCACGCTCCGAGCAATAGTTATCCTTGAATTTTGGGTCCTCCATGATTTTTTTTTTTTTTTTTTACCTTCTGCATGCATCGCGTAATACCTCACCGTCTATTAATTGTGTCACGGAGTCTTGGATCGCAGGTACACACGAATGTCTTCAGCCTTGACACCGCTGCAGGCTCATTACTTACACACACACACACACACACACACACACACGTACCAATAAATTAACTGATGATATAAGTAAAATAACCATAAGTCGACGAATATTTAATGTTGCCGTATTTTTCGGGCTTCTTTTTCTCTCTCTCTCTCCTTTTTTCAGTCTTTCGGTCTTAGGTTTGCTTTTTAAAAACCCTAAAAAGGAATAAATAAATAAATAAAACTCGTAATGACAAAAAAAAAGTGAATTAAAGAGAAGTGAATGATCCAAATGGTCGTGAGAATCTATGTTACTCTAATTGACTTTTACTCCACGTTGTTTACCTTTCATATAGACTTTGCCAGATTACTCCGCCTCTCTCTATTTGTTTACCGAGTTTCAGTGTATTCCAGCATCACTAATGACCGCTCTGTTTGCCTATGCGCTTGAGGTCGGTCGGTGAGAGCCTGCGAGGTGTAGATTCTTGCCTCGCTTCTTTGTTTGCTTTACTTGAGGTTCCTTCTATATTTTAAAGTTTTGTTTTTTTCCATCAATGTTTTGTTGTTTTTTATGCCTTGTCTGTAGCCTATTCTCTGTCTTTCTGTCTGTCTCTGCCTCTGTCTATCTCCGTCTCTCCTTCTCTCTCTCTCTCTCTCTCTCTCTCTCTCTCTCTCTCTCTCTCTCTCTCTCTCTCTCTCTCTCTCTCTCTCTTCCCCCCCACTCCCCCCCACACACATAATTATATATCAATATTTATCAGTATTTTTCCTCGCTAATCTTAATTCAGCTAATGCATACGTCTTCTTTGTGTGTGTCTTTAATTAATAACTTACTTTCTCCTCGCTTATCAGCCACACTAAAAAAAAAAAATGTCGTAATAAAAAAAATAACGTAATGACTTAACGCTTCACTGGGAACGGAGATGGTCGCTTTCACGCTTCAGGTATACTATGAAGAGAATTATGAAGCAAACGACCGCTGGAAGAGTGCAAGGAGAGACATCTTAATCATAAACACCTGTGGAAATGACCGTGAAATTTGAGGGAAAGAAGCCAACAGGTGGGAAAGTAATTCTGTCACATGCTGTCAAGATGTGATGGAAAGGAAGAGGGAGGGAGGCAAGCAGGGAAAGGAGGGAGTAAATAAAGGAGGGAAGGAAGAAAGGGAGGTAGGAAGAGAGAAAAAAAAGGCGAAAAGAGAATGGAAAATGGAAGGGAAGAAAGGAAGAGGAGATGAGGGGAAGTGAAGGAACGGAAGGAAGGAAGGGAGAGAGGGAAGAAAGGTGGAAAAAGGAAGTAAAATGGAAAGGAAGAAATGAAGCGTAAATGAGGCTAGTGAAGGAAGGAAAGAACGGGTGAAGAAGGAAGGAAGGAAGAGAAGGAAGGGAAAAAAGAATGATGGAAAAAGGAAATAAAATGGACAGGGAGGAGAAAAGTGTAATCAAGGCGGAAAAAAGGAATAAAAATTTTTTTTTAAAAAAAGGAAGGACGATGAAAGTGAAAGTAGAACAAACGAAAGTGTGACGATAGGGAAAAAAAAGAGGCTGATCGAAACACACACACACACACGTATACATGTTCTCGTGGGAAAGAATATCCTCTGAAAAATATTAAAAAAAGATAAAAGAGAAGAAAAACAATAAAAATATCGAACAAATGATCAAGCCCTTGCAATTCAACCTCGTCTGTCGTAAGTGATGATGAAGGTGGTGGTGGTGGTGGTGGTGGTCGAAGGTTCATGACGTCACCCCAGCCACACCCTCCCAACATTGCTCTAATAACACACCCAGCATCCGTTTTCTTTCATCACTGCGTGCGCTTATCAGTAAATAGATCGGCCTTACCTCACCCCTCACCCCCCTCGTCCTTCTCCTCCCCCCTCACCCCCCTCCTCCTTCTCCTCCCCTCTCTCTCTAATGGCGCTAAACTCAAATGTCGACAAGTTCATTCAGATTGCACAAAATTCTGGTCTGGTTATATATGTAATTCTATGTAATTCTCCCTCCCATTCCTTTGCCTTTCCAATCTTTCTCTCTCCCTCTCTTCATTCATTCTCCCACTCACCCT
This sequence comes from Eriocheir sinensis, assembly GCF_024679095.1. Classification (NCBI taxonomy): domain Eukaryota; kingdom Metazoa; phylum Arthropoda; class Malacostraca; order Decapoda; family Varunidae; genus Eriocheir; species Eriocheir sinensis. The sequence continues at coordinate 7,771,804 of NC_066542.1, read as the reverse complement.
CTCCAGCCTAGTAATGAGCCAACAGGCTTTCTGCTGCCTGCTAGTCCATGTTTCCATGTTACTTCTCCCTTTTCCTTCTGACCTTCCTCTCCCTTTCCCTTCCTACATCTCTGTTTCTCCCTTTCACTCCCTATCTTCCTCCCTCTACCTTTCTCACATCCCTCCCAGCATCCTTGTCCCACCCTATCCTTCTCACCCTCCCCATCCTTACTTCACACTTATCTCCGTCCCTTTCAGCATCCTTCCCTCACCGTCTCCTTCCCTCCATCCTTACCTCACTCCCTCTCCCTCCCTCCCTCCCTACCCACCCACCCACCCATCTATGACCTTGTATACCTTCCTACCTGCCTGCCTTTGCCTTAATATCCTTGCTCTCTGCCTATATGCGTGACCAAACTGAGATTAAGAGGGCAGATTTTTGTTATTTGTATTTATGATTAAGTTTGACCCGTTTTCTTCATGTTCCATTCCAGCCCGCCTTCCCCACCTCCTCCCTCTCCTTCTCTCTCTCTCTCTCTCTCTCTCTTTTTCTTCTTTTTTTCTTCTTCACCCCCTCTTCCTTTTTCCACATATCAGTTATATTTTTTTCTTATTTCTACACTCTTTTTCTTCTTCTCTCCACCTTCCTTATTTTTTCCCTACCATTATCATTCTTTTTTTCTTATTTCTTCTTTGTCTTCTTTTCTTCTTCTTCCCCTTTGTTCCTTTTCTTTCTTATCACTTGCATTCTTTTTTCTTATTTCTTCTTTGTCTTCTTTTCTTCTTTCCACCCCCTAATTTTTCCCTACCATTATCATTCTTTTTCTTATTTCTTCTTTGTCTTCTTTTCTTCTTTCCACCCCCTTTATTTTTCCCTACCATTATCATTCTTTTTTCTTATTTCTTCTTTGTCTTCTTTTCTTCTTCTTCCCCCTTGTTCCTTTTCTATCTTATCACTAGCATTCTTTTTCATATTTCTTCCTCTTTTTCTTCTTTTTTTCCGTCCCCCTCCCTTCCTTTTCTCTCTCATATTAATATCATTCTTTTTCTTGTTTCTTCTTTTCCTTTTCTTCTTCTTCCTTTTTCTTTTTTTCTATCATCAGTACCATTTTTTTCTTATTTATTTATTTATTTTCTTTTTCCACCTCCTCCTTTACTACCCCTAGAGGTTGGGTTTCAGTTGCTTCCTCCACGCACGCCACTGACCCGCCCCCCTGCACGCACACCCAAACCCGCCCTGCCCTGCCCTGCCCTGCCCTCCGTTAAGGCCGTCGAGCTCCGTTGGAAGAGGGAAAGACATGGAGGACGGAAGGGAGGGAGAGGAGGAGTGAGGGATAAGGCGTGGCCCATTGTCTCTGCAGCATGAAGAAAATGGGTCAAGCTTATTAATCGGGAGAAAACAAGATCATAGACGCCTCAAACCAAGGCCATGCTCAAACTCGATCTGGTCACGCAAATGTGCAACGCGGAAGGGAGAGAGGCGAAGGAGGGGAGGTAGGAAGGGAAGGAAAGAAGGGTGGGTAAGATGGAAGGGAGAGAAGGGAAAGGAACGGAAGGGAGAGGAAGGGTAAGGAAAGGAAAGGAAAAGGAAGGGAAGGGAAGGGAAGGGAAGGGAAAGGAAAGGTAAGGAAAGGTACGGTAACGAAAGGTAAGGAAAGGTACGGTAACTAAAGGTAAGGTAAGGAAAGGAAAGAGAAGGTAAGGTAAGAGAAGGAAAGGTAAGAGAAGAGGGTAAAACAAGACGAGGGAGGGAAAGGGAGCAAAGAAAAAAGAATTAAAGGAAGGGATGAAGGGGAGGAGAAATGAAAGGAGCGAAGAAGGTAAAGAAAGGGAGGGTACGCAATCAAGAAAAGGAAGGAAGACAACGAAGAGGGGAAAGAAGGGCTCGGGAGGGATAGGAACCTCGAAGAAATCCCTTATATCGATCCTTTCTATTCATCATTCTTTAGATTTTGTAAAGTCCTCGTCATTTCTCTAAGGGGGGCAAGGAAAAAAATATATTCCTTCTTTTGTTCACGTCTTTTCTTAATTTGTTTTATGCCCCTGATGTTATTTTTTTTTTAGAGGCAACTGAAGAAAGAATGAATCGACAATGAACATTTTTTTTCATTCACGCTTCACTTCTTTCTTTATCAACCTCTTTCTTTATTCACTCTTCTTTTCATCTCTTATCCCCATCATTTCATTAACCCAAAAGTAGAAGAGAAAAAGGAGGCTGTCATGACCTTTCCATCCTTTCATTAGTCACGTCTTTCATCTCATTCTTTCTCATCCCGTCATTTCCGGAAGGAGGAGGAGTGTGCAGGAGACGGTAGGAAGGAGAGGGAGGGCGCGGTATCCTTCGTGACTGGACGGCCGGAGCACAGTGGAGGGCGTCTGTTGAGAACAGGGAAAGCAAGGTCGCTGCATGGCTCTCTTCCTCTCCTCCTCCTTCGCCACGGTGACTAAGACGAAATGACGCGTACGACTCCTGTATCCGTCTTGTCTTCCCGGGAGCTATTTCGAGACTCGCCCTCATTGTCGTGGTGATGATGGTAGTGGTGGCGGTGGTGATATAGATAGATGGTGGTTGTTATCGTTGGCCATCTTCCGCCTCTGGTCTAGCTATATTCACGAGGGTCTTTGTTTGCTCTCCTTTTTAGATTTCTTTTTCTCGTTCTCAATTGCGGTGGTGGTGTTGGTGCGGTGGTGGTGGTGATCAAGATGGCTGCGGTGATCATTGGCGGTTGGTTGTAGTCTGTGATCTTGTTCTTATTGCCTTCTTCTACCGTCTTCCGCATGTTGCAGTTGTTGTTCTTGTTTTCCTTTACGTTCATGAGTTCTTGGGTTGCTTCGTGTGTGTGGGTCATATCATTAAACACTTCGTCTCCCAAGCACACATATTTGACTAGGCCTTCGTAGGAGTTTCGGGCATTTCCTGGAACACACGTTAGGTTAGATTAGGTCTAATCTAACCTAATGTGTGTTCCAGGTAAAATGGCGAGCCGAATGTGTTCATCAGAGAGTTAACGTATAAAAATAAAAATAGAACCTAACCCAACCTTACGTGTGTTCCAGGTAAGATGATGAGCCGAATGTGTTCACTTGAGTGTTAAAGTATAAAAAATAGCACCTGTCCTAGCCTGTTCTAAGGTGCTGTAACGGAAAGTATTTAATATGGATTGTAATTTCAACGTAAGATAAAGAAACACACACTTGTGTTCGTAGCGCCCGTGGCTGGGAGCTGGGAGTTAACGTATAAAAAAGAATAGCACCTGTCTTAACCTGATCTAATGTGTTGTAACGGAAAGTATTTAGTAATGAGTGTAATTTCAACGTTAAGATAAAGAAACACACCCTTATGTTCTTAGCGTCCGTGGCTGGGCGGTGACGCTCGGTGAAAAAGTACCATGACTGTGTGCTTTAGATGACGACATGTTTGAATTCCATAGTGGTCGCGTGTACCAAGATATCGGGAGAGTTCTCGAGTGGGCGAAAGATTAATAGAGAAAACATTCATTCTGGAACGACCTTCTTTCTATTGTATTTCTTCTTTCCTTTTTTGAAGAGAAGAATATCGAGACAATTAAGGAGTTATAGATTTTTTTGGTCATCCTTATGTTCTCTATGTAAAAGTAGTGTGCCATATGTGCCTTTTCATTTGCTATTCTTTACTACTTGGTCCGTCTCACTATACCGTAAAATATAATCTGCATTCAGTATGTTTTGGGTGTTTTTTATCTGTATTTATCTAGTCCTTGGTCCGTCTCAATCAATGTACCGTAAAATATAATCTGGATTCAGTATGTTTTGGGTGTTTTTTATCTGTATTTATCTAGTCCTTGGTCCGTCTCAATCAATGTACCGTAAAATATAATCTGGATTCAGTATGTTTTGGGTGTCTTTCATCTGTATTCATCTAGTCTTTGGTCCGTCTCAATCAATAATTATACCTTAAAATATAATCTGCATTCAGTATGTTTTGGGTGTTTTTCATCTGCATTTATCTCGTCCTTGGTTCGTCTAATTATACCGTAAAATATAATATGGATGCAGTATATTTTAGGGTATTTTTCATCTGCTGTCCTTAACTTCTTGTTCTGTCTCATTATACCGTAAAATATAATCTGCATTCAGTATGTTATGAGTGTTCTTTCAGCTGCTTTTATCTAGTCCTTGGTCTGTCTCATTATACCGTAAATAAAATATGCATACAGTATATTTTGGTGCTCTTTCATCTGCTTTTCTTAATCCTTGATCCGTCACATTATACCGTAAAATATAATATGCATGGGGTATGTTATGAGTGTTTTTTCATCTGCTTCCTCCTTGGGCCGTCTCATTATACCGAGAAACTATGTATTAGACCCTTACGTGAGACCTCGAGCTGCCATTTACGTAACATTATGGCAATACATCAGCACCCCAGCCCTTCACCCATTCCCTCTGGCACTACCCTGAGTCAATGATAACTGCGTGACAAATGACGTAATGTCCTCCACGTCCTCGCCCGGATATATGAAAAGCTTCCTTATCTACGCACGTGAGCCGCGCAGTAAGTTCGGAGGCGACTCAGGGCAGAATATTCAACAAGTTTCGTTTATCTGCAAAGGTCAATCCCTATGTCAAGGCAAGGAGGGAATTATTCTGCTGCTAATACGCTGCTCCTTCCTGCTTCCCGTCATTGTTATGTTAAGCAGCGGCTCGTGACGTGCTGGTGAGGTAAGGTGACGGTGGGAACAGGGCGGGAAGAGGTGGAGGCACTGGGGACGAAAGGGAAGGAGCTGCATGCATGGGCGGGGTTTCAGGAAGCAGGAGAGGAAATAAATGATTATGAAGGAGAATGAAAGTGATGGATGAAAAGAAAAAAGGAGAGAGTGATAAAAGGAGGTGAGGTGACGGTGATAACAGGGCAGGAAGAGGAGGAGGCGCTGGGGACGAAAGGGAGGGAGATGCATGCATGGGAGGGGTTTCAGGAAGCAGGAGAGGAAAGAAATGATTTTGCAAGAGAATGAAAGTGATGGGCGAAAAGAAAAAAGGAGAGAATGATAAAAGGAGGTGAGGTGACGGCGGGAAGAGGAGGAGGCACTGGGGACGAAAGGAAGGGAGGGAGATGCATGGGAGGGGTTTAAGGAAGCAGGAGAGAAAAGAAACGATTATGCAGGAGAATGAAAGTGATGGGCGAAAAGAAAAAGGTGGGGATAATAAAAGGAATATGGAGAAAGGAGATGAAAAGGGAGAGAAGAGAAACTATGCATGAGAATAAAAGACGGATGGGCAGAAGGAAAGATTAAGAAGAAAATGGAGAAGGGAATAAAAAATGGAAAAGGAAAGGAATAGAAATGAAGAGCAAGATAAAGAAAGGTGAGAGGTGAATAGACAGTGGGTAGGATAGGGGAGACAGGGACATTACAGGAGTTACAAGACTGTCTCCTAGCCTAACTACACTTACTGAGCTAAAAAAAAGTATTCAAGTAAAAGAGGAACTGCTGACACTGACCGTGGTGTTGGTAATACTGCACACAACCTTACATCATAATTCAGTCTCCAGCGAACACAATGGCAGTAATTACAATACAGAGTAGCTACAGGTATACCATAATCATCAGTAATGTAGAAGGCATACTCTGGAACTTTAAATACCTTGGCTTTCGTCCGTTGATACAATACCTAATGAACCGGATCTTTGAGGCGAACAGCCGGCATGTTAATGAAAATACGGATAATAGGAGGAGGAAAAGAACAAGGAAGAAAATAGACAGACGAAAGGTAAAAGATGGTGAAAAGAAGAAAAATGTGAGACAGCGAACTCGACGAAGACAAAACTAAGAACGAGAATAGTATGGAATGAAGAAAACGACATTGATATCTGTTAAAAAGAAGAAAGAGAAGAGGAAGAAGAAGAAAAAAAATATGGAGACAGCGAACTCGACGAAGACACAAAACTAAGAACAAGAATAACAAGGAAAGAAGAAAACGACACACTGATATCAGTTAAAAAGAAGAAAAAAAAGAGGAAGAAGAAGAAAAATAAAAAAATATGGAGGCAATGAACACGAAGAAGACAAAAAACAAGAACAAAAATAATATAGAAAGAAGAAAATGACACTAATATCTATTAAAAAGAAGAAAGAGAAGATGAAGAAGAGGAAGACGAAGAAAAAAAGAAGAAGAATTAGAAAAAGAAAAAGTTGAAGAAGAAGAAAAAAGAATAAAGGTCAAGAATAATAATAAGAAGACGAAAAAAGGAAAAAAAGAAAGGAAATATGAAGAAGAAAAAGAAGGGTGTCAGCGAGACGCCTTTGTTCCCCCAGCTGGTGCCATTGTGTATCTCAGAGCTCAGAGCCGCTGCGTAAGATCTAGATATACCAGGCGTGTCTTGAGTCTGGGGTCGGGAGTGAATGCAAGCACGCTGAGGGTCCGGGGTATAGCTGGGCGGCGCTTCGAGGCCATACGTGCAAATAAGCCGTCGAGGAACAATAGCGTATGGAGCGATGATACCAGGTCACGTCACACGCCTTCACGGTAAGCCTGATCAAACGGTGGCTCTTCTCTCTTCTCTTTATCCCTGGTTTCCTCATTCTTAGATATCTTTTTTTTCTTTGTTGTTGTTGTTTTTGTTTTGTTTTTCCTCTTCTTCGTTGTTGTTGTTGTTCTCATTCGTTGTCGTTTTTTTCGTTTCTCTCTCTCTCTCTCTCTCTCTCTCTCTCTCTCTCTCTCTCTCTCTCTCTCTCTCTCTCTCTCTCTCTCTCTCTCTCTCGCCCTTGGACAGCAAAAACCTTACTACTAAAGCTCTCGACCACGCCAATGAGAGCAGGAAGTTCTTACACACACACACACACACACACACACACACACACGCACGCACGCACACACACACACACACACACAAGGAAGCCAAGCGGAGTAGAGCAAGGCACGGACTGGGGCAGGAGGGCAGGCAACAAGCATCTCTATAGGACCCTTGAGGTTTATCTGCGTGTGTATGTGTGTGGGTGTGGGTGTGTCTGGGTGTGAGCGGGGTCGACACGAAGCTTGGGTGTGAGCGTGACCGGCGAGGCATGAAAAGCGCGGGAAGAATAGCAGGTCTTACTCACGAAGGTTTTCTTTATGATTCTACTTACCGCCGCCATCCGTCCCTCCGTCCACGCTGAGGATTTACTGCTGAGGCCATTCATGCGGTTTCCTTTTGCTACTTCGACTGTCAGATTTGTACTTCGATTTCCTCTTTTTTTTATTTATTTATTTATTTATTTTTTTACAGCAGAGGAGACAGCTCAAGGGCAAAAAAAAAAAAAGGAAACGATAATAAAAAAAGACCACTGCTACTACTACTACTACTACTACTACTACTACTACTTTATTACACACACACACACACACACACACACACACACACACACACACACACACACACACACACGTACTCAGTAAAGTCCAATGCAAATGAGGTTGAAAACTGTGCTCTCGAGTTGACCTGAGCATCACGACGAACCTGGCTCACACGGGTGCTTGTGGCGGCGGTGGTGGTGGTGGTACTTGTGGTTGTGATGGTGGTGGTCAAGGTTCCTTGCCCTCACTTCTGTCACCCCTACCAAGTCCTTGCCCTCACTTCTGTTTCGTCCCGTCACCCCGATACAACGCACCCAAGACCTCGGTGCCTCAGCTGGTCTGCATGTTAACATTTCCTGAGAGAGTATAGGTCGTAGAAATAAGGAAATAAAGTCATGTGGTGCAGAGAAAAGAATGAAACTGCGAAGATACTAATAAACTCAGGGATTAGAAAGTTAGATAGCATAGGGATGGCATGTGTACAGAGTCTCGTTCAGCGTGGCCGCCGAAAGGGTAGAGACGTGTAGTTAGCAAGTTCAAAGGAGTAGTTAGCATAAATTTAGTGATGGAGAGAAAGGGAAACAACACCGCAGTCGACGTTGAGCATTGAGAGGAAAAGAGTTGCAGAGAAAAGAATGAAAGAGCGAAGGAGCAGAGATATAGTTAGCATGTTCAAAAGAGTAGTTAGCATAAATTTAGTGATGATAGAGAGAAAGGAAGCAACACCGTAGTCGATATTGAGAATTGAAAGGCTAAAGACTGAGAGTTAAGAGTTGCAGAGAAAAGGATGAAAGAGCGAAGGGGTAGAGGCATGCAGTTAGGAAGTTCAAAAAAGTAGTTAGCATAAATTTAGTGATGGAGAGAAAGGGAAACAACACCGTAGTCATTATTGAGAGTTGAGAGGCTAAAGACAGTCTTGTGTACAGAGTCTCGTTCAGTTCAGTTTCTTGAATAGTTGGAGTTGCTGAAATAGTATACTCCAAAAATACAAGAAAGAAAAGAAAAAAAATTAGCAAGCAAGAGCACTTCGTTGATACATTAGTTCCGTCAAGTTGTTTTGTGGTTGTGCTTGACTGTGCTGGGTCACGACGTTTCTGGGTCACGAAGAGAGGTGGGATCGAGGGGTGGGGCTCATACTGGGGAAGGAGAGAGGAAGGGAGTGTGGCGGAAGACTAGAAGAGAGGACGAAAATAAGACGAAAATAAGATAACAGGAGAGGAAAGGAGAGAGGCAAGCAAAGGAGAAGATTGGTGAGTAGAAAGGAAGGGAGAAGAGAGTAAAGCAGATGAAGGGAAAAGAGAGAGGAGTGGACAGCAGAAAAGAGAGGGGAGAGAGGAAAGTGGAGGGAAGGAAAGGATAGAAATGGGAAGTAGATAAGAGTAAAGGACCAGGAGAAGAGAAAATGGAAAGGAAAGAAAAGCTGCCATTAGTAAAGAGAACAGAAGAGAGGAAAGGAGAGATGAGAGCATTCAGTAAAGGAGCGGAAAGGAGGAAAGAGAAAAGCAGAAGAGAGGGAGGGAGAAAAGAGGACAGTAAAGAAGCGGGAAGGAGGAACGAGAAAAGGAGAAGAAAGGGAGGAAGAAAAGAGGGCGGTAAAGAAGCGGAAAGTAGAAAAGAGGAAAGGAGAGAAGAGGAATAGAGAGAAGAGTAGAAGAGTGGAGTAAAGATGAAAGCAGATGAGATGAAAGGAGATAGTAGACAATAGAGGAAGCACAGACACGAGGGCGCGAGCATTGCCTTCCCCGCCCATCACGCCTCTCAAACCACGCTCCGGGTACACTAATGCCCACACCCACCTCCACCCACCTCCACCTACCCATTCACGCACGCACAACTCTCACTCTCCGCCGCGTCTGCTCCATCCTTCCACACCACCTAGCTCCACCCCGCCCAACCCCACCCGGCTACCACCTCCCACTCCCTCCCCTCGCAGCTCCACCCCGCTCAACCCCACCCAGCAAGCACCTCCTACCCCTCCCACCCCCAAACAACCTCGACCCCTCTGTATTTAGTTGTGGTCAATCGCCGTATCAACCACATGCTCTGTTAGCTTAAGAATCAAGGGTATAATGTTGCTTGTAATGCTAACTAGATAAAGCTGGTAGTTGGTCAGTCATTAGCGAGCAGTGAATTGTTTTTTTGTGAGAATATGAGATTTCACCTTTCACCACGCAACTATTGGATGTAGGCCGTATTATTAAAAAGTAGTAGTGGTAGTAGTAGTAGTAGTAGTGGATATTGTTATTGTTGTTGTCATTGTCGTATATTATCAAATGTTAGGTAAGTCACTATACAATATCATCAGTAATATCACCTGACAATTTTGATGTTTAAGTCAATCTAGAGAACGGATGTCACTTACGTATGCTAATCAGGTGTTATGGTGCCCTAGATTAGTTTACTGTACCGTGTTTACCTGTCTGATTACCTGCCTGACTGTCTCTCCTCCTACCTCGCTGTCTTGCTTCTCTATGGAGTTTACGTTTGAGTGTGAGAGATTCGTCTTTGATTGTTATTTTATTTCCTTTTATTTCTTTTTTCTTGCGCCATTATGGGTTGATGTTTATTGCCGTGCTCCATTTTTTCTCTATTTTCCTTCCCCCGACTTTCCTCTCACAACCTTCGATGACGCATAAGTACTCGCTCACTCACTCACTCAAACACAAAATGGAGGTTCGTTCACTCGCTCACTCACTCACTCACTCATTCTTTCATCCAGTTAAACACTCGATCTGGTTCATGTGTGTGTGTGTGTGTGTGTGTGTGTGTGTGTGTGTGCTAGTAGGAAATGCAAGCGTATGTGCGTGAAAACAAAAGAAAAAAAAACCGAGCAGTCATCAAAAGCTCGCAGGGGAGAACACACACACACACACACACACACACACACACACACACACACACACACACACACACACACACACACACACACACACACACACACACACACACACACACACAAAACCTCGAGATACAACGTGAGGGAAAGTAAGATGCAATTTCGAGGGCCGGAAGAGCTGCTGGTGTGCTTAGCGAAGGTGTTCTTGTTTGGAGAGTAATACGTAAGAGAGTGATTCAGGCGAGTAATGAGAGGCTAGGAGTGTGGGAGTGGGTGGGTGGGTTGGTTGATGGGTGTGGTTAGGCGTAGGCAATAATGTGTAATAGTAGAAGTAGTAGTAGTAGTAGTAATAGTAGTAGTAATAGTATTAGTATTAGTGTTAGTATTAGTATTAGTATTAGTATTGGTATTGGTGTTGGTATTGGTATTGGTATTGGTATTGGTATTTGTAGTAGTAGTTGTAGTTGTAGTAGTAGCCCTGCATTTCTATTTGGTACCCACTTTTCTTCCCCATCAGTGTTTCGCCTCCTAACCGAGTTTTAGCACCCATGGTTCATCGGGCAGAGTGCAGATGACGAGGCCTTTCACGGGCAGTAAAAATGAGGAACAGGGCCGCGGTGGCAAGCAACCTGCAATCTTCAACTTCTCACGTCCCGAACACCGCCCCGTCTCTCACTCTCACTCTTCGCTTCCCCGACAAGAGAGAGGTAATGAAGGGGATGGTTAAGACGAAGTGAACGGAAGGGAAAGTATGATGGAAGAAAAAGGAGTGTAGGTAAGGAAGGGTTGAGATAAAGGGAACGAACATAAAGGAACATAAAGGAAGCGAACTGAAAGAAATATATTGTGAAAGAAAAGAGTGTAGGTTTGGTGTAATCAGTTTTCCCTTCCTTATATCACCTGTGTAGGTTTGGTGTAATCAGTTTTCCCTTCCTTATATCACCTCCCCTGCAAGAGAGAGTGAAGAAAGGAAGGGATGAGGTAAAGGGAACGTAAGGGAAGCGGGCGGAAAGAAGTGTATCGTGAAAGAAAGGAGTGTAGGTTTGGTGTGATCAGTTTTCCCTTCCTTATATCACCTCCCCTGCAAGAGAGAGTGAAGAAAGGAAGGGATGAGGTAAAAGGAACGTAAGGGAAGCGAACGGAAAGCAGTGTATCGTGAAAGAAAGGATGTTTTGTGGTACCTGTGATCAGTTTTCCCCTTCTGAGTTTTCCCTTCTTGAGCTTTTCGTGAGGCGCACTTGCATATACTTAAACATATCGAGCTCCATTACGACAATTTTCCAAGGCCACAGAGAATAATAAACGGATTTTCCTGGGTGATTTATCCTGTTCATGGCATTAAACAGGCAAACTAGACACATGACTTCATACATACTAATACGACGTTTAAGCAGTCAGGAGGTAAGATTATGGGAGGGAGCACGTTCTCATTTATAGTTCCAGTGTGTTGCTACCATTTATTTTTTTCTATACTTACCATCTTAGTTCGCCTCTTACCTGAAAAAAAATAAACCAGTAATCCGAAGAGACTTAAAGGTTGTCTGCAGGGGTGTCAACTTTCTTCCATTTTTTACTCGTTTGTGGTCAGTGTGTGCTGCTGAGTCAGTCTGGGAGGGCGTGTTTGCAGGGGAAGGTGCAATACTTATCTGATTTTTTTCTGACCCGCTCTTAGAAAGGTTCAAGTAATAAATGTGTTGTGTCATCGTTTCCCTTTTTTTTTATAGTTTTGTAGGAATATATATTAACCTTTTACCGTGTGTGTGTGTGTGTGTGTGTGTGTGTGTGTGTGTGTGTGTGTGAGTGAGTGATCGCCTCCCTCCTTATTGGGCGGCGCTTGGATTTTGCAAACACTACACCTCGTATGTAGGGCTCTGGGTTATCAAGTTCTCCCTACCTCCCCGCCACACCCGCTCCCCTTTACCCCTCCCTATACTGCATTTCCCTACTTTTTCCCCTCCCCCGCCGCCCAGGAGTGGAGGATTTTGCAAACAGCACGCCGGGGTATACATATAAGGTGCCCGATAAACAATAACTACACCAGAACAACTTACGAACCTACACCTTACAACTGTGCACGCCTACTGTCTCTCCTATTCCCCACCTGTACCTTCACCACTAACCCACTTCCTCTTCGTACTATACCCTTGATTAAAAGAAAAAGAAAAACTCTACACCTTGTATGTAGGACTCCTGGTTATCACGTACCAACACGCCGAGGGACCTGATACAGTGCTGCCCTCTGTCAAAATTCAGCATAGAAAGTCCCCAATTAGTAAGCGTCTTGAGAGAGGGAAAGGGAGAGAGAGAGACAGACCGATAGAATGATAAATAGATGGAGACAGATATATAGAACTCCAATTAGATAAATAGAGAGAGAGAGAGAGAGAGAGAGAGAGAGAAAATAAGGCGTCCTTCATGCTATTGGGGGGTGGGTCACTTTTACTTTCCAAACCGTGAAAGACAGTGCGCTCTTGTGAGGGGAGAGAGAGAGAGAGAGAGAGAGAGAGAGAGAGAGAGAGAGAGAGAGAGAGAGAGAGAGAGAGAGAGAGAGAGAGAGAGAGAGAGAGAGAGAGAGAGAGGCAAACAAACAAATAGACAGACAAACAGACAAACAAACAAGTAAACAAGTAAACAGGCACTGACTAAACCACACACAATAAATCAATGCAAACACACACACACACACACACACACACACACACACACACACACACACACACACACACACACACACACACACACACACACACACACACAATAGATACATAAATAGATAGATAGATAGATAGATAGAAACCCAGCACAGGAGGCGGTGATACACACAACTTACTAAACCAATATTGTCATCAACCTGTATATACATATCTCCAATTAACCTTTCCCGAGACATTGATCTTGGCGCCCAGAAGCAGTACATGACAAGCACTACGCCCCACTCCACCGGGAAGACCCTCGCCGGTGACTTGCTTAAAACCATATGAGGAAGGAGAAGGGAGAGGTGGGGTGGGAACGCTTGTGTATGGGATGGCAGAGTGAAGTGCAGTAAGCGGGGGAAGGTGACACGAAGGAGGGGAGGTAATGGTGGGGAGGTGGGGTGAGGTGTTAGTGTCCGGGGTGAGCAGTGATGGTAATGGGAGGGGAGGGGAAGAGGTAGCGTGGGAATGGTTGTTTATGGGAATTTGTGGGTTGGTGGCTCACGAAGCGCGGGAGAGAAGGAGGGCAAGGAAAGGGAAGGAGATGGGTGAGGTCTGCGAGGAAAGGGAAGAAGAGGGGAGGAAGAGGGGGAGACTCCGTTATCTGTATTGGGTATGTAGGGGGGTTGTTTGAGTCTCTCTCTCTCTCTCTCTCTCTCTCTCTCTCTCTCTCTCTCTCTCTCTCTCTCTCTCAAGTGTCATTCATTGTTACATCATCGTCCCTCTCCTCCTCCTCCTGAACGGTTAACTTTCTCTAGTATTTTTTTTTCTTTTTTTTTTTCCTCTCTTCTTCCTCTGTTCTCCATTTGGTATTCATTGTTCTTTGTTTCTTCACTCGACACTTTTTTTCTCTCTCTCTCTTAACTGGGGACCGTATTGTTGTCTTTGTTTTTTTATGCAGTTAAAGGGGGGGAGGAGGGGGGTCTACGGTTTGCACAGAAGGGGAGATATTTTTTTAGGATACATCTCACGTCTTCCTCTGTACTAACACGGGTGATGATTAAGGAACAGACAAACGATAAAACAACAACAACAAAGATAATATAATGTCACTGTTATGCTACTTCTTTAAACATGATAAAAAAAAAAACGATTAAACCTCCTTATTATATCTGCTTATCATTATGACGTTGGTATATGGACACATGATATAATAACCTTTGCAGATTTTCCTCGTTGCTAATTTATGCGTTGTTAATGGCCTCTTAGCGTTTACCTGGCGGTGTTCCTGCGTGTTTAACCTTTACTTTCACCTTCAGTCTCTCTTCATCTATCCTGTCATTGTATTTGCATGTCCGTGTTATGCCTCGCCCGCCTATTCACTTCGTTTGCTTGATGCTCGTCGTGGTGGTGATACGGAGGGTGATGGTGGTGGTGATGGTGGTGGAGGGGGGGGGGAGTTACAGTAAAGGAGATAGTTTTTTTTTTCATATTTTTGTTTCTTTCCTTTTATTTTTTTCTTTTATTTTACTTTTTTTCTTTCCTATTTTGTATTTTTTTTTTTTTCAGGAGGTAGCTCAAGGGCAAAACTAGATAAATAAATACATCATAGTCCGCTAATCACCTCTCCTATAACAAAAAAATTAAATATGAGTAACCAAAATAGAGGTCAAATTTCGTATGGTAGTGGTGGTGCGAGGTGATTAGAGAAGATGGTGGTAGGGGTGGTTAGTGGTGTTAGTGTCACGCTTTCCCCCTTCCCATCCCTCTCAGGTGTTTAAACTATGGACGGGGCGAAGGTGTGGCGGGCGGGGCAGAGAGGTGACGCGGGGTTAGGTGGAGGGCGTGAAGGGGGAAGAGGGAAGGAGAGGCAGGAGGAGCGGAAGTGATAGTTAAGAGACCAGCACCAGCAACTGTACACTCCTGCCTTTCTCTCTCCCCCATCTGTACCTTCTGCACTAACCCACTTCATATTATACCCTTGATTAAAAAAGAAAAGAAAAAAAAACGAGATAGAGAGAGGAAAACCGTAATGTATGTGTGTTGGAATGATTTGAGGGCGATAACAGACGAAAAAAGGACTAACGCAAAGATGAAATAGATGTAGATTGAGGTTCGATAATATAATGGGAAAGAGTAAGGACCATCGAGAGTATCGGCTGCAGCGTTACCGTAATGGAGGAAAGGAAAACTAATATATGTGTGTGTTGAAATGATTTAAGGGTGATAACACAGACGGAAAAAGGACTAACGCAAGGATGAAATAGATGTAGCATGAGGTTCGATAATATAATGGGAAAGAGTATGAGCTGCAGCGTTACCATAATGGAGGAAAGGAAAATCGTTATATATGTGTGTGTTGGGATGATTTAAGGGTGATAACAGTGACGAAAAAGGACTAACGCAAGGATGAAATAGACGTAGTTTGAGGTTCGATAATATATTGGGAAAGAGTAAAAACCATCGAGAGTATCAACTGCAGGGTTACCAGACTATACCATACTTTTAGACCATTGCTCAAAACTGTCGTACTCACACAGATAACGATATTCAATTAAAGTCATTATTAAAACCGTTCATTATCTATATTTTTTAGAGGTAGTTGTGGGGCAGAAACGGAAAGTCCAGTGTGTTAGGTACGATAATTTGGTAACATTAATATCAAGGCATCAATTAGTACACCTCTTCTCCCGTAATTGACCTCTCTTTTGGCCACTTCTCTTAACTCTTTTCATACGAGCAGCGATTTGCGGGCTTTTTTTCCCCTTGAGCTGTTTCCTTTACTGTAAAAAAAATGAGTATAAATATGCGACGTTTGAAGAATCTGGGCTTAGTCAATTCTCCAGACGGGTATTTGAGCGCCACATCACACATCAGCCACCTCAAAGCGTTATCGTCTCTTTGAGGTTGTGTTTACATTTGGAGTTTCTGACAAAATATACCCTGGCAAGCCCTCTTCCTCCTCTTCTTCCTCTTCCTCATCCTTCTCCTTTTCTTCCTAATCCTCGTCCTCCTTCTTCTGCTTGTTATTGTTGTTGCTGTTGTTGTTGTCGTTGGTGTTGTTCTTCTTCTTCGTCGTCCTCCTCCTCCTCCTCCACCACCCACTATCTTCACCACACTTAGTCATGCCTTACCCTCCCTGCCAATCTCCCCTTGATCACAGGTCCTCCCGCCTCACTCATACGCTTTCTCTCCCCGCCAGCAGGAAGGAGCTCCGTCGTGACTGCCGCTGAAGTGCAAGTAGGACAGTGCTGAGGAAAGTAAGTGTCCTCTTCTCCTACGTATCCTGTTCCTTTCATTTTTTTTTCTTGTGTGTGTGTGTGTGTGTGTGTGTGTGTGTGTGTGTGTGTGTGTGTGTGTGTTCAATTTACGTTAACATTCTAAGGAGTTTTGTGACCTGTCTTGCCGCCTCGTCTGACCATCTTCAGCCAGAGTCGTGTTAACTCACTCAAACTTGCAGATCCTCCCACTCTTCTACATCTTCCTCGAATTCCTGTGCCGCCTTCCTCCTCCTCTTTCCTCTCTAGTGTCGTCTTTCTTCTCCTCCTCCT
Source organism: Eriocheir sinensis (assembly GCF_024679095.1). Taxonomy (NCBI): domain Eukaryota; kingdom Metazoa; phylum Arthropoda; class Malacostraca; order Decapoda; family Varunidae; genus Eriocheir; species Eriocheir sinensis. The sequence continues at coordinate 7,755,494 of NC_066542.1, read as the reverse complement.
CGTCATCATCCTCATCTTCATCATCATCCTCCTCCTCTTCATCCTCATCCTCTTCCTTCATTTCTTCTTCCTCCTCATCTCGTTATCTCTGTCGCCCATCACCAGTGCTTCCTTCATACCCAAATCACGACCACAATCACCATTATCATCATAATCGCCGTTATCATCACAGTCTGTAGGCCTAGTCGCCGCTAAGCCTCGCCCCTCAGTGCTGTGGTCAACCCTCGGGGAAACATTTGCCTCTCATCAGATATATATATTTTTTTCTTAGTTTTAGTTAGATAGTTAGATACGTGTTATTGGTATGCAAAAATAGAGGAGATGGATCTTAACCCTCCCCGTCCCCCCTTGTCAAATTATATTCTTCCTCTATTCTTCTTTTTTTCTTCTTCATGTTCTGCTTCTTCTTCTTTTTCTTCTGCTTTTTTCTTCTTCTTCTTCTTTTTCTTCTACTTTTTCTTCTTTTTTCTTCTTCTTCTTCTTCTTCTTCTTTTTCTTCTGCCTTTTTTTTTTCTTCACCTTGTTTTCTATTTTTCTTCTTCTTCTTCATCATCATCTCCTTTTCAGATTATATTCTTTTTTCTTCTTTTTCGTGTTTTCTTCTTCTTTTTCGTTTTCTTCTTTCCTTCTTCGTGTTTTCTTCTTCGTTTTCTTCTTCCTCTTCTACTTCCTCTTCTTCTTCTGCCTCATCTACCTCTTCCTCCTCCTCTTCATCCCCTACACATGCACTCGAGCACCAGTATTTCCGGCATCGTCTCGTCGCCGTCGCGCTCCTCAGGGAAACACTTAGATGCGCAACGTTGCCTCGAGGGTCTGCGGGGGCGGCGGGGCGGAACGGGCGTGGCCAAGGGCGTGTGTCGAGGAGAGTGTTCCGCGTCATGCCTCGTGCAGATAACAAACAGTACAGCCTCGTCCGGGACCGTAGAGCATGGGGAGACCTTTTTTTTGCTTTTGTTTTTTAAGAGTAAAGGAAAGAACTCTATGGGCTTAAATGAATAAATAAGAAAATTCTGCTAAGTAAATATTAGAAAAGTCCGCTACTAGATAAGAAAAAATCCCGCTAATAAATATAAAAGTACGGTAAAAGATAACAAAAAAACGCTATTAAATGATAAAAAGTCCGCTAAATATAATAAAAAGTCTGCTAAATAAAATAAAGTCTGCTAAATAAAATAAAAAGTCCGCTAAATATAATAAAAAGTCTGCTAAATAAAATAAAGTCTGCTAAATAAAATAAAAAGTCCGCTAAATAAAATAAAAAGTCCGCTAAATAAAATAAAAAGGCCGCTAAATAAAATAAAAAGGCCGCTAAATAAAATAAAAAGGCCGCTAAATAAAATAAAAAGGCCGCTAAATAAAATAAAAAGGCCGCTAAATAAAATAAAAAGGCCGCTAATTAAAATAAAGTTCGCTAATAAAAAAATCAACTCTAATAAATAAAATAAAAAAGCGATACATAGGCTACTTAGGCATCTTCAAGGGCGTGGGGATGATAAGGGAAAGAGTGGTCTGCAATTTTTCATTTTTTTATCATTTGTTTTATATTTATTCATTTATCTTATGGTTAGGATCAATAAATATGCTTTTTTATGAGTCTATATTTATCGACTATACATTTTTGCTTTAAGGGCGTGAGGGTAATGAGGGAAAGAGTGATCAGCGACTCTTTATGATCTTTATATATATATATATATATATATATATATATATATATATATATATATATATATATATATATATATATATATATATATATATTTTCATTAATTATTTGGTAAGGATCAGTAGTTGTGCGTTTTAGGAATACATATTTATCGGCCATACATTTTAATTTTAAGAGCTTGAGACAGACACCCACAAACAGAGAGAGAGAGAGAGAGAGAGAGAGAGAGAGAGAGAGAGAGAGAGACCGAAAACCGCACTTTATACTACATGGTCAAGGTGGCGTTCCGCTTCTCTTCTTACCCATTTCCGCGGCAAGGGCAGGTAAATGGGACGGTAGTAGTGCCTTATTAAATATAGAGAAAATATTTGATACACAATTTCAAGAAGTAATAGCTGACATATGAGAGAGTAATGTTTAGGGGGTGATGCCTCAGCCCCACCCAAGCGGACTTCATATATGTGTGACTATAGTACTCGACTTGCTTCGTCCAGACTCTTCTCTCCGTTTCTTCATGTGACCTGGAGCTGAGGACGTGCGTAACACCATATTCCTGCAGCTCTAACATAGGAGCAGCCAGCGGTGGACGAGCCTCTGGTAGCGTGAGACAACGATGTAGATTCTTCACGCAATATGCTTTACACACGTTATCTGCAGCTCTCCTATAATATATGTATACGTATATATCTTGTAGATATGAGCGAGTTTGCTTTGGAACTGTTCCCAACACAGAATTAACTTATGGTAAGCAAAACGCTGCCGCCGACGTCACTAGCGAGGTAGGAAGGTGAACGTGAGGGGCCGTGACGGGTAGAACACCAGTCCGTTGAGCGCCTCCACGTCCTCGTGGTGGTACTCGACCGTGAAGCGCTGCGCCACCTGGAGAGAGAGACATGAAGGGACATTAGTGCCACTACAAAGAAAAATATATTAAAAGTGGCCAAAAGAATTATCCAGCTATTAAATCCGTACTTAGCGCAGAGGAGATTGTGATGTAGGTTGTGGGGATCACACGTGTCATTGAAATTGGTAACTCGCGATTCATTCTTAGGTGTTAAAAATGGCCCTTAAAGGCTTCAGTAATACGTGGTCTGCAGAAAAGTCAGTATGCAGGAGTGTCCCCAATAGCGAGACTTTGGTGGACGCAGGAGCTGGTGCCACTTGACTGTTTTATTCTCTATATGAAGTGCCTATGATGGCCACCGTTCATAGATTATCGTAGTCAGAGCATCACATTTTCCTCCTCCTCCCCCGTTAGTATCACCAGGAAGCACCAATAATTAAGCGTTTCAACGATAACAACATAAAAGCCAGTTATTGGGGCCTAGGAGACAGTTATTTGGTCGGAAATCGGGAAATATGAGAAAGTGAGTACGACAATCTGGCAACGTTGACGATGGCGCAGTTTTTTTTTTTTTTTCCGTCTTTCTCACGTAACTCTTTCTCACGGAATATCACTTTTGTTGGTCTGCGGCTGAAGCGTTTTGGGACCCGCTCGGGAAGGGCGGTAATAATGTTTATCTAACCTTTTCTTGCATGTGTCTATCGTATTGGCACTCACAACATGACTGCCGTGCCTGTTCCACTCAGTCACTATATATACTGTATTAGTAAACCAAGTCTTGCCTATGTCCTTGTTGAATCTGAATTTAATCTACGTAAACCCATTGTTACACGTCCTACCCGGCTCTCTTACCACCAGAAGAGAGAGAGAGAGAGAGAGAGAGAGAGAGAGAGAGAGAGAGAGAGAGAGAGAGAGAGAGAGAGAGAGAGAGAGAGAGAGAGAGAGAGAGAGAGAGAGAGAGAGGAATAATGGAGTATTGAAGGATTAGAGAAATGTAAGAAAACAGCACCTTCAGCCAGCCCAGTGATAAGTAATGCAAGTGTCTGGGTTCTGGCGTCTGTGGCTGAGGGCGGTGAGCCGCCAGGAGAAAGAAAGGCGTCAGGAGACAGTACGCCGCCCGCCCGGTAATGAGTCATGAAGGCTCCGTCGCTGCCGCGGGCGTAGGCGAGGGCGTGGCTGCACTGCGTCGCCGCCGGCCGAATGTTCTTAGCGCAGATACGCGTCGAGGATCAGGAGGCAGTACACGACGAGGTCCAGCACTTCCAGGCCCTCCAGGACGGCGTGCCACCAGGGCCTCCCCAACCCCGGGGGCGGCGCCTCCTGGGCACCCGGCGCTGGCTCCAGTGACTCCTCGTCGGGCACGGCCCCGCGGGCCTCGGCACTGGCTGGTAGGTCCCCCTCGTCAGGCGTAGGCTCCGGCCGGTGAAGGGCGTAGAAGAGTGCCAGGGACGATGACTCCCCCAAGTCGATCTCTGGCACTGCTGAGTCCTGGGCACTGGCTGGAGGGTCACCGCAGTGCACGCTTGGCACTGTCTGGTCCTCGGCACTGGGCGGCGGGACCCCCACGTGAGGCTCCGTCTTGTGAAGGTCTCTGTAGAGTGCTAGAGAAGAGGACTCTCCCAAGTCCACCTCTGGCATTGCCACACGGGCCTCGGCACTGGGTGGTGGGTCCCCGCAGGACGCTCCTGGCACTCCAGTGTTCTGGGCACTGGCTGGTGGCACCCCTTCGTGAGGCTCTGGCCCAGTGTGGTGAAGAGTGCGTTAGAGTGCCGGAGTGGATGACTCACCCAGGTCGACCTCTGGCACTGCCTCGTCTTGGTCACTGGCTGAAAGGTCGCTGCAGTGCTCTCCTGGCACTGTAAACTCATGGTCACTTGCTGGTGGACTCATCATGCCTGTCTGAGGCACTGCCAAGAAGGCCGAGGCACTGGCCTTGTCCGCCTTATCCGCCAGGGCAGGGCCGTGAAGCTCCTGGCTCTGGCCGAGCTCCTGCTGTCCAGGGCTGGCCGGCGCGCCGCAGCCGCCCTCGCGGGGGCCGAGGCACGCGGCATCCCCCTGGCCCACGTGCTCCCACTCACCGCCGCCGTGGCTCCAGAGCCACCCGTGGCACGCCCACGGCCTGGCGGACCCGGCCCGTGTGAACGTCAACCTGGCGACGCGGTCATCTCCGCCTTCCAGGGTGAAGCGGAGGAGGGCCGTGTCTCCGGCCACGGCCTCCTCCAGCAGGCCCAGCAGACGGTCGAGGGGCATGACCGCCGCGTAGACAGGCGCCCCGCGGCAGGAGCACTTCACCCTGACGGCGGTGCTGGGGTCTTCGTGGCGGAGCTCAACCAGCGGCAAGTGCTGCAGCTCCCCCCCCTGCACACACCTGCCCCCCTATCCCGGCACCATCCCCGGCGGGGGGCCGCGAAGCGCGCCCGCCCCAGCCGCCCCCAGCGTGAGGCGCGCCTTGCTGGCGAGTGGGGCCGTCCACGCTCCCCCCCGCGTCGCGCCGGCGTGCGCCTTCGGCGTTCAGAGTGTCAAGTGTAGTTCAAAGAACATTATAACACATAGAAGAACATAAGAACAACGAAGGTAGGCAGAGGCCGGTAGGCCTCCGGCCTGCAGCTCTTATCTGTAAGCTCCCCCCCCCAATAATCTAACCCCATCCAATATCATGAATTTTGAATTATTCTATTTGATTTTTGCCAATGACAATTCACTGGCACTCACCACATGACCACCCTGTTAGTTATCTCATCCACCCACTGTCCTGTTAGTAAATTTTGTTTTATGTCCCTGTTGAATCTGACCAGAACTCCATCTGCCATTTATCCGCCCAGTCATATAATCTGTTGAGTTCACCTTGGTCCTCCCTTTCTCTACCTCCCCGCCACACCCGCTCCCCTTTACCCCTTCCCTGTACTGCATTTCCTTACTTTTTCCCCTCCCCCGCCCAGGAGTGGAGGAAACGAGGGAATTTTCACACTTTCCTCCGTCTCGCGCCATTTTAATTCCAGGAGGAGGAGGAGGAGGAGGAGGAGGAGGAGGAGGAGGAAAAGAAGAAGAAGAAGAAGTCTTAAGCCACTATAAGACCAACCAACAACTTCACCCGAAATTGACCTCTCTTTTTGGCCTCTCTTCTCCATTATCTTTTATAGCAGCAGTGTTTAGCGGGCTTTTTTGACTTCGTTTGTTTTTGCCTTTGAGCTTCTTCCTTCACTGTAAAAACGAGAAAGAATATAACCAAGAAGAAGTAAAGTTCTGAGAGGATAAAGAGGAATGGGGAATGAGGGAAGAGGAGAGAGGGGGGAGTGAAATGATAATTCTGATGCTGAGCAGATCCACAGACAAGGAGACTTTGGCCAACTTCATCGTAGGCGCCATGTTGTTACCTGGAGAGCGCGCGATTCAAATTCATGCTGATAGTGTCTTTATGCCCTCTAGGTACTGTCAGGGTCTCGAGAACTACCTGAAGCACAACAGGAAACACTACTGTATCAGCACCCATTTGAGTTTCCCGCCGCTCTTTTGGCAACAAGATGGCGTCTGTGATGAAGTAAGCAAAACTCCTATCCTGTGGCTCTGAGACTGGGCAGGTGTTCGTGCCAGCCACGCATACGCCTCACCCTGGCCAGCAGAGTGTACATCTCCTGCTCAGCCACGCGGCGCCCCACACACATCCTGGATCCAGCGCCGAAGGGGAGGATGGCGAAGGGATGTATATCACCCAACGGCCGGTCCCTGTGCCACCGCTCCGGCAGGAACTCGTCGGGGCGAGGGAACACGGAGGCGTCCCAGCCGATCAGTGGGTTGAGAGCCAAAACGTTGGTCTGTGGAAGGAAGACGTAGAAAGGTAACACTTTGGTTAAAGGGGATAACAAAACTTACTTGATTAAAGAAGGGGGTAACATAACTGTTTAGGAGAGAGAGAGAGAGAGAGAGAGAGAGAGAGAGAGAGAGAGAGAGAGAGAGAGAGAGAGAGAATGTGTGTGTGTGTGTCCGTCCGTCCGTCCCCTCCCTGCGCCTCTCTAGTGAGAGCACCTCGTCCTGAGGGAACACTCACCCCTGCCGGGATCCTGTAGCCCTGCAGCACCAAGTCTTGGGTCAGGATCCTCACCAAGGCCATCGTCAAGGGGAATATTCTGCAAGAGAAGATGGCGCCACTATAAACAATTGCCTGCACCATGACGGGCTGGGGCCGACTACCATCCAGGCCCCTCAAGCAAGCCTACCGGCGCTATAGGCGTAGACGTAAAAATAAAATAAAAAATAAAAATAAATAAATAAAAAACAAGAAGACGCCTGCGTTCATTGCTGCACGAGGATCATGTCTATAACATTATACAGTGTCTATTATCAAATATATTCATATTCTTGAAAGTGTTGACAAATCATAGTTTCTAATTATTTAAAATAATCGCTGTAAAGCAAGAGGATGACCCAAGTTTTATGATATGAACACTTTTCCAATTACTCGGGTAAATCTGCAGCGCCTATAAACACAGCATTAGAGACGCGGGAAACTCTAGTAGTTCTGCTGCACTTTTCTTTGGCTTTTTTTTAACGCTTGCGGCTTCTCCGTATGTTGTCTCACAGGACTTGGTTGACGCAAACCTTTCACAAACATTTCCAAGTGTAAGCTCAACGCACTACACTTTGACAACAATTGAAACTTGGAGAAGGTCATCATAAACACACGGGTCAGCGCAGAGCTGTCATGAGGTTTTTAACAAGTACACTTGGAAGCACTAACCTTGCTGTAGTGGACATTTCCTGACCGGACAGTAAATGAAATTCAATATAATTGCCGATTGACAATGGGTTTAAAATAGACCCACAGCATTTTTTTAGGGTGAGAGGGGATTTTAAGCTAATTAAGCTAACAATAGTCATTTCAATGTCGTTCTGCTTAATTTTAATTAATTAAGAGGAACTTTACTGAGCATCTCGTACCAAGCCTCACCTGAACGTTTCTTTAATTACGGCCTTCGCGTAGGACAGCCGAGCCATGTGCTGCGGGGTGAGAGGTCCTTGAAGGTCGCCCACCACCTCGTCCACCTCCTTCTGAAGCTTCTTCTGCACCTCGGGGTTTTTGGCCAGAAGGTACAAGCAGAAGCCCATGGTGTGGGAGGTCTGGCGGGAGTGGGAGAGGCGGAAATACTATCACTATAACAGGAGAGAGAGAGAGAGAGAGAGAGAGAGAGAGAGAGAGAGAGAGAGAGAGAGAGAGAGAGAGAGAGAGAGAGAGACCAACACATACATGTATATGAATGGACAAACTATGAAACTAACAGATAAAGAAACTATAACACACACACACACACACACACACACACACACACACACACACACACACACACACACACTTGCTCACGTACATTCACTCTCCTGCAGAGCCACAGAATAGGAGAGTTTGGCCTGCGTAATCGCAGGCGCCATGTTGTTACCAATAGAGCCGCGCGAAATTCAAATCGATCCTTACTCAATAGGGCTTTTTGTGATCTAGGCACTTCTCCGAGACCTTGACCACACCTATAGAGCAGTGAGAAAGAATAAAAACTATTGTATCAGCATCAGTTTGAATTTCGCGCTGCTCTTTTGGATGCAATGCCAACTACGGTGCCGACGCACACTCGGTTTGTTTTATATGTTAATGTTTACATCGAAAGCAGTGTCTACACGAGATTGATATTTCATTGGGAGCCTGGTTAAAGGTAAAGAGGTCCATAATATATAGTAGAATATAATTTAACAGAGCTGAAGACCCACCGTAATTCCGACAGTAGCGAGCGCCAGGTCATTGCCCTCGCCCCATAGACTCCTTACTCCGATGACTCCCCAAAGACTACGCTTGTCTAACGTCCGAATTTTCAGACGATGTGTTTAGTAACTACTAACATTGAATCCTGCGTTGGTTAAAATTAAGACAAGTCAAGCCAGCCCAAGAAAACTCGAGCTGGCCAAATCTGTGGCAGACGCGACGCGAGTCATGCCATTTATCTTTCCTTCTGGTCTGAACGTGAAATCTGACTGTACTTATTTAGGGATTCGGCTCACCGTGTCAATCCCAGCGAAGACAATGTCCATGATGAAGGTGAGGACGTCCTTCTGGGTGAGTCCCGGGGTGGACAGCAGCTGGGTGAGGACGCTGTGTTGCCTCGCCCCGGGCAACTGCAAACCGCCTTCCCCCCCTCCTTCATTCAGCAACGCCACCGTCTCCGCCACCTGCTCCGTGACTATCCTGCAACACACACACACACACACAGTATTGTTAGTTACGTGTTCCTACGTTTTGTTCATTCTCTTCTTTCGTGACTAAAATGGCAGTTGTATATTTTAATATAAAAGCCGCTAGTACGTACTAAGAGTGGCAGAGAAACAGCTGTTTCAAAGAAGCAAAAGTAGCAACAGTATAGGCCTACAGTTGTTTGCCACAACGGTCGTAACATAAGTAGGCCTCGAGGGTACAATATAATAACAGTATAGTGTATAAAATATATAGTATACATGCAGGGTGTCCCACGAGCTGAAGTGCACACTTCAGAATATGATAATTCGTCATTCTGAATATAAAATACCCTATATATGTTTTTTTTTATTTATTTTGTGATAAATTGAATTTTGAAATGTGTCTAGTGGTGTGTTGCACGGAGACTGGAGCACAGGCGGCGCGTGGACGAGTCGATTAGCCTGCAGTGAACATTTATTTACATAATCTCCTGGTCGCTCAGATCTGTACAGAGAACAGTTACTGAATGACATCTTGAATTTCTGTACTTACTGAATGAAGAGCATGCCCATGTAACACGACAGTAATGTTGACGTAACCTGCGGCGAGTTCCGTTTGCCATAACATAGCCAACTATTTCTCGCTCTTATTTAGTGAATAGCATTGTAAAGACTAGCCTGGCACCTTGTAGTAGCAGGAAAAGATCGGGAAAAAAAGTCCAGCCTTATTAAACAGGCCTTCAAAATATCAAGCTTGCCGCTTCAGTCTCTGCAGTTCCGACTTACTTAGTTTCGTTCTGAATGTCGTTCAGATTTATCTTAATTTTGACACACACACATTAGCTACTTAAAAAATGTCACTGAATTAATTCTTATCAGTGTAATGTGATACTTAAAACTCTTTAAGGGTTTAGGTTGGAATACAGTAAAAAATTTTTTTTTTTTTTTTTTCTTAAAATCACGAATTATATCCTGAATTATCTACCTCAGATCGTGGGCCCAGGCCGCTGATAGCGGGGGTGGATTATTTATATTTTTTAGTGAATTCTTTGCAGTTAGTTTTGTGCACGCACTTGAGGAGCTTTGCGTGGTTGTCACGCAGCTTCTTATATGTGGGAGTGGGAAAGAGACGCCACATCTGCGTCCCCATCTCCAGCGCGGCCATGGACGAGAAGAGGTTGTTGACCACGGTGATGAGTTCCTCCCCGCGCCTGGCCGCCTCGGACCCCGGCGGCGCCCCCAAACACCCGAACCGCCGGTCCAGCGCCACCACGCCCACCGCTGCACACAACGCACGCCGTTAGTGTTTAACCCTCATTCAGTGGTGATAGTTATTTTCTATGCGCGTTACTATTAACTGTGACAACCATGGCAGATTATTCGAAACAAAAAGACGTTTATAGATAAAGTTAAGGAAAAATCATTTTGCGAGTAAAGCGGAGCGCGCACTGCTTCGCACTGAGGGGAGGAACACTTACACTCAAGCGCCCACTTGTACAGCTCCTCCTGGAAGTTGTCCGGCATCTGCCCGTGTTTGTCCTGCAGCTCCTGGATCCTGCACACACGGAAGGGAAAAAAGTCATGCCTTATCATGTCAGGAGTTTGTCAAAATAGTCTCTGTAAACATGTTGATTAGCATCATGTGTCCAAGAGCTGAAAATATATGTGAAAATTGTCCCATGTTGAGATTTTTCCCAAATCTTGTCGTCATCTTCGTCAAGACTGCGCGTACAAGAGTATGCCATAAAGAACCTGATCATTTTATTCAACATACTGCAGTGTTACAATACTCAGCTCTTGGTGAGGAACACATCGGCCTTCTTCATCTGGAGCTTTTTAAGTATATGGTGAACATTTACATTACTACAGCAATGGTACATTCTATGAGGCTCGCTGAGCGCGAGGCAGCCTTGACGGACGGTTAGCAAGACGTTGAGAGCGGACGAGTGAGAGGCCAAGCAACTCACCTGTCCATGAATGTCAGCGTAACGTCGTCCATCTCGGCCAGGTACTCCCGCACCACCATCGGCTTCAGCATGGCGGTCTGCACGCGGCTCCGCACCCGCCACCACTCGTCTCCGTTCCTGCCGTCACCGCCAACGTGGCCACATCGTCAGCAGGACATCTTTAACCAAGACCACCACCACTCGCCAGTTCTCTCTCTCTCTCTCTCTCTCTCTCTCTCTCTCTCTCTCTCTCTCTCTCTTTTGAAGGGCAAAGGACGCAAAGTTTAAACACTGGCATGACTGAATATGATAAAATGAGGAACATCATAAGCTTGACCCAATGTTTCAACCTTACAGTCACAGAAGCAGGACTTACTCCACTATGATGCCGCCTCGCTTCTCGAAATAGTTGTCGGTCCAGTTGTCGCGGAGTCGCTTGAGTGTTAGGAGTGGCGTCCTCTGCGGCTGGTCCGTCGACGCTCTGTTGAGCTTCTCGCAGTCCTCGGGGTTGGCGATAGCCACAAAGACGAGCCGCCCCGGGTTGACCATACGCACGATGGGCCCGTAGCGCTTTATCACCGATATCCAATACTTGTGCAACCGCTTGACGTCGAACTCTGCGCATTAAAAGATCAGGAAGAAGGCGTAACTTCGTGTTTTTTGTTTGTTTTTTAAAGGAACTGAATGGAGGCATAAAGTGATAATGGAGATGATTACAGAATGTTTATCCACTTGATGTTGGGATGATCTTTTATGTTCGTATGTAGATATTTAATGTTATTAAGTTGAGAGAATAATTAACTCAATCAATAGGGGAATCCCACACCTCTTTCTCTTCAATTTGAATAAAGGTAAATAAAACCTCGCCTCGTGTGTGTGTGTGTGTGTGTTTTCCCTGTTTACCCCTTAGTTTTATCGTTTAGAGCTCCCCATTATCAAAATCTCTCGATAAGTAGTTTTTATGACATTTTATTGCGCGTTACTTAAATTTGCCGTGTAAATTTTCGCATTTTTACTGCCTGTGACAGCGGAAAGGTCATAGGTGCACACACGTGTGTGTGTGTGTGTGTGTGTGTGTGTGTGTGTGTATGTGTGTGGGTATGGGTGTGGGTGTGTCTGTGTCTGTGTGATCTGCAATACGATCACAAACAAACACACGGACACACCTTGCATTAGCGTGTCAGTGTGATGGTAAGGAGGGCGTCGTGTGCTGTGCCCCAACACATGCACCGTGATCATAGCGGCCAGACCACTGGTCCCCAATGTATTTGCACTCGTGACCTTTTTCAAAAATCCTGCATCCCTCGCGATCCCCTGATATCAGGAGTTTTAACACACCAATTTTCAAACAAATCCCTAACATGCCGCTGAACGATGCCCTGATGTTCCCTCTCAACACTCACCAGCAGAAGCATGCAGCACCAGAATTAAAACAGAAAACTATCTCGAAATGATATGCTATAAAAATCATTCTCCCAAACCGTTTCTAGCAAGGCTTCGCGACCCTTCAGCCAATCCTCCGCGATCCCAGGGGATTGGGAACCCCTGCAATCTTGACACTTACCTTTGTCCATCATCATGGACGGGATTGAACCAACTATTGGGTAGGCTCGCGGCCCAGGGATCTCGGTGGCGGGCCGCGGCTCCTCCAGCACAGCCTCCGCCAGCTGCTGGCTGCTCGCCGTAGTGCTTGTGAAGCGCTGCAGCACCACCCGCCCGAGGCCCGCCGAGGACGGCCGCAGCAGCAGCGTCTGAAACATCCTGCACGAACAGTGCTGAGCTTAACACCTTTCTTTTCACGGTAGAAGAGACAGGACACGGGCAAAGCAATATATAAAGAGACAAAGTATCAGGACACCACTCCTCCCGAAATTGACCTATCTTTCGACCACTCCTCTAACTCTTTTTAGGAGCAGTGAGTATCGGGCTTTACCTTTACCTTTTTTTATGTCCTTGAACTGACTCCTCTGCTGTAAAAAAATGCAGTACACCACTCTTACATCGATAAAAGTGTCTTCTTAAAAATAAAAAGATAAATCCGCTATACATTATGCCGATCGGGGACGATCCCTGCCTGTCTGAAGGAGCAAACTGACACAAACATCGTCCCCGTATGCGGGTGAAGTGTTTTCACCTCAGGGAACTAGACGTCCCTGCCCTGCATAGTCTCAGGTCACCCTTGGACAAGGTGTAATACCCGATCTGTCTCCCGTGCCAGGGTCACGGTGAAGCCTCTGGGCAGCAGCAGTGGTGGATTGGACTGCAGGCAGAGGATCTCTTTATGAGACAATGGCTGGAGTTCCAGGGTCCTAGTCAACTGGACCGTGCCCAATTATTTAGGCCTGCGGTGTAGAGGAGTGTCGCGACCTCTACACTAAAAAGCCTCCATGGGAACCAGTTGTCGGTGTGAGCTCCCCATCTCTCCCCTCTATCGACGGTACTCCCATCCCTATTCTGCATAACAGCTGGTTCTTGTTTTCTCCTGAAAGAGATGTCTTCCGTGGGCCATTTGAGGTTGTACCTCCCGGCTTCTAGGTGGAGTTTCTGAGGGTTTTTCTTATACTCAAGGAATACAGAGAAAACAGAGAGTAGTTCTAAACGGTGTTACATCTAACTGGCTCGATGTCAGAAGCGGCGTACCTCAAGGATCAGTGCTTGGCCCCATGCTCTTCTTAATTTATGTTAATGATGTCGATGATGGGCTTACTTGCAAAGTATCAAAATTTGCTGACACAAAAATTGTTAGTAAAGTAACTGCGACACTCAACGAAGAAGCTTTACAATCAGATCTAGATCTACTTGCACATTGGGACAATCACTGGCAAATGAAATTTAACGTTGACAAATGTAAAGTGTTGCACATCGGAAAAACTAACACAAACATCGTCCCCGTATGCGGGTGAAGTGTTTTCACCTCAGGGAACTAGACGTCCCTGCCCTGCATAGTCTCAGGTCAACCTTGGACAAGGTGTAATACCCGATCTGTCTCCCGTGCCAGGGTCACGGTGAAGCCTCTGGGCAGCAGCAGTGGTGGATTAGACTGCAGGCAGAGGATCTCTTTATGAGACAATGGCTGGAGTTCCAGGGTTCTAGTCAGCTGGACCGTGCCTAATTATTTAGCCCTGCGGTGTAGAGGAGTGTGGCGACCTCTACACTAAAAAGCCTCCATGGGAACCAGTTGTCGGTATGAGCTCCACGTCTCTCCCCTCTATCGACGGTACTCCCATCCCTATTCTGCATAACAGCTGGTTCTTGTTTTCTCCTGAAAGAGATGTCTTCCGTGGGCCATTTGAGGTTGTACCTCCCGGCTTCTAGGTGGAGTTTCTGAGGGTTTTTCTTATACTCAAGGAATATTTCAGCTTTTTGGTCTCTCAGGAAGGGCGTCTGATACTCTCTAGAGTTGGTGGAGAACACCTGGTGACAGGTGCCACTGGCCAGGCCTCGAAAGGGTCGCAGAGTTGGGTTAGACGTTTCGGAAAGTGGGAACGAATTGCTGGTTCCTCTCCTCCGTTGCCAGCACTGCTCTGTGTGACTACGCCGGCCCCGTTCTATGGGACAAAACTTCAAGGACAATAGCTGAAAAGCGCCGGGTTGTGAAAGTCTCTCGTGACCGAGGCTCAGGACAAGCGATTGGTCTTTGAGGCGTTTTCAAGACCCTGTGGGAGCGAACTCCCAGTGTTGGAGGCATCTAACACAGCAGTATCTAATTTCCATGCACAATTTTTATCCAATTCAATTTATGGTCACAATTTAAGTTATTTCGAAAGCGCTTTTAATATTTGCCCAAACTATTAACTCACTTAAATTTCTAACAATGCCTTCGAACCTTAAGTGTGACGTCTGTCCCGGACGATTTGCAGCTCAGTACTTCCAGCTGAGTAGAACTTGCCGCCTCTGCGTTCAAAGATTACAACTTCAGAAGGCTGTGACTGAATGGAAAGTCAAACATGATTATCTTGAAAAGAAATTCGAAGCCCTTCAGGAATTTGTTTCAAATAATGTGGCAGTGACTCCACCATCGATGGTGGAGAGGCCCTCCACCGAGACTGTGCCCTCTCCAGACGAATCTCCTGCTTCACGGGAGGACGTGTTACCTGCCTCACAGGTTGACTCCCAGCCTGCCTCACAGGCTAACCCCCAGCCTGCCTCACAGGCTAAACCCCAGCCTGCCTCACAGGCTAACCCCCAGTCTGTCTCACAGGCTAACCCCCAGCCTGCCTCACAGGACAACCACCAGTCTGCCTCACAGGCTGACCCCCAGCCTGCCTCACAAGCTAACCCCCAGCTTGCTTCACAGGCTAACTCCCAGCCTGCCTCACAGGACAACTTCCAGCCTGCCCCACTTAACGCTTCTCCTGTTTCACAGGATGTCGGGTTCCAACCTGTAAGGAATGGAGCCAAACCGAAGCAGGCAACCAAGGATTTACTGACCCCCACTACCTTCAATAGGTTCCAGGTGCTGGCAGACACCATGGAGGATGAGTTGAAAACGTTACTGCTATCCAGGTGCCAGACTGGACGACATCTCCGCAGCGTGCGATGATGTCACGAGAAATGCCGACCGAAACACCCTCTTTGTCATTCACGCGGGGACAAATGACGTAAAGACAACCCGTTCTGAGGAACTCCTTGAGAAATACCACCGCATGATCAAGCAGTATAAACGTAAAACGGATGCCAGTAACATCATAATCTCAGGAATCCTCCCGGGGGTCGGTGCCGAATCTAGCTTTTACAGTAAGGCCTTCAGCACAAACAACAGACTTCAGTCCCTTTGCTCACAAGAAAACGTCCAGTTCGCTAACTTGTGGAACAGTTTTTACTACGATTCAGACTTGTTCCTTGCTGATGGGATCCACTTAAACCCTGTTGGAACAGCCCGTTTCAGGAGGCTGCTCTGTGACCAAGTGGCTCTTCGAAAGCCAAAAAACGCGGAGGCGAGAACATCAGCAGCTCCACCGTAAGGGAGCACTCAACCCGCGAAACCCCCGACTCGAATCATATCAAAGCTTGCTATGTAAACGCTCGCAGCCTACGTAACAAATTTGAAGACTTAGAAGTCCTCGCAGCTACAAATCATTATCACATCATCGGAGTCACAGAATCTTGGATAGACACATCAAATAGAGATTTTATTGCGGAATATAGATTAACGGGTTATAACATCTGTAGTCATGAAAGAGAGAATAGACAGGGTGGAGGTGTTATCTTTTATATCCACAACTTTCTCCATCCAGTATCCGTGAAAACAGATATTATAACCATTGTAGACACGGTCTTCATTGAAATTAAAAATAAATCTCGTAAAACAGTAATTGGACTTATCTACAGACCGCCAAGGCAGACTCTTGATATCGACCACGCATTAAGTGAATTATTATTAGAAACAAGTAGCAGTTGCGAGGCAGTAATTGTTGGGGACTTTAACTTGCCAATGAAAAGATGGGGTGAACCGTTGAACTGTCATACAGGGCTTGACCTGTACACAAATTTACTAGAAAGAGATTTACATCAACACGTTCAAGAACCGACTCGGGAAAATAATATACTTGACCTTATCTTTTCAACGACGGCTGATCTAGTTAATGAAGTAAATGTTGGTCCAATTTTTAGTTCTAGCGATCACCGAACAATCACATTCAGCATCAATATGAAAGAAAGTAAAGTAACTCCTAGTAAAGAAAAGGTGCCTGATTATCAGAGAGCGAATTTCGTAAGACTCCGATCAATTCTAAATAATTCTGACTGGACTGAAATCTCGGCGGAAACAGATATTGATAAATCTTGGGGGGCCTGCACCACAATATTGAACAATGCCAAAAGCATATGCGTACCCTATCGTAACAGACGTTCAGCTTTTAAGAAGAAACCCAAATGGTGGAATAACGAAATTCAAAATAGCCTATCTCTTAAAAAACGCGTATACAGTAGATACATATCAACTCAGAGTGAGGCTGACAAACTAGAGTTGGACAGAATTCGCCGCGAAACCAAGAAATTAATAAAACGAAGCAAGAAAAATCTTGAAGAATATATAGCGGAAACGAGTAAATCTAATCCTAAAGAATTTTTTAGCTATGTAAATAATAAAAAGTCACTCACTTGTGGTATCGGACCGCTTGCTAATGATAATGGTAACCACACGAACGATGAAAATGAAATGGCTACAATCCTAAATAACTTTTTCGCATCCGTATTTACCGACGAAGATTGTTTATCACCTCAACCGCCGGAGGTTAGAAGGACCGAAAAGATGTTAAGTGGCGTGCTCATCGTAGAAAGTGACATTTTACGCACAATTGAAAGAATTAAAGTAAGCAAAGCTCCTGGTCCAGACAAAATTACCCCTAGGGTCTTAAAAGAAATCAAACATCAAATTTGTAAACCGCTCTCCATCATATTCAATAAATCTTTAACAGCTGGAAAAGTTCCGTCGGATTGGAAACTAGCAAATGTCACACCAATTTTCAAAAAGGGGGACAAGTCTCATCCAGGAAACTATCGACCAATTAGCCTGACATCGATTGTTTGTAAGTTAATGGAGACTATCATTCGCGACAATATGGTGAAATTCTTCGAAGAAAATAATATAATAAATAATTCGCAACATGGCTTCCGTAGTAAACGTTCGTGTTTAACTAACTTACTTGATTTTTTTCTTTATATTTTTGAGGTGTTCGATGAAAGCAGATCAGTAGATATCATATATCTGGATTTTCAAAAGGCATTTGATAAGGTCCCCCACCAACGATTGCTCAGCAAACTATTGGCGCACGGTATCTCGGGTAACATTCACAGTTGGCTTGTGGACTGGTTCTCTGAGCGGAAACAGAGAGTAGTTCTAAACGGTGTTACATATAACTGGCTCGATGTCAGAAGCGGCGTACCTCAAGGATCAGTGCTTGGCCCCATGCTCTTCTTAATTTATGTTAATGATGTCGATGATGGGCTCACTTGCAAAGTATCAAAATTTGCTGATGACACAAAAATTGTAAGTAAAGTAACTGCGACACTCAACGAAGAAGCTTTACAATCAGATCTAGATCGACCTGCACGTGGGGCCAATAAATGGCAAATGAAATTTAACGTTGACAAATGTAAAGTGTTGCACATCGGAAAAAATAACAATCGCGTTCGGTACGTAATGAATGGCCAACAACTTCCTGCAGTAAGTAAAGGATCTTGGAATCACTATATCAAGCGATTTAAAGCCCGGTCAGCATTGTTCAGAGGTAGCTAAAACTGCAAACAAATTGGTTGGCTTCATCGGACGAGTCTTTAATAATAAATCGGAAAAAGTAATATTGAAACTGTATAATTCGTTGGTTCGACCCCGTCTAGAGTACTGTGTAGTTTTGGTCTCCCTATTACAGAAAAGACATAGAAAAGTTGGAACGGGTTCAACGAAGAGTAACAAAGATGATTCCTAGGTTGAGAAATTTATCATATGAACAAAGGCTTAAAGAAGTAAATTTATTCAGCCTATCAAAGCGAAGAATGCGAGGCGATCTAATAGAAGTGTATAAAATGTTTAAAGGATTAAGTGATATTAATGCGGAAGATTACTTTACAAATGATCGATCAAATAGAACAAGAAGAAATCACAATTTGAAGATAAGTGGTAAAAGATTATCATCGCACGAAGCTAAACACTTCTTCTTCAATCGAGTTGTTAATGTTTGGAACTCTCTACCCTGTGATGTCGTTGATAGTACAACAGTTACGGCTTTCAAGAATAGATTAGACAAGTATTTTGAATCCAACCAGCAACTGAGATATTACTCATTGTCGTAATAACGTTAAGTTCTTTCGAATACTGGTGTCCTTGTCCGCTTTTATCGCCCGCTTAGTGGTAGCAGTAATGGTAGTTCTTTCCTCTTTCCTACATAATTTCCATGCAGCTTTTCCATGCTGCATGGTTCTTTTTCCTCCTGCCAGCTTTGGCTGGAGGGATGGGGGGGTGGCGAGGAGCCTTCGCCTTTGTTGTCCTTCATCTTCCACCTTTGATTAGATAGTTAGTGTAGCTTGTCACAAACAGCCTCGTAAGGACCAGCAGGTCTGCTGTTGTTTGTTCTTCCTGTGTGTTCCTTTGTGTTACAGCACGTCCTACCCCGCCCGCCACTTTGTTAGCCAAGGTCAGTGGCTGCACCAGCCGCTCGTGGGAGGCCCGGCCACCATCTGCTAGGTGTGTGTGTGTGTGTTACGAAAACGTGATGTGAAACTTGTAAGCTTTTCCATGTCCACAGCAAGTAACAACTTAATTGATTACATAAGATGTTGTGTGTTATTATTCATTTCAAGGCTGAATATTACTCTTTAAGTTACGGAAGGAGATTGAGGTGGATGACTCATCACAGACGCGGAAGGCCCCTGGAGTTGACACATTAGCCAAAATAACAATCCTTTATTATTATTTGTGAGATTTCTGCTTCCCGTCTTGAGAGCCTGACCTGAAGTTGATCTTAATCGTAAAAAGTGACAGCGAACAAAACCTATTTAAGCGTGTGTGTTTTTTTCCCCCTATTTATCAATACATAAGCTTATGGCCGTTTTTTGTAGATCGCGCATCATTCGTTGCAACTTCTTTTTCACTCTGCACTGTTCACTCTTCAAGGCATGAAGGGAATATGTGGCTGTTAATATTAAATAGTCGCCTTCCAATGAAAAAAAGCCCTAAGTTCACTAAGCTGTCGATAGAGACTGTTAGACTTCACTCTCCCTTCAGTACGAGCATTGACAAGGTATTCAGCTCACCTTTATTCCTGCATCAGTCCATTTCGCTGCCACTTGTTTCATACACGTCCCGCCGTGTGTACTTTTGGTGCGAGACCCTCTAAAGTAAATAGTTATCGATATGCCAAGCACCACACAAGGTCAGTACTCTCAGCCGCTTCCGCCTCTCACATCAACAATTTTCAAAGACCAAAAATTAAAGGAGATCATTCGGGTTCTAATAAGTGGAGTTTTCTATTATTATTATTATTGTTTTGTTTTGTTTTGGTTCACGGTGCAGGCGAATGGTCAAACTACCACCAGGGTCATAAAACTACCCGTGGAAATGCCCAAAATTCCTACGAAAGCCTTGCCAAGTAAGTATGTGTGCTTAGGCGTCGAAATGGTTAAGAATATGACCCTGGTACAAGGTATAGTAGGCTCTCTATGGTAGGCATTGCATGGTATCCCTTCACCCTGCTCCTTCCAACACCTTGCCCACACCAATCTGTCACTGGCAACCCTCACCTCAATGCTCCCCAGTCTCCTCACCAAGTAACACCAACGCGGACATGTATCCTACAAGCCACCAGACACTCAAGAAATCACTAAGCCACCAGACACTCAAGAAATCACTAAGCCACCAGACACTCAAGAAATCACTAAGCCACCAGACACTCAAGAAATCACCCTCCTCCTGACTTACCTTGCCTGTAATAATAACTCTTTCACTCCTGGCGCAGATAACACTCTTTACAGCGGCACAGACACACACCCACTGCTGCTCCGCTAGTAACTCAAGGCCAAACGTATTGCTGTGGGCTCGCCGGGTGACGCTGGCAGAGGGAGGGGCGATGATACTGATAGGAACAAACTGCCACTCATCGTGACGGTCACCCAGGTTGCTGCGTCTCATATCAACTATTGCCAGTGGTCTAAGGGGAGATCAGTCGGGTCCTAAGGAGGGATTTTTTTTTTTTTTTTAGGATTATGGTAAAGAAGGATCAGCCTACTACAAAGATTATGAAACTACCCCAGGAAATGCTCAAAACTCCCACGAAAGTCTTGTCAAATGTGTGAGCTAGGCGCCGAAATGTTACACTGATGTTTAATAAATACACGATAAATGTATACATATTCAATGATGATAGACCTGAAAGTAGGGGTTTTATACTAAAAAAAGATATGGTATTTTTTATCAATATATATTTGGCTGTATAACTGTGATTAACACCCCCCCCCCCCCCCCCCCGTATCAGATTTTCTTTCCCCTCGGTTTACCCACATGACGAAGTACGATGTTGCATTACTGCACCACATTAATACTAATGAGTCTTGGGTCTACCGAGCGGCAGACACGCAGCCAGTGAATAGCGGTGACCATGTCATTAGGCTGTATTCTTTATCCAAGGCTCTCCTATAAGAGTGGGAGCGGATGGACGTGTTTGTGCCCTCTTGAAACGGCTGATTTGACAATGGCGAGCAGCAGGAGCAGGACTCTTGAGAGACGTGTGTTGCGTCTGTGAAGACTACTCAGGCGAAAAGTGGATTGCATGCTGTTTGTGCCCTAAGTGGTGTCATGTGAAGTGTGCTCATCTGACAGGGGTCAAGCAGGATAATATCCCCAAAATAAACTGGGTGTGTTCGCCATGCCTACACAAGGCATCTTTAGCAACCAACATTGTGGAAAAATTGGATGAATTTAAGCAACAATTATCTAGAGAAATATTAGTTGTGAAAGATGAAATTTGAAACTCGGGCACTCTGTGTGAAAGAGAAGTTGGGCGAGGTGGCGGATGTGCTTTGCGCTGATATGACAGAGTCGGCTGGCGCCAGCTGGGCTGATGTAGCAAAACGGAGGAGGAAGAAGCATTTTCTTGTCGTGAAGGCCTCTGATCAAGATAAAAAGGCTACTGAGATGAAAAATGAAGTTTCCCAGGCATTACAAGGCATTCAGATTACTGATTCAAGATTCACGAATGGAGGTAACATTGTTATAAACTTTGATGATGAGAATATAAAGAATGAAGCAGCTCAGAAATTAGAAAATGTAGAGCAAATTAGCACAAAAAGTGTGGGAAAATTAAGGCCAAAGATCATGCTCTGCAATATATATAAGGAGGAGACCGGTGATAAGATAATTGAGACATTGTTAAACAGGAGTGAGTTCCAACACTCGATTCCAGGAGTTGAGGGGAAAATTGAGATTTTCAATAAGCCTGTTACTGGTGGCACAATGCATTATATTTTGAAATGTGACCAACTGTTAGAGAGCTGATCCACAAGCATCATGACAATATAAAACTAGAATGGGGAGTATATACTGTGATAGATAGATACCATGAAGTCAGATGTTATCATTATCAAAGATACGGCCATCTTGAGGCCAACTGTATATAGTACTGCCAAGAACAATGGAGAAGCCCAAAAATGTTTCAAATGTGCCAGGGATCATAAATCAAAGGAGTGCTCCATGGCTGAGAAGAAATCCATAAATTGTATGAGGTAAAAGAAGCCTGAAATCAACCGCTCAGCGAATGACCAGTGTTGTGTAGTTCTTGAGATTGAAATTGAGAGAATTCGTAACGTAACCGATCATGGCTATTAATTGGTGTTTGAGACTCGAAGATAAATTAGGTGTTAAATGTTCAGTGAGTTGGCAATAATCGTTGGACATTATATTGTGATACTATAAAGAAAATATCAGATAAATGGAAAATGAGGTAAGGGATATTTGTGATACTGTAAAAAGGAAAGATGTTGGACGAATATAGGCCAAGCGTTGTCAAATCGTTTATTTCAACCTGTATGGGCAGCATGGCATGAGTCATTCACGAAATTTTACACACAGCCTCACGTAGTAACAATAGATGAATATTTCTGAGCCAACAGTAACAATGTAAACAATTCCTATACACAGTAAATGATTAGACATAACTCACTTCATTGGCCTACGGCCCATTCGCCCTAGTCCCGGTATATCAGACCGTTACCAGCCTGCTTCAGCAGTTTGGCGACGACCATCACCACCCAGGTATCACCACTTAATTGGCCGTCAGGCAGTACCAAGTACCCGGCATATAAATCACCGTCAGTGCACTGACCACCACCACCTCCCTACCGAACCGCCGCACACCTTTATCACACAAAGTCCTACGCCACCCGTCAATACACAAACACCAAACGCATGGCACAAAATCCTGGACAGGGAGGTGGTGGCGATGGAGTAAACACTGGAGCACAATTGACTCCTCACAATGGCTGCACCCTCCAGGAAGGCAGAAACGCCACGTCATCAACAAAATACAACAAGCGCACAAACAAAAAAAACATATCAATGCGCACACAAACATATCATTTATGATACAAAAGATATTGTGATTAGCATAGTCACTTAGCCATGTTTTGGCTCAAAACATGGCCAAGTGACTATGATGATTCCAAGTTTATTAAAAGGACATCAGTAGACTATCCATGAAAGCAATTAAAGCTCACTCACTCACTACGACGTTGTGAATAAGTGCATATCGAGGATTATTATTGAGCCTAACATCATAATTGTTGACGGCCACTGCGGAGCGCTGCGCTAGCAGTGGAGCGGAGCCTGAAACCTCATCAACGGTAAACGGTAAACGGTAATTCACTGTTAGGAGCAGATATCAGACTAACTTTGCCTTGGAACCGTTCCCAACACAGAATAAACTTAAAGAGTAAGCAAAAGGCTGCCACCGCCGTCACTAGCGAGGTAAGAAGTTGAACCTGAGGGGCCGTGACGGGTAGAACACCAGTCCAGTGAGCTGCTCCAGGTCCTCGTGGTGGTACTCGACCGTGAAGCGCTGCACCACCTGAAGAGAGAGACATGAAGGGACATTAGTGCCAGAAAATCAGTAAAATAAAGGGCCTTTAGAGGGGAGCTTTAGGCCATTTACGACCAACCTCACATATTACTACTCACCCATGAACCCCTCAGCGACACCGAAGATAATCAAATTGTAAAACTAGACATTGGACACTCTAACGAGTGCAAACCGCCCGCTTCCAACACCTTCTGGTCGGAGTGCTCAAAATATGAAAATATGCACTCTTGACCTCGGTGACCTTTCACCTTTGACCTTGAAAATTGAACTCGTCCGGTGGGGGGCCATTAGTACACCTATGAAGCTTCAACATCCTAGCTGCAATGGTTCAAAAGTTATCGCGTTACAGACAAAAAAATAAATTTACACAGCTAAAAACAATACCTTTCGCAAAATTATTTTGCGGGCGGTAATAATGGATTAATTTAATTGTCATATTCCATTGTTAAGGTATATAAATTTTTATTTTTGTTTATGAAATGTTGACTTGAGAGTGTTGATTTAAGGGTATCGAACAATCGCCAACACTAATACTGGGCAGGTGTTCGTGCCAGCCACGCATACGCCTCACCCTGGCCAGCAGAGTGTACATCTCCTGCTCAGCCACGCGGCGCCCCACACACATCCTGGATCCAGCGCCGAAGGGGATGATGGCGAAGGGATGTATATCACCCAACGGCCGGTCCCTTAGCCACCGCTCCGGCAGGAACTCGTCGGGGCGAGGGAACACGGAGGCGTCCCAGCCGATCAGTGGGTTGAGAGAGAAAACGTTGGTCTGTGGAAGGAGATGCGTGAATAGATGACAAAAGTGAACGTACTTGTGAAAGACGCGTTGGTAACGATACTCTTTGGCAGAGAGAGAGAGAGAGAGAGGGGGGGGGGGGGTTGCTGCGTGCGTGCGTGCGTGCGTTCTGCCTTTTCCTGAGGGAACACTTACCCCGGCCGGAATCCTGTAGCCCTGCAGCACCAAGTCCTGTGTCAGAATCCTAGCCAAGGAGAACGTCAAGGGGAATATTCTGCAATAGAGGAAAACGCCTGTCGAGTATTGCTACATGAGGATCATGTCTCTATAATACATGTACGATTCTTATTACGACATCAGCTTATTTCTTAAAAGCGATGGGGAATTACTGCATGGTTCTGTTTGATAATAAAGGTTATTACCTGAACGTTTCTTTAATTACGGCCTT
This sequence comes from Eriocheir sinensis, assembly GCF_024679095.1. Classification (NCBI taxonomy): domain Eukaryota; kingdom Metazoa; phylum Arthropoda; class Malacostraca; order Decapoda; family Varunidae; genus Eriocheir; species Eriocheir sinensis. The sequence continues at coordinate 7,731,072 of NC_066542.1, read as the reverse complement.
CGCGTAGGACAGCCGAGCCATGTGCTGCGGGGTGAGAGGCCCTTGAAGGTCTCCCACCACCTCGTCCACCTCTTTCTGAAGCTTCCTCTGCACCTCGGGGTTTTTGGCCAGAAGATACAAGCAGAAGGCCATGGTGTGGGAGGTCTGGCGGGAAGGAGAGAGGGGGGAAATACTATCACTATAACAGGAGAGAGATATAGCTACGCTGCGGGCTCATGCTCGGTATACTTAGTATTTGACGGTTGAGTTTGATCTATACTGCCAGACTGAACCCATATTGCCGGTAACTTAACCCCAGTGAGGTCTTTTGGTGAAGGAAGGATTCCTCACCTCAGCAGACTCTCCAAAGGCTGTACCACACATATTTGAAAGTCGGGTAAACTTAAAGATGCGACAGTTTGGTAGGCTTGTGGTGCAATTTTCAAGAATCCACTATATGCACCATCGCATCTGGTCAGAACGATCTCACTTCGACACAGAGCGTTAAAAAACACGTCCCTCTCCATCTGCAGCGTAGTTGGCATCGCACTTGGTGTGGCAGGAGTTTCTTCTTAGACCGAATCACGCGCCATTGGAATAAAGTTCCTAGATGCAGAAGCAATAAGTTCAGAAACCATCAACTCCTTTAAAAATCGCATCGACCGTTACTTCGTTGCAACAGGAGTAAGCTGAACAAGTGTATACCGAATTTCTTTGATCTGCCCTCCAGACAGGAAGTGACTGTCGAGCAGATCAAATCACCAGACCGGGCAACCTCGTAATTAGCCAATAGAAAAGATTCGAGTGACGTCACGCCAATCCATGCCGTCACGTCCGCAGTGCATTCTGGGTTGGCGGGATCAACCCGATTGTTGTTGGGAGACCGTGCGGGGAGATTTCATGGCCACTGGAGTGACCGGGACGCGGGTTTCTAGCCTCATTATGTGGTGTTAACGGCACGTACTGGTGACCCGTTTGAAAATAGAAATGCCACATCTTTGCTGTGTTATTGGGCGTGGAAATAAGGCAGATAAACACTCAAGTTTATCATTTTACCGCCTGCCTGAAACACCAACGCGGCAAGGTGAACGGAGGGAGTTGATCCCTGAAAGAAGAAGTCTCTGGTTATCGAAGATCTCCAGAGCCCAGACTTCAAACCCTGAAAACTGGAGGGTCTGTGGAAAGCATTGCATGACAGGTAGGAATGATGTTTCTGTCATACACATGCAGTAACGAGTAGAGACAGTGTTTCCTCAGTCCTGGCTGAGGCTTCCAGTGTCAACCTGTAACACACCTGCAGACTCAGATAGTTTTTTTCCAGTGGTGTCAAGCAAAGATTAGTGACATTGCGCGACAGTGAGTGAATTTTCTCTTGTTTGTCAAGTTATTTAGCGTTTATTAAAAGTTCATTCCTCATCACTAGATTTGGCAGTGGCCTGCCCAAAAAGTTATTAATGTTGTATGGTAGGTATGAGTGATAATGAACGTCGGCACTCTGATACATTATTTATTATTAGAAAGGTTGCCAGCATCATTGTTCAAGTATTAGTTACTGTTAGATATGTAGACACTCGCTTTGTGAATGACCAACACCCTAAAAGTGGGTTAGCTTGTGAGGTAGGGAATATACTAGGTATAGTACAAGTGGAGATGAATGTTGTGCGTATCATTGTGAAAGTCATCTCTTCCTCTAATACTTGCCTTGGTTTCCACGTAAAGCTGCCGTATTTTAGGGCAACTAAGCCTGACTTCAGTGACCATCCTCTCATAATAAGTCCTGTCCAGCACAGAGACCGAAAAATAATATTTGGAGTACTTCATTTCCTACGATCCCCCAACGAGGCACGGTCTCTCATTTGCTCACTGGTCCCCCAGCAAGGATAGACTGTCACACGTGGCGGCCGTGTTTACTTCGTGACGTCATGAAAACGTCACAAGGTTACGTAAGTGAAAATGCTCTATTGGCTTCCCCTTGCCTGCCTTTCTGTGTCTCCCTCAAATGGACTTTATTTAATGATTCGGCTCACCGTGTCAATCCCAGCGAAGACAATGTCCATGATGAAGGTGAGGACGTCCTTCTGGGAGAGTCCCGGGGTGGACAGCAGCTTCATGAGGACGCTGTGTTGCCTCTCTCCGGGCAACTGCATATCGCCCTCCGCCTTGCCTTCCTGCAGCAACGCCACCGTCTCTGCCACCTGTTCCGTGACTATCCTGCAACACACACACACACACACACTATTGTTATGTTACGTTATTTTGTTTCGTTTTGTTCATTCTGTTCATTCGTCTGACTAAAACGGCAACTGTATACAATTACATGACAGCCGCTAGTACGAAGTAAGAGTGGCAGCAGGAACAGCTGTTCCAAAGAAGCAAACGTAGCAGGAGTATATACACCATTGTACAGACCCATAGTGCCGGTCGGCCCCAGGCTGCTGCATGGTAGGTTATATTAAGTAGTGATGTAATTATAGCTTGAAGTTATTTTTGGCACCTACTGGAGGAGCTTTGTGTGGTTGTCGCGCAGCCTCCTGTATGAGGGAAAGAGGGAGGGAAAGAGGAGCCACACTCGCGTCTTCAACTCCAGCGCGGCCATGGACGAGAAGAGGTTGTTGACCACGCTGATGAGTTCCTCCCCGCGCCTGGCCGCCTCGGACCCCGGCGGCGCCCCCAAACACCCGAACCGCCGGTCCAGCGCCACCACGCCCACCGCTGCACGCAACGCACGCCGTTAGTGTTCAACCCTCATTCAGACGCCACAGTGGAAAACACAACATGAGTGGTGATAGTTATTTTATATGCGCGTTACATTTTACTGTGACAACCAGAATATTCGAAACAAACAGACGTTTATAAAGTTAAGGAAAAATCATTTTGCGAGTAAAGCGGAGCGCGCACTGCCCCGTACTGAGGAAAGGAACACTTACTCTCAAGCGCCCACTTGTACAGCTCCTCCTGGAAGTTGTCCGGCATCTGCCCGTGTTTGTCCTGCAGCTCCTGGATCCTGCACACACGGAAGGGAAAAAAGTCATGCCTTATCATGTCAGGAGTTTGTCAAAAATAGTAGTATAGCTGCTAGTGATCATGTTGATAAGCATCATGTGTCCAAGGGTTGCAAATATATGTGAAAATTGTCCCATGTTGGCTTTTTCCCAAATCTTGTCGTCATCTTCGTCAAGACTGCGCGTACAAGAGTATGTCATAAAGACCCTGATCATTTTAATCAAAATACTTAATGCAGTGTTACAATATTTAGGTCTTGGTGGGGAACACATATGCCTTCTTCGACTGGAGCTTTTTAAGTGTATGGTGAAATTTTACATTATTGCACCATTGGCTAACTAACTCTATGAGGCTCGCTGAGGGCGTGGCAGCCTCGATGGTGGATTGTTTGAGAGCGGACGAGTGAGAGGCCAACCAACTCACCTGTCCATGAATGTCAGCGTAACGTCGTCCATCTCGGCCAGGTACTCCCGCACCACCATCGGCTTCATCATGGCGTTCTGCACGCGGCTCCGCACCCGCCACCACTCGTCCCCGTTCCTGCCGTCACCGCCACCATTGTCAAATTATCATGGCATTCCTATGTTATTGAAATGACCTCAACCATCCCTTGGCTTCACAGAAAATGAATATGTCAGAACTGAAAATAAATGATCACTACCGATGGAGTATATTCAGAGTTGCCAGCCAGCGGGTGTCACTACCGCGCGCCTACGTCTTTTTTTACAGCAAGGGAGGCAGTTCAAGAGCAATAAACTAACACAACAACAAAAAATAAGCCCGCTTGACGCTGCTCCAACAAAAGAAAACAGAACGAGAGGCCAAAAGAGAAGTCAATTTCGTGTGGAGAGGTAACTTGATACTCTCGTCCTCAAAGAGTTCAAGTCGTAGCGGCAGCAGAAAATACAGACGAAGGAAGGCTGATCTAGAGTTTACCAGCGGAAGAGATAGAAGAATGAAGATGCTGGCTAACTCTTGCATTAGGGATTTGGATAGTAAAAAGATGAGCAAGAGTAGAAAGTCGTGTGCAGCGTGGTAGGCATGCAGTTAGCTAGTTCAGAAGAGCAGTCAGTATGAAAATATCGACAGAAGACAGGAAGAGAAGCAACATTGCATCAAGTTCCTCCCCCAATCAGAAATGATAGCCAGGTCTGAGGTTAAGCGTTCTGCAGCCTCCAGTCTGGAGTCTTGTAATTCCTGTTTGGGGGGGCGTCTATTGATGAAAGTTAAATAATGCAGAGTAGAGTCATCGGCGTACGAGTGGATAGGACAGTTTGTTTTGGAAAGATCATCATCATCAGTGAATAACAGAAAGAGTGGGAAAGAGGACAGAGCTCTGCGGGACACCACTGTTGATAGATTTAAAATTGCATGCCATGCCATGCAAGTATGCGACTTGGAAATAGAAAGTACATTCTAATATCGAGAGGACGCTGGAAGAAACTTTCCGGGGAGCTGATAAAGATATAAGAAATTTAATTTCCCTACTTAGTAATGATCAGTTGAATGCTTTATTAAGCAATATCATGTTTCAAAAGTCACTCAAGAGTATATATGTATATATAAATAAAGTTAAAATTCGTTACAGTTGGGTAAGAAGCTAGACTCACTCCCCTAAGATGCCGCTTCGCTTCTCGAAATAGTTGTCGGTCCAGTTGTCGCGGAGATGCTTGAGGGATGTGAGTGGCGTCCTTTGCGGCTGGTCCGTCGACGCTCTGTTGATCTTCTCGCAGTCCTCGGGGTTGGCGACAGCCACTACGGCACCCAGCCCTGGGTTGACCAGGCGCACGATGGGGCCGTAGCGCTCTATCAACGACGCCCAGTACTTGTGGAAGCGCTTGGAGTCGAAGTCTGCGTATTTTAAGACCTCAGGAAAAGGGGTCACATTCATTGAATTTGAGTGCATGTGATTGAAAATTGGACATCATATTGGTATGATGTCAGGATGGACTTTTGAATAAAGGGTTGTAATATTCTTAAATTGAGAGAACAGTCGGAAAATAAATAAGTATTGCGTATAAACTGTTTACGTGTGCGTGCTACGCTACATCTGTCCACATGAGGAATTATCGTACACTTGCTTCATTCTTGAAAAAATAGCAATATTTGCAGTAAGGGTAAAATGTAATATAAAGGCGTGAAATCATCATTTCCTGTTTCGAAGTTCAAGAAAAATATGCAGTAGTTTCAGAAACGACAATAACGATGAAGGAATTTTCCCTCCTTGTCCAACCTCACCAAAGTCCATATTCAAAACTTCACAGGAAAGAAACTGGATACACCCTCCAACACATTTCATAGTAGTCTCAGCCCCAAAGTATAACCCACCCAGTGGACCAACAGTCCTTGCAGATATCCCACAGATTGTTAGAAAGCGACAGACCAGTTCCAGCAACACTGTTCTGCTCCCAGCGTCGTGAACACCGTTGAGAGAAAATCGTGGTGCGGGACACTCCTACCAGCGAGGCCCCTCATTAGCTGAATTTATATATATATATATATATATATATATATATATATATATATATATATATATATATATATATATATATATATATATATATATATATAAAGACCGAGTTTTTTTTTTTTTTTTTTTTCCAAGTTGAAGCAATTGGTGGCCACATTGGAGAGACTGACAACAATGAAAAAAAAAATCCCGATCACATCGTCACTTACTTTTGTCAGTCATGATGAACGGGAGTGAACCAACTATTGGGAAGGCTCGCGGCCCGGGGATCTCGGTGGCGGGCCGCGCCTCCTCCAGCACAGCCTCCGACACCTGCTGGCTGCTCGCCGTGGTGCTTGTGAGGCGGTGCAGCACCACCCGCCCGAGGCCCGCCGAGGACGGCCGCAGCAGCAGCGTCTGAAACATCCTGCAGGAACACAGGCCAAAAGGAAAACAAAAATATTTCAAATAAATGCCCGGCGCCTGCTGCTATACCACAAAATGAGACTTTAGGAAGATGCCAAACGGCAATGATCTTTTCCTTACGTTTTGTTTTACCAGACCTTTCTCCCTCATCGTAAGAAAAACAAATGTGACGGAAGAAGCCAATATGGCCTCTCCCCCGCACATACACCCCAATAAGGACGATGCCGTGATGGTGTGCGCAAGGGCAAACATAAACATCCTCCCCACCTTGAACCCAGCCCCTATTATTAGCCAAGGTCAGTGTCAACACCCACTGGTAGAAGAGCCAGCCACTACGTACTGCTTCCTCATGTTACAGTGTGTGTGTGTTTGTGTGTGTGTGTGTGTGTGTGTGTGTGTGTGTTCATTCTAGTGATGAACAGTCAGCCATGAAATTATTATGCGAATCATGGTGATAATCATAATTTGTGTTAGTAGAGAGACGTGAGGGAGCCTGAGGTGGGTGACCGTTGTTGCAGACGCGGAATTGCAGTTATTGTTGTTATCTGTGAGATATTATTGCGTTGCATCTTGAAAAACGGGGTCAGAAGCAAAGAATGTGTTCACTCTTGAGGTTCATACATGCTCAGCAACATTACCACAGTCAAGGAACTAGACGTGAAAACAGGGCGTTATCCAAAACTAATAAATCAGCTAGTTTTTGTGGCGCTATTTTGTTATTGAATGGATATCATGTTTCATACCACTACCTTTTCCAGCTCATAGTGTGAAGGGAATAATATGCTGATCTTTCATGACTTTTGTGGTGAAAATCTACACGAATGATAATATAATAGAAAGATCATTCTAGAGTCGACTGCCTCCTTCATCTCTTTAACTGCCATTGTACCATACTACTTTTCCCCGTCATTAAATTGTGAATCAGAATTATCAGGTAATCAATATTCGTCTCCATTTCCTTGCTCCTCCTCATGTCCATTCGTCTCGCCACTGAATGATAACACTAATCTCACGTGCTCACTTTCATTATCTCCTGATGTTTTCGCCACCGTGGACCAACATACGCTACTATACAGATCTAAACTTACCTGGACTGGTGAACTGCCGACATAACAACCATAGCACTCTTAGCACTGGCACCAACTATGCAGTGCTACACACGCGGGACGACTGAAGCCCTGCCTGCTAATGAAGGGCAGAGATGCTTCTCCAAGCTCGCTCCTTGGTACTGATAGAGGGTTAGAGAAAAAAATGACTAATCATCATGACGAGGCCACAGGCTTGGTTGTTGTGGCTCCACAAAATGACAAGGGAGGTGAGAAAGTTATGGCATTGTAATATATGTCGGGAAAGTTCATGTATATCTAATATTGTTTAGTAAGTATAATGATAAGTCCTCTGCGGTGATGTGGTTAGCATACCTATAACTACTGAGCCACGGGCCTAGGGAGTCAGCGTGCAGCTCACCCAGCTGTTTATCCTCCCTTTTGGGCTTGTCGATAAATTGGTATACAGCTACCTGAGGAAACCTGGAGAAAATAAACCGTGGGCAGCCGGATGTCACACCTGCCCTTTGTCCCGGGATAATGGGGTCTCATCCACCACAGGATCAAGGGACGATGCGACGGCGATCATAAGAGTACGGGACCCTTCTCATCTAGGGGGCTGAACTCTGACCGAAAAATGTTTGGCCTGGATATATATATATATATATATATATATATATATATATATATATATATATATATATATATATATATATATATATATATATATATATATATATATATATATATATTAGCGCTGTAGCTGCGCATAAAGCACCCCCCCATCCCCAGCTCCCCCGTCTCCTGCGCCTACGACGGCGATGAGCACTGAGGTATCGCGCAGTTACAGCGTAAGCCGTATTTATACCGCAGTCCGCGCTGTTCTCGGCTCAGCTCTCGATAAACTTTTAGAAAGAAAATGGTTGTACTATAGGGTGAACGCGCGGAGTGAGATTTATTCCTGGGGGTCGTGGGTCGGGGGGAGGTTGTCTCTCAGACCCAATGAGTCAGTAAAACCGCGGTGGCCCAAAGGCATATTTACCAATTGTATACTCACCAAGGAGACTACGTATATAGTCTCCTTGGTTACCTCTCACGCCTCTTGCAGACTCCTTACGTTCTTATGTTCTGCCTCCTGCACCAGCGGCGAGAATGGCCTTGCGGGCATCTTTCAAGGGGTAACCGCGTCCCGCGCACACATGCCATTCCACTCTCTCTCTCTGTCTCTCTCTCTCTCTCTCTCTCTCTCTCTCTCTCTGAAATAATTACAGAGAGAGAGAGAGAGAGAGAGAGAGAGAGAGAGAGAGAGAGAGAGAAGGGGGGAATGGCGATCAAGGACACTTTTTGGACATTACTTCCTCCCTCACCTTCACGTGCGATGACAACTACACCTCACTCTCGTGAGCTCCAAAGTCGAACATTACCTGTCACACACACATTTAGTTAGAGAGAGAGAGAGAGAGAGAGAGAGAGAGAGAGAGAGAGAGAGAGAGAGAGAGAGAGAGAGAGAGAGAGAGAGAGATGTGAAGGGATGAACTAAGAAACAAATAAACCATGAATAGTCGACCATTGAGGATCAGAAAGGTACGAAAATGAACTAAAAACAAGACTGATTCAACACTCAGCTTGGCTTCTGTTTACCTCACAAAAGACTCACCTGAGAAGCCGGGACAAGGCGTCGAGGCGGCAGGCGTCTTTACCTTTTATACCTTTGTGACACTGTGCGCATTCTGTTGATTCCTGCCTCCTTCCTGCACCCTCTCCTCACCCGCAACGCCAAACACCTTCCTCCTCCTCATCCACCACTCTTCTATTTCTTCCACCTTTCCCACCTTCATATACCCTGTCCTCTAGCCATCCACCCCAGGCCCCAGCATCTCCCTATCCTTCCACACGCCGCCGTTCCACCCTTCCACACTCACTACGCACATTGCCTGTCTCACTTCTTGCATTGCCCTGGCGCACTCTCTACCGGCAACGCTACGTCACATCTTCTTTTGACCTTTTGTAGCGCTTCGTAGGTTCTCCTTTTGATCCTCTCTTCTGTTCATTCACACACTTTGCTTTCCAGTGGCATTAAAGTAATTCTCTTTCTTCACTATAATTCACAATTTCACTCTAATTTTCGTAATTGTATTGCTTGAATCACTTGTTTTTAATCCTTCTCTATGTTTTATTCAAGTATTTGTGCCTGGTTGTTTTTTTCCCAGCACAGCGTTAGGAATACTTTTATTAGTTTTACATTCCGTTCTGTATCATTTTGTCTCCATTCAGCCCTAACACAGTACAGATTGCTCCTTGTCCTCCTCTAGCCTTCTATCCCATTCCTCTTTGCCTGTTAGTCACTACTGAGGCTATCAACTCCTCCCCTCTCTGCTTCTCATAATTGCTGCATCCTACCGTTTTTTTTTTTTTTTTTTTTCTTTCCCTGCAGCTACAGCTCTAGTTTGCCCCGTCCCTGTTCCTGCCACTTACCTTCTTCTTCTTCTTCTTTTGACCTGTAACGCTTTGTATCGCTTCGACCTGTAACGATTGATTGATTGATTGATAGTTTATTGTTGCAGGTAAACAACAAGGGAGAAGGGAGGAACATGCCATCCCAACCCCCAGGCAGGACAGAGTGTGATTATACAACTATTAATACATGTGTAGGTAGCACCATGAAATTAAAAAGATACAATGGTCTGTAACGCTTTGAATCGCTTCCTCTCGTTCCTCTTTCCTTCTTATTCACACACTTCCTTTTCAGTACTATGTGACTTTCCTAACTGCAACAAAGTCACTTATTTTCACTTGATCACACATTTTCTGCCCTTTTTTTCCCAGCACTGCGCGAGGAACACTTTTGCCAGCTTCTCCATTCTTCTCTCTGTTTCCTTCTTGTTTCCGTGCAGCCCAACAACATGCAGATCGCCTCTAGGGCCCGTATTTTCAAACCTTCGGGCGCCCAGGAGCATACATTTGGCAAGGCTTTCCTAGGAGTTGTGGGCATTTCTTGGGGTAATTTTATGACCCTATTATAGTGGTAGTGTGATCATTCCTCTGTGTCATGAATGTAACAAAACACTCATTAGACCTCGACTGATCTCCTCTTCAGCCTTTGGAAATTATTGATGTGCGAGGCGAAAGCGTCGAAGAATACTGATCTAGGCTAGCTCTTTCCCCGAGTTTCCTACACGTCATGTCAAACTGGTTTCTGCCATCTTAACGTCGACTCTTCATTAGGGTCCTTTTCTGTCTCCCCCATTCTTCTTTTTCTCTCTCCTCGGGGTAGACTATAGTTTATTTATCTCCCACGTGTAACCATTATTCTTTGTCTTGTTTGGGAAGTTATGAAATATTTTTTGCTCTTTCATCAGTTGTTTCTCATTCTGACGAGATTCAGGGTTTGATATTATGTTAGATTGTTCATAAGAGTATATACATAGACATATAGCGTGCAGTTTTAAAGAAAGTTATATCCAATGTGTTTCGGGCAAATCAAGCGTGTTTTTTGAGGTCAACTAGCAGTGTTTACTCGGTGCTGGCAACACTGCTGTGACAGGCTGGTGTTGCGAGAAATACCTCCTCGCAGAAATAAGTCGCTTTGATGTCCAGCGCGCATGCGAACTGGAGAATACACAGCAGGGAAACACATTAATTTGCCTGGTTTTGTTCTAATTTGTTCACTTATAATCTTTGTGATAGTTGATATTGGCCAAACCAGCAAGAACTGAGTGAACAATAACGTGGGGTAATTCTTTCTCCAATCTGCCCTATTCGTTTGTTATAAAGCCTTATGTTGATTAATAGTGTTTCTCCCGTGTTTGTACCATGTATTGGAGCCGAAGCAGGACAAGTAAAACATAGCTGTGGGTGAAATATGAAGTAAGCGAGTTGAACCTCTGCGAGTTATTTTGCGGTTGCGAGCTGATTCCTAAAACAAACAGCGTGAATCAGCTGATCGCGACTCACGGGCAACGGCGGGCAGGAGGCTTTGCAGGTCAGACTCTGGAGCTTTTTGTGTGCAGTAGTCTAGCTATATTATTCTAGTACGTGTTTAGGGGCGTGTTTATGATAGAGAGAGAGAGGGAGAGAAAGAAGAAAAAAAGAGAGGGTGAGAAAGAAGGAAAGGGAGAGAAAAAGCTTTGGTAACAGGAGGAAAGGAGGGTGAGAGAGAGAAAATTTTTATATATATTTTGATTTTATTTATTTATTTTAGGGAGGGCCAGGCAGACGAGCAGGTGATTTAATTGACAGTAGGTGTGCTTTTTTTCTTCTAAGTCGATGGGCGATGAGACTGCGAGCTCTGGGGTGAAGAAAGAGAAGAGCCCGCACGGAAAAATACACCCCTTGTGACATAAACACGCCTGTCCGCTTGTCAAAACCCTGTCGAACGTGCTAGAAATGTTATAATTACCACCACACCGTGCCCTAAATGTGCACCTGCCAGGAGCCGCTATTTCTAAGATTTACCCATCCCTCTTTTCTGCTGAAACTTAAAAGATCAAATTTACAGGTCGCGATGAACAGTCCAAGTGTGTGGAGGCTTCTGTGTGTGGCCGCCTTGCTGCAGCCCTCACTCTCTGCCCTGCTGAGTGTGACCTTCGATGGATCTAAGTATTATGCTCACGAGGGGATAACAAAGACGTGGGTGGCTACAGGAAGCTTCTTTGACAACACAACTAAAGATGGGTGAGTGGCTGCTGTGTTTTGTCTTGCATACACGGTTGGAGTCAGAATAGCCATTATTTCTTTTTTCATGATGGTTACCAGTCTATTAAAACCAAATCAAGTCAGTACTTCATGTTTGTTTCTTTGTATTTATTTATGTAATGACTGTAATTGTAAGAATCTTTATTTCCAACAGGTGGGGATATTTAGAGATCAAGACAAATCCTGCCTTCCCTGATACAGTCCAGGCTTATGCTGCTGGTTTTGCTGAAGGGGTTATGACCACAGACATGATCTACAAAGCATACAGGTGAAAAATCAGTTGAATTAGTATGCTTGATAATTATAAGTGAAGCATAGTTCCTCTGTCCACCACAACCATTTCCAAGCATTCCTGTGGGAACAAACAGGCTTGTTAATCTAGAATTTTGCTCTTCAACCACTTTCTTTTGCTGGAAGGAAAGGAGAAAAGATGTCAGATTTTATATCTTAGAATAAATTGTAGCAACATCATCTGTCAGCATCATGCCAAAATGTTGTAAGAGTAATCACCACAATTGCAGAATTATGGCATATGCTACCCTTACTACCTTTATTCTTTCCCATAGATCTAAAAATAGCAACAACAACAACAAAAAAAAAAGACTCAAAGGATTTAGATGTAAAAAAACAGGGAAGCATTTTATTTCTCACCCATCACTCTTCCTAAAATACATACCTACCTGTTTCCTCTAATAAGATTTTGTAAGTTTGTGTTTCTTCTCCACAGGAACACAATGGAAGGGCTGTGTGAATGGAAGTCAAAAGAATTTTGTGAAAATTTGAAATCTTACCTCGAAACCAATTTTCAATGGATGGAGGCCATGATTGCTGTGAAAGGCAAGACTTGCCCAGTGTGGCACAATGTGAGTATGCAATTTGAAAACCTTACATCACTGATAGAAATACACTTTGTTTTTTGTATCACCAGTTTATATTAGTCAGTCTTTAATCCAGTCACCAGTTGTCTGGCATGCCTGAATCTTCATTTTTCAAGCCTAGCCATAGATAATCCGGCACCCCTTGCTGCTTCAGTTTTTCTCTTGGGTGAAAGGTTGAAGATGTGAGTTGAACTGAAATTCCAGACTAAGAAACCATGTGCAGTCCGCACTGGGGGGGAGGGATGAAGAGCAGAAGGGACCAGGGAGAGGAGGTGGTGGGAAGGGAAGTAGCAAAGGGTAAAGAGCACAGGCAGAAGGGTGCTAGGAGCAATAGAGAATTAGATAAAGGGAGGGGTGGACATCACAATCCATTGTCTTCAAAACATCAAACTATGTCTACTAAACACTGTATACTTCACCACCAAAGTTTACAAGAGAACATACACTGGCATACTTGAGGGGTGGGATGGACGGTGGAAAGGACTAAAGAGAGAGGGAGAAAGTAAAAGGAGAAGGTGGTAGGGTTGGTTAAGGATGAGACAGATGGTGTGGCGGATCATTGATGAGAAATTTAAAGCGTGTCACAATCCATTGTCTTAAAAACAACAAAGTGTCACCTAAACACTGTATACTTCAACACTAAAGCATACAAGAGGACTTGCATGGCCAGACAAGAGGGGAAATGGACAGTAGAGTGGGCAAAGGAGAGAGGAAGGTGAGTTGGAAGAGTGTGAAGGGGGTAAACATGGGCAACAGGGTGATGATAGGGGCAATAGAAGGTGGTGAAAATTGTGGGCTGCTTTTGTGGGTGATGCCGCAGCTGATGCTTTTATGTGCTAAGTGTCTTTTTGTTGCATTGCCTCAGGCATCCAGATCAATTGGTATGAACTTGTTTTATGTCAGGAGATTCCTGATGCACTTTTTTAGGTGTTGTTTCATAAAACAGTTAGCACCAACAGTCTGAGGCTGAGGAAATACATTATGCACTGAAAACAGCTGTTAGCATTCACTGTAGTATGATACTTTTATTGAGTTTGCAATACATCTTTGACAGAAACCAGACACATGAAGAAAACTGTTTTTCAGGTTGAACTGATTTTGGCTCAACTTCGTGGCATCAACGACGGCTACAATAAAACTGCTAAGGAACCCATGATGGAAGGCGCACTTCTGTAAGTACATGTGTTTCCTTTCTATATTTTAAGATTAAGTTGATTTGTAAGGTATGGTGAAAGAATGCATGAAAGAAAAAGAGTATAAATCAACAAAGAATACCCTCACTTTATTGTATAGAAAGTCTCATTAGTAAGGAAGCATATATGAATTTTCTGAGTCTAGACCTATAGTAACTGTTTGGGATTTTGTTGTATTAGATTTGGTTAAATTCAAGGTATCTTTATACTTATGATATAGATCAACAAAGAATGACCTCACTTCATTGTATTGAAAGCCTCATTATTAAGGAAGCATATATGAATTTTCTGAGTCTAGACCTATAGTAACTGTTTGGGATTTTGTTATATTAGATTTGGTTAAATTCAAGGTATCTTTATACTTATGGTATAGATCAACAAAGAATGACCTCACTTTGTTGTAAAGAAAGTCATTAATAAGGAACCATTTATGAATTTTCTGCTTCAAGACATATAGTAACTGTTTTGGGTTTTGTTAGGTTAGGTTAAGTTTAGGGTATCTTCAAACAAATGATAGCCAGCACCATATGGTTTATAAATCAACAAAGAATGTCCTCACTTTGATGTATTGAAAGTCTCATTAGTAAGGAAGCATATAGTCAAGACCTATAGTAACTGTTTGGGGTTTTGTTAGGTTAGATTAAGTTTAGTGTATCTTCAAATACATGATAGATAGCACCTTGTGGTATAAATCAACAAAGAACAAATTCACCTTATTGTATAGAAAGTCTCATTAGTGAGGAAGTATACATGAATTTTTCTGAGTCAAGACCTGAAGTGACTGTTAGTGGTTTTGTTAGGTTAGGTTCAGTTAAGTTTAGAGTATCTTCAAACACTTGATAGCCAGCACCTTATGGTATAAATTGGCAAAGAATGACCTCACTTTGATGTACAGAAAGTCTCATTAGTAAGTTGGCATATATGAATTTTCTGAGTCAACACCTATGGTAACTAAGGTTTTGTTAGGTTAGGATAGATTCACTGGAGGGCGGCATGACCATAAAATGGGTGTCACTTAAACAATCCTGCCTGCATCACCACTGTGCGCAGGGACATTCACTAACAGCCCACTAAAACTGAAGTCTAAAGAGGCAACTATGACTGCCTAAAAAAATTTAAAAAATAAATAAAAAAAGCCCAAAGGCAGCATAGGCGAACTTGTAAATTTTCCTCAATTCTCAGAGTTCCCCAAAATTCCTATAATTCCCATGGAAAGTTTCCCAGTCCAAAATTCCTGGGACTTTTACAACCCTACTCATACCCACCCTTCCCTTCTGTTCCACCACACAGAAAAGTAACATATTGGGCCCCAGTGATAACATTGTGGCTCATGTCTTAATTTCTTATCCTCACAGCTTCATCTTTTGACAACAGTTCAAGGCAGTAACCAAGCTGTGTATAAACTTTTGTGGCCATCACATCCATCAGCCAGACTCTCCCTCAACTTCTCATCCTAAACCTGTGCCTTAAACTTTGCCTCCCAAACAGGCTGATGAATCTAGCAGGAGACCTCGAGGACTTGGAAACTGCCCTGAGTCCCAAGCTCCAGAGCATGAGTTTGAAGGAGTGGGTGGAGTCTGGACGCACCACCGGAGACGGCCACTGCTCGGCACTGATAAAGCTGCTTCCTGGCAACACTGACCTCTATGTCTCTCATGTCACCTGGAACACGTAAGGATATGCAGATTGGTCTCTGCCTTGGCAGGTTTACAAGTCTGTTCATGAACGATCATGTGAAAATGAATAAGGTACCATAGTGTCATTCATTATCTTAAATAATAATATGGAAAGAATAGAGAAAACAACAAATAAGGAAAAAACCTCATGAGTACAGTTACTAGTGTAAGACATGAAGGTTTTTGATGATATGTCCTCAGAGATTTTATTTCCATAAGTTTTGTCATAATCAAGGTAACTGATGATAAAATTTAAAAATGAGATTTGTCATTTATAATTTGTTGTGGGAGTAATTACAGATCTTAGACATTAAACAATTTATAGTAACACATCCATAATTTTAAATTCTTTTGTAATTTACCAATCAATTTTAAGTTATTCATGTGGTGCTTCTTTACACATTTTTGTCATCATGCATGTCAGCTGAGCCTTAATATTGCAGGTTCCAGTCAATGCTGAGAATACTGAAAAAATATATCATGCCCTTCCGCCGCACTGGATCGTCAGGCCCCAAAGATATAATTCCTGGCCACACGGTCTCATTCTCATCTTACCCTGGCATACTGTCTTCAGGAGATGACTATTATATTCTCTCATCTGGCTTGGTCAGTCTGGAAACTACCATTGGTAATGGCAACCCAGCTTTGTGGAAGAATGTCACTGCCACAGGAGAGGTGAGTGTCATGGGGGAAAAAAAAAATGCAGTAAAGGCTCTGCAGTGATGTAGAGCATTTGTGACATTATACTGTTGTAACTAGTCAGGCATATCTGAGGATGTATTATTGCTGCATAAATTAATCATAAATTATTGGAAAATTTTCTGATTCATTCTTTATCTGATTCGATTGTAAAAATACAGTTACAGGAATGGATTCGCACAATCGTTGCAAATCGTGTTGCAGCAGATGGAAAGAGCTGGTCAGACTTCTTCTCCATGCATAATAGTGGAACTTACAACAACCAGTGGATGGTAGTTGACTACAAGCTCTTCAAACCTGGAAAGGCTATCAGGTAATAAGAAAATGTTTTTTGTCTGCATGATATGGAGGTTTGTCATGTTTTTTGTGGTATAGTATTTACCAAGTTAACTTTCAAGAGGCTAATTCAAGCCCCTAGTGAATATAGAAGGAAAGTCTGATGCCACACATGGTTTTCCAGCTGATAGAGAATATGGTGAATGAAGGCTTGTTAGACATCAGAGGGAGATCCATATTTTATAGTACTGCATAGCTTTTATGGGATGTTTATATTAGAAATTATTCTTTAATCTATTCCATTAATGTTTGCAGACCAAACACACTGTGGGTATTGGAGCAGCTTCCTGGCACCATAGTGGCTGATGACCAGTCAGACATTCTAAGCAAGCAGTCATACTGGCCCAGCTACAATGCTCCATTTTACAAAACTATATTCAATCTCAGCGGTGCACCAGCCATGGTGGAGCGTTATGGGGACTGGTTCACTTATGACAAAACTCCGAGAGCTTTAATCTTTAAGAGGGATCATATTTCAGTTAAGAATTTAAAAACAATGATAAAACTGATGAGATACAACAACTTCCAACATGATCAGCTCTCAAGATGCAACTGCACCCCTCCTTACAGTGGAGAGAATGCTATTTCAGCCAGAAACGATTTGAACCCTAAAAATGGAACCTATCCATTTGGGGCACTGGGTCACAGGTCTCACGGAGGAACTGATATGAAAGTTACTAACCTCAAAATGGCATCACAGCTTTCGTTCCTGGCTGTCAATGGGCCAACGTATGACCAACAGCCAGTTTTTAGGTGGAGTGAACAGGACTTTGCAAATAATACACCTCACTATGGACATCCTGATGCATGGAAGTTCCCAGTAATTGGCCTCAAATGGTTGTGGCAATAGATAAGTGAGTAAGTGAAGATATTCTATAATTGGCCTCAAATGGTTGTGGCAATAAGTATGTAAGTGAAGATATTCTATCAGTGTAATGATGTGGTACTGTTTGGTGATAACCTTTATTAGCTAATATTTTAAAAGAAACACCAATCACGTTCACACTATGGTTTATATATCTATTTTAGATCTTAGAATAAGAAAAAAAGAACCGTTTTTCAATTCAGCCAAAAAGAAACTTTAAACATTATCATGTATATGTGCTACTTATTGTATTCTTGATAAAATACACGTAACTACTACATATCATTGAGTGGAGAGCATACTTAGCTATGGATCAGCAGGCCCAGATTCAAATCCCAGCCCGGGCAGTTGGTGCACAGTCCTTGCAGCTGTTCATCTTCCCTCTCAGACTGGTTGATGAATGGGTACCTGGGGAAGGTTAACTGTGGGAACCCAAATGTCATGCTTGCCCTGTGTCCTGGAGTAGTAGGTTCTTACCCTCCTCAAGCTCAAGGAACATTGAGACAGATGATCCCCGAGGTCATGCACGGCTGTTGCATATGCCCCCAGCTGTACAACCCATAACATATCTGTACATAATTATTTAGAAGAAATGTACCTTTATACTCCGCAATATTTTAAATGCATCTTTTATAAATTGCAGAATTGTGTATACTGTTTATATGATTATCCTAACCAGTATTGTGTTAACGGTATCTGCCACCAAGTACGTAGTAGTATTGTAAGTGATATGAATGAGTTTAATCTAGATTCTGAAGGTGCAGTGCTACAAAAGCAGTGTGCCTAGTAAAGATCAGTGAACTTGTAATGCCACTGATTTCTACTTCACCAGACACCTGCTTGTCATGAAACATGAGAAATTAATCCAGATCCAGAAAGGGTTTTCCAGTGCCAGGGAATGAACCCGCTACCCTGCATTAGGCAAGTCAGTCACTACAAACTATTAACGAGTTTTCTTGGCAGTGCAGTCATTGTCCTATATCCCTGAATATTGCAATACCGTCATGAACCACAATGTCTTTCCTGGGGACATTCATTCACTTGTACATTTGTATATCAGAAGTGTTTCAGAGTTTTAGAGGTTTCAATATTTTATTGAATATTCTAAAAACAAATTGCTTAAACTACCTGCCAGCTCAGTCTTTTTTTGTGGTTGTCAGTGTGGGCTGTGCAGGACTCTCTCCTAGTTATTCTGCTTGGGGAACTTTTGCTGTTGCCTTAGTCATCTTGAAAGTTGTCATCAATCTAATAATACCAGTGCCCCCCCAACACCAACAGCTTTCTCCTAAATTTTCCAAAATTCAATTGTTGGAAAATTGCAGGTTCTTGGTATCAGTAACCATCACAGCTGCACTGCTGGATTTGGTATAGTAGTACTGATGGAGTAGCTAAGGAGATTGAGAGATTGACCACATTCTAGTTTGCATATCCTTCAGAGCTACTTGGTTTTCCAGAATACAGAATTCTTTGCAACTGATCACAGGGCTTGTTGCAACACTCAAGCTTCAAGTCAAGAAGAATTTCAAGATGTAATCATGCTGTGTTTCATCTTTAGTCTGAAAGATTCAGCATCTGCCCATGAGTATTCACTGAGTCTCAAATCGGTTCAATGTGCTCAGCACCTTTGAGGACCTTATAGAATTGTGAGATACAGGAACTTTATAGGTTACCAAGAAGTCCACTGGAGAGCCCTCTAGATCGGGGAGTGGGTTGCCTCGGGGGAGGCGCTGAAGAATATCGAGAAGAGTTGTGCTGGTAGCCAGGCTTGCTGGGAATCGGGACAGACATAGGGCAGTGATGAGGACCACATTCAACCATTTTAATGCAAATGGCCTCCAAGCTGCCTATCAAGCCCCAAAGAAGCTTCACTCCGAGCCTTCCTCTCGGGTGAGTACTATCCAAACAGCAGATGGTTGGCTGACTCGTGTCAGTGGGCAGGGGGCTCGTTGGGCTGTAGAAGGCTGTAGTAATGCGTACTGTGCTGTAGTTCAAGGTGCATTGTATATTCCATTTTAGTCGTGCGAAGAGGCTGGGTTAGATTTATTTCATTATATCTAGTAACTTTTGATTTAGTGACTTGAAATATTAGTCCGTTTGCTTCCTGATTGTGTGTGTGTGCGCGCACGCGAGTTAGCGTCGACAACGTGGTTTCTACCAAACTAGACAAGATTTAACCCTACACTGTCGCGCTAACAGTGTGTGCATGTGTGTGTGTGTTCGTGAGAGAGAGAGAGAGAGAGAGAGAGAGAGAGAGAGAGAGAGATGTAGCGTTGACAGCGTGGTTTCTACACAAGATCTAAATAACTAGACAAGATTTTTTTGTGTGTGCGCGCGCGCACGAGGTAGCGTTGGCATGTTATTTTTACTTAAGACTTATAAATAACGAGGCAGAATTTAGGCCTACACTCGCGCTTTTTTTTTTTTTTTTTTTTTTTACGTCGCGGTAGGCTTTTTCCCGGTGGGGTTTGATGGTCGGCCCAAGGCTTCTTCCCGGTGGGTCCTGATGGTCGGCCCAGCCCGTTCTGGCGCAGGCGTGTGTTTATAGTGGCGCCATCTTGCTTACATTTTGTGTGTGTGTGTGTGTGTGTGTGTGTAGTACACACACACACACGTACACACACACACACACAGGGAGGAGGGGGGAGGATAATTCACGTCCCTTTAGAGAGAGAGAGAGAGAGAGAGAGAGAGAGAGAGAGAGAGAGATTCACTATATAACGGAGGTATCCTAACCCTATATAAAATGCTGTGTGTGTGTGTGTGTGTGTGTGTGTGTGTGTGTGTAGGGTACGTTGTGTGCGTCTCCGTGTGCACGTGAGAGGTAGTGTGTGTGTGTGTGTGTGGGGCTGGCTGGCTGGTCGCAGGGTAACATGACTTGACAATCTTGCATAACACCTGCCAGCCGTACAAGCCAGCCTAGCTATGCCCTGCCTCACAGCCGCCCTTACAGCCTGCCCTAGCCTGCCTTAGTCTTCCTTAGCCCCCCTTCCCTTCAGTGCTCACCCAAAATCTTACATAATGGCAAACGCATTTTATGTAACGTAGAGAGTTTCTTACGTAAGGTGAACCAGAGAGGGTGCCATGTTGAGAATATTTAGGAGGAATACCAGATTGTCCGTTTGTATCCATATATTTTAGCTCCTTGCCGTGTAGGAAGCGAGTCAGGGAGATTAATGCGTGGCTTTGCCCTCCTAGGATCGTGTTGTCAGGTTCACGTAATGGTAGAATAAGGGAGGGAGAGAGACAGGGCCAGAAATGAAGTATAGAGAAGGGGGAATGGCGGGCTGTGACGCTGCTAGTACTATTGAACCAGATTGGGTACTTTTGGCTCTGCGTGTGTGTTTTTGGGTACATTGAGGACAAATATGCACTGCTATATGAAAGCTGGAATGAAAGAGAAGTCAGAATACAGCAGGAGCAGAACCCACAGTGAGATATACTAGTGACAAATGCCGTTACAAAGGTATACTTCAACTGGACGGAACTGAACCAAAGGGTGTCAGAAAATACGTGGAAAGAGTCAAGTAACATCGAGGCTTCCTGTAACATCAGAGGAAACGTATTGAGAGTAACCAGAGAAATATCAGAGGTGGAAATACGCACTCAGGTACAGTTTAGTCTCATCTGGTACGCTTTTAGGTACGTTCTGGCACCACTCAAAATCGGTATGGCAGGCAATGTTACCAGATCGTCCTATTCACCAGTTCGTATTTCCCGATTTCCGAGCCAAAAATCTATCGCACCGGTACAGCTAACGATATATAATCAAATTCATGTTTAAACCGTTGATTAGCGGTGGTTTATAATCGTTAAAGAGCAGAAAACTGAATGTACAAGGTGCTGATGGCAAAAAATGGCAACATCTGAGGCGTTGCCGGATTGTTGTACTCAGCCTCATATATTCACCCATATCCACCCCACAAACTATCTCCTCCACCCTGATAACTGACTTCATGTGTGGTTTTCGTTAAAATGGTTAATTATAGGTGCCTTATTTCAATAGTCATGAGTCAGAAACCGGTAAATACGATGCTGTGAGTACGATAATCTGGCAACTCCGCTCAATTTACCTTCAGTCTACGAGGAAGTGTCAAAGGGGAAGGTGTGTCTCCGTGGTCCGTCGCGCGCTCTATACAACCCCTCCCCCGGTGTGCGATTTTTTCTGCGCGATTTTTTAGTAGTGCGATTTTTTGGTGCGCGATTTTAGTGATGAGTGACAACGAGAGGAAGATTGGTAACCCTCTGTATGCCGGAATGAGCCTCAAGGACCTATTGGAGAGCGCGGATCTGTTCGACTTCGGGTGGAGGGACCTGAAGGGCGGCCAAGGTACGTGTTGGGTTGGGGACTTTGGGCTCTGTGGTATTGTGGTTGTTTGGTTGGTTGGCTGTGGTTGTTATTGTTTTTTGGGGTTGATTGGGTGTTGTAATGAGTGTTTTAGGGTGTTGTTATTATTATTATTATTATTAATATTATTATTGTTATTATTGGTGTTATTATTATTGTCATTAAGCTTCTACTTCTATTTATACTACTACTTTATTTTACTGTTGTTGTCATTATTGTTGTCATTGAACTACTACTACTACTACGACTTCTACTACTACTACTACTACTACTACTACTTCTACTACAACTACTACTGCTACTACTACTACAACTAACTACTATTCGTCTGTTACACTATAAGAGTTTCTGTACTAATATATGTATATAACTATTACGAAACAAAGTCTTTCTGAGATGTCATTAAACTTATTTATCTATTCATCTTCTATCTATCTGTCCTGTCCAGTATGCATCTCATGTGTGGGGGGGCTCCACTCACACAGCTCTTCTGGACAGAGTGGAGGCAAAGGCTCTTCGTCTCATCAGCTCTCCTCCTCATACTGATAGTCTTCTACCTCTTAAATTCCGCCGCAATGTTGCCTCTCTTTCTATCTTCTATCGATATTTCCATGACTGCTCTTCTGAACTTGCTAACTGCATGCCTTGCACTCGACTTTCTACTCATGCTCATCCCTATACTGTCCAAACCCCTTATGCAAGAGTTAACCAGCATCTTCACTCTTTCATCCCTCACGCTGGTAAACTCTGGAACAATCTTCCTTCATCTGTATTTCCTCCTGCCTACGACTTGAACTCTTTCAAGAGGAGGGTATCAGGACACCTCTCCTCCCGAAACTGACTTATCTTTCGGCCACCTCTTTGGATTCTTTTTAGGAGCATTTTTTTATTAATGTTTACATTTTTGTGCCCATGAGCTGTCTCCTTTTCTGTAAAAAAAACAGAAAAATATGTTGTTACTCTGAGTTTCTTTACTAAGTTACGATGAAATAGTACTATTACGAACAAAGTCTTTTTGAGATGCCACTTATCTATCTATGCATCTACTATCTATCTGTTTCGTCAAGGTTCTTATGTAACGAAAAAAATGTTACTGATTATTATTGTCGTTATCATTGTTACTATTGTTTTGCTGTCATTGTACAATTTTCTTCCACCACTCATACTCGTGGTAAAAATCAAGTATGTTTATGTCAAATCGAACAGTATATATTACTTTATTATCAGTATCAGTATTATCAGAAAGTGTAACGAAAGATAAATTCATACCATGGTGTGTGTGTGTGTGTGTGTGTAAAGGATCTGAGTACAAATTTAAGTGGTTGAGTCACTTCAATCTGCATGTCTCCTTATTTTTATATTTATATGCACCTTTCTTCTCATTGTGGATGTATGTTTGTAAATGTGTATACGTATGTAAATATGAATGTTTATAGCTCGTGTCCGGAAGAGATTGAGAGAGATATTTAACAAGGTGGCGTGTGTTCACGTGGGGGTACGTATGTAAGTTTATGTAAGCACGAGATACTGCAGCTTTGTGTGTGTGTGTGTGTGTGTGTGTTAGGGAGAGAGGTGTGACGACGTTTTGATTGTTGTGAAGAATTTTTGGTTGTTGTGGACTTGTGGTGAATAATTTTGGGTTGTGGTGAAGGATTTTGGGTTGTAGTGAGAATTTTTGGTTGTGAAGGATTTTTGGATGTGAAGAATTTTTGTTATGGTGAAGAATTTTGGTTGTGGTGAAGAACTTTTGGTTGTGAAGAATTATTGAAATTAAGAGAGAGAGAGAGAGAGAGAGAGAGAGAGAGAGAGAGAGAGAGAGAGAGAGAGAGAGAGAGAGACTATGGGGTACAAGGACGGAGGAAAGGTAAGGAAGGGGATGGGTTTTTTGTAGGAACGGTGAAAGGAGAGAGTAACTAACTAATGGGGCTCATACACCTGGGGGCGGGTCGCTTCACTCACTCGGCCTCTATACTCGAAAAGAGAAGAAGTTAAAAATGAGGAGAGGAGAATGAGATAGTATAAGAGAAAAGGAAAGAAGATAATGGAAGAGGAGAAGAAGAGGTAGAAGGAAGAGAGAGGAGGAGAGGAGATAGGAAGAGCCAGAAAAAGAAACGGACAGAATGAAGGAAAAATGGAGAAATAGAAAATCCCGAGAGAGAGAGAGAGAGAGAGAGAGAGAGAGAGAGAGAGAGAGAGAGAGAGAGAGAGAGGCGGAAGGAGTTTGCCATAGGTTAGTTGCCCTACATATGCCTCCCCCTTCCACCCCCTCCCCCTAGTAAACCACCCCTTGATCCCCCTCCACATAATCTTATCTAAACCCCCTTTAAAGATTTCGAATGTATCTACACTAAGCCTCTTTAAGCCTGTGTTAATGATGATGATGATGATGATGGTGCTGTAGTACTGTATATAATTGCCTGCCGTCCATTTTATTCCATCATTCCTCCTGTTATTATTATTGTTATTATTATTATTATTATTATTATTATTATTATTATTATTATTATTATTATTAGTAGTAGTAGTAGTAGTAGTAGTAGTAGTAGTATTGTTATCGTTGTTCTTCCTAGTTATTATTATTGTTCCTTTTCTTAATATATGTTTTTAACCCATTTTATTAGTTTATGTATATTCAATTTTCGTCTTTTATACGTCATTGCCTCCTCCGCCTCCGCCTCCACTTCCTCTTCCTCCTCCTGCTTCTTCTTGGGATAGACCCAATCACAATAAGCTTCAGCAAGTTGTAGAAATTAAAGGGGAACGTTTTGTCTTAAATATAAAGTGACACTGAAAAAATACAAGATTAAAGGGGAGCGTTTTGTCTTGTTGGGTATAAATTTGCACTGAAAAATATTTAAAAAGCTTAAAATAATGGGAAAAATTCTAGCCTGAGAAAAGGACAAGAGAGAGAGAGAGAGAGAGAGAGAGAGAGAGAGAGAGAGAGAGAGAGAGAGAGAGAGAGAGAGAGAGATTCATTACCCGTTTGAATTATTATTATTATTATTGGACTACTATTAGCTACTATTATAATTAGATGATGGCGGTTTTCCAAGATCCACCACGTGACAGTTGCTACACACACACACACACACACACACACACACACATAAGAACATAAGAACATAGGAGTCTGCAAGAGGCCGGTAGGCCTGTGCGAGGCAGCTCCTTTGACCTTAAGTTCCCGTGTATCTAACCCCACCTAATATCGCTGTCCATGAATTTATTTAATCTATTTTTGAATGTGACAAATGTATTGGCACTCACCACATGACTGCTAAGCCAATTCCAACAATCCACCACCCTGTTTGTAAAACACATTTTCCTTATCTTGTTTTTCTAATGTGTGTGTGTGTGTGTGTGTGTGTGGAAAGGCGTACATGATTGGGCTTAAGAATTTGATGAGTGTGTGAGTGCGCGTTATGCGTGCGTGCGTGATCGGTTATCTACACGCACAGGATATGGCTGATCGCTGCCCCCCCCCCCTTCCTCTCTCTCTCTCTCTCTCTCTCTCTCCCTGTGGCAACAAAACTACTGTGTGACTGGCAGCTCGTATATATGTCATTTCCTCGTGCGTAATAATAGAATTGCATGCTTTCAAACAGAGCCATAGAATAGGAGAGTCTGGCCAGCTTCATCGTAGGCGCCATGTTGCCAAAAGACCCGCGCGAAGTTCAAATCGATGCTGAAAGAGACGGCCTTTACCACTACAGTCATCACTACCACCACCACCACCTCCACTCTGTTCCACTACCGTCATCACCATACCACCACTACCACCATCGTCATGTATTTTTTTACGCAATGGTTCTCAAATTGTGCACAGTTATCCCTCAAGTGTGCCTTTTTTTTTTCTAGAAATGTGCATTATTCATCTTGGACATGGCAACTTTTTTAAGATGTAAAATTGTAATTGAGTGAATGTACAACTAGTTAGGCATATATAGAAGTAATAACTAATGAAAAAAAAAAGATTACATAAAAACTCCGTCCCGCTTCCGCCACAATGCATGTCGTGTAGGCTACAACACACGTACCCGTTTAAACCGCGACCCGTTAACGCTACCGAGTTGACAATTCACTAGTTTTGTCGCACGATTATATAAAAGGTTTTAAGCGACAATTGAAAGGAAAGGGGCGATGAGTAGAAATTGAGTACATATATCAGTAGGAAGTATGCCAAGTTTGACTGTTTGGCGTAATTTACATGAGCCTTGGTAAGCTTCACACATTATTTTCTTTCCGCGTGTCCATTCAGATCTCTCTCTCTCTCTCTCTCTCTCTCTCTCTCTCTCTCTCTCTCTCTCTCTCTCTCTCTCATACCGGAATTATATCTTACACGTATTCTCCTATCAATGTAGTAGGCCTTAAGACTTGGTGCGCCTACAAAGTTCAAGATATATTAGTGCACAGCCGACCAAAAACTGAGAACCATTAGACTAAAGTATACCACCACAACCATCACCATCATCACCACCACCACCACCACGCCTCTCCTCTCATTATTGTTTCCGGGTACCTTTCCTTCCCCTCCTCGTCCACCTCCTCTTCCTCACGTCAGACTCCGCTTCTCATCCTATTATTATTGTACCTCCCTTTATAGTTAACATCTTCCTCTCCGTCTCCCATCCATCGTCATACTCTTTTTTTTCCCCTCTTTATCTTATCAATAGAAGGAAGAAGAGGAATGGAGGTATGAGAAGGGAGGTTGTTGGAAGTGGTTCATTTTTTCTTCTTCTGTCACTTCTATCTTAGTGAAGGCGAAATATATAGGGTTGGAGGTCCGTTTATACTGTAGGTTCTTCATGAATGTCCTTCGAATAGCTGTGTTAGGTTATCTTACTGTCGCGTCGAGTTTGTGAGTTTCTTTGTCGAGGCCCCATTTCAAGAGGGGAGTATTAACACATCTCTCCATCCGAAATTGACCCTCTCTTTTTAGTTTCCTCTTTTCTGTTTTATTTATATGAGCGGTGTTTGGCGGGCTTTTTTCCACCTGTTTTTGTTTTTGCCCTTGAACTGCTTCCTTTACTCTAAAAAATATAAAAAATCGATTTGCTGGGTGATGTATTTGTCGAGGGTACAGACAAGCAATTTGAAGTCTTGTGCTTTTTTTTTCATTATCACCTATTATTATTATTGTTTTTTGTAATTACTATTTTATGTACTACTACTACCTAGTTACTACTACTACTATTACTACTACTACTACTACTACTTAGGTTTATTATATTTGTCTATGTCTATGGGTTTTTACTTCCTCTCCATCTCTTCCCCTTTCTCCTCCGGTCACATTCTCCCTCCCTCTCCTCCTCCTCTCACTTGTCAAGTCCATTATCATGATATTTCGTCGCTTTAAAATTCAAATTCAGGTCGGTATCTTTTCTCCTTTCCTTCCTTCCCTTCTCTTTGGTTTCCTTCATCCTTTCCTTCCTCCCTCCCTTCTTTCTCCCGTCTGCTTTCCATTTCCATCCTCCCTTTTTTTCTCCTCTCCTTCACCTCTCCCAACCTTCTTATCTATGTCTTCCTCCCACACCTCCTCCCACTCTTTATAACTCCCTCCCTCCCTCCCTCCCTATATACTTGTAAGAAAAAATGTAAAGTGCGGTGGTATCATTGTGCACCACTTTTTCTACTTGTACTACCACTAGCTTACTACTACTACTACTACTACTCTTAACCTGGTAAGGGAAGATAGATCAGAAATTCGGGGAAACATCTTATTGTGTGCAGAGGGAGATGGAAGACTGGCAAGGTAAAGAAAGGAGAGAATCATTCCACAAAAAAAAAATAAGATAGAAAGTAGTGGAGTAAGATAGAAGGTGGAAGAGGAAAGAAATGAGAGCTGCCGGAATGGGGGAAAAGGGAGAGGAGATAAGAGACAAATGGACTGATAAGGTGAAGATGGGAGGGAACAATTGTATATGTAAGAAAATGATAGGATAGGAAGCAATGGGAGAAAGAAGAAGGTGGAAGAGAAAGGGAAGGATACGAAGAAAGTATGCAAGGAATGCAAGGTAATAAAAAGACAGATAAGATAAAGAAAGGTGAGAACTACTGAATAGGAATAGGAAGAAGTGGAAGAAAGGAGAAGGTGGAAGAGGAAGTGAAGAATAAGGAGAAAGAAAACAGGGGAAAGAGAGAGCTGCCAGAATGAAGGAAAAAGAAGAGACGAAGTAAGACGAAAAAGCCGAGAAGACAAAGAAGAGAGAGAACCATTGATAAAGATAAAAGTAGTGGGAGAAAGAAGAGAATGGAAGACGGTGGGAAAATAATGATAACGAAAATAATGAACGAGAGACCAGTTGGAATCGTAAATGAAAGAAGAGAAATAAATAAAAAAGGTGAGAACAGATAGAAATAGGACAGTCACGTACAAGTCACTCTGCCTTCAAAACTGCGACCAGTACGCGCAGGGGCGGTTTGGGGCGGAGCAGCGGGATGACGTCACTTGATTCCAAATACCCGCCACTTTGGATGTGCATGTTCACCTTCTTTCACCGCGCGTTCAGGCAACCCACTGACGAAAAAATTATGCCGTTTTATTGTGCTATGCGTGACTGTAATTCTAATGCCTGCAAACGGCGGTGTGGGGTGTGAGGGGGGGCATGCTGAAGTGGTTGAATTAAATTAGTCCGCCTTTCTTCGTTTCCTTTAAATCGCCGTTTCTACATTCTCTAGTTTGGCACCAAGCAGCGTCACGCATAAGCCACGCCGCTGCCATGTCTCCTCCCACAAAGCTGCGTATGACTTGACTTGATATACCGGTAAGTGACTTTGGGAATAGGATAGGAAGAACGGAATGGAAGACGAAGGGAAGAATAATGAGAAAGAAAAGAAGAGAGTTGCTGGAAGGGTTAAAAATAAGAGGATGTGAAGGGAGAGGCAAAGAGATAGGACAAAGGAGAGAAAACTTTTGTAATTATATACGTTGAAAAAACAAAAAAACATCGTCATTGTCGTTGTCCTTCCTATCCTTCTTAATCACCATTGCATGTAATCACCACCACCACCATCTTCATCACCAATTCCCGTCTCCCTCCTCCGCCTCCTCTTCCTCCCCCTCCTCCTCCAGTGTTGCTTGTGAAGGAAAATCCCCAAATCTTTTTTTTTTTTTTTTTTTTTTGGGGGGGGGGTTGTTCATAGACTGTTGTTGTTGTTATTATTGCAAACCGTACTTCAATTTTTTTGTATTTTATCATTACCATTGACTTTTCTTACTTCAACTACTACTACTACTACTACTACTACATCTATTTATAATGCTATCACGCGTGCTTCGTTCACTGATAATACTCCTCGTGTTCTGATTGGTCCGTTGATAAGACTACCTGCCAATCATGACTCGCCTCAGCTTGTGACGTCACGGAGTAGGACCAGTCAGGGCGGGGGACGGCGGGCAGGGGCGGGGCAGAGAGAGAGAGAGAGAGAGAGAGAGAGAGAGAGAGAGAGAGAGAGAGAGAGAGAGAGAGAGAAGTAGTAGTAGAAGGAGGAGTTTATTTATGTTTATGTATTATTTATTATTATTACTTATTATTATTATTATTATTATTATTATTATTATTATTATTATTATTATTATTGTTATTATTATCATTATTTGTAACCCTGGTCGTCATGTTGTTGGTCCAATATTCGAATAGGTAAAAAGATAGGAGGTTCATTATCGATATTTAAATGCAACTCATCAATTACAGTCTTTTCCTCATCCTTCTTCTTCTTCATCTTCCTCTTCTTCCTCCTCCTCCTCCTGCATATTTTTTTACTGGTTCGCTCTCCTTCCAAACCTCTAATTTTCCTCCATTTACTACCCTCCTCCTCCCCCTCTTCCTCCTCCTCCTCTTACTCCACCTCCTCTTACTCCACCTACTATTCCTCCTCTTGCCTCCTCTTCCTCTTCCTGCTTCTCTTTTCTTCCCTCTCGTTCACTGTTTATTTTCTCTTCCTTCTCCATTCTACATAAATACATCCTTCTCTTTTTTTCCCTTCTCCCCCCTCTTTCTCCACCCATCTATCTATATCTATCAATCATCCTACCTATCCATATATGTACCTATCTATCAACCTCTATCTATCTATCTACCTACACCTATTATAATCTCTATCTCCACCATCACCTTACACTTCTAACCTTTCTCATGGGACTATTGTGGGTGGAGCACTTTTCCGTCTGGCTAAAGGTAATAGGTTCTCAAAGGTTGGCTGTACGACCTGTTCATCTTTACCCAATACTCGATCTTAATACCACAACAGTCAGTCAGCCAGTCAGTCAACCAGTCAGTCACAACGATGCCAGATTATCGTATTCAACACATTGTATTTTCCGGTTTTTGACATTTAACTATTGCAAAACGACATCAGTAATTAACCATTTCAACGATAACTATTAATGAAAATCTTGTTATTGGGGTGCAGGAGACAGTTCATGGGTCGGAAATGTGTAAATAGAGGACGGTTTGTACGATAATCTGGGAACTCGGGTCAGTCAGTCACCTAGTCAGTCAGTCAGTCAGCCTATGCACGTATGTTAAGCCTGTGCCGCAAGAACAGGATCTCCATAAACTTTTGATAATTTGAGGAAAGGCTTGACGGATTTTAGATTTTTTTGTTTTGTTTTGTTTCTCATTTTTTATATTTTTATTATTATTATTATTATTTTATTTTTACTTCACGCGGATGCAAGACCCTGATATTAGGAGAAAAAAGATAGAAATGGTAAATCCGGCTTGGCCTCCTCCTCCTCCTCCTCCTCCTCCTCCTCCCCTTGCCCACAGGTTTTACTGGAGGTTATGCAAACGTTTTATGCGTGTGTGGGTGTATGTGTGTGTGTGTGTGTGAGAGAGAGAGAGAGAGAGAGAGAGAGAGAGAGAGAGAGAGAGAGAGAGAGAGAAATCCCGCCATATTACGTTTCAAGAAGAGCCAAGCAAAAATGAGATTGTTGAGAGAGAGAGAGAGAGAGAGAGAGAGATTTTAGGGCTACGTTTTCCTCCAAGGGTGGCAAAAAGACTGCTCTCTCTCTCTCTCTCTCTCTCTCTCTCTCTCTCTCTCTCTCTCTCTCTCCAAGAAGCACACACACACACACACATTTTCGTGACTTCATTAGACTTCCAAATGAGTGTGTGTGTGTGTAGGGGTGAAAGAATGAAGATACCTGTTAACTCTTGCATGAGGAATTAGGACAGCATAAGGACCAGGTAGAATATAGTCATGTGTAACAAGGCCGCGAGAGTTGTGGATGAATACAGTTAGCAAGAAAAAAGTTAGAATGAAAGTACCGTCAAAATGTTGGAAGGGAAATCAACATCATTGTGTAGTTAAAGATGCAGAAGACGATCAAAAAGAGTTAAGGCGAGAACATTTATCTATCCAAAAGAGTTTTTTTTAATTTATTTTTTTATTACAAGGTCAGTAAATTGTGGCTTTCCGGCTATCTGACTGGCTGACTGAAATGATAAATGGTTTAAAATTGTCTGACTGCCTGACTCACTCACTGACTGGCTGACTGACTGGTTGGATAAGTTCATCGAGTCAGTTCGTCGCTCAGTCAGTCACTTATGCAACTTTTAATTCAGTCCTCAAGTCTTTCAGCCTGTGACAATAATAGTATTAGGTTCCTTTTAGCTTTTCAGGAAGGAGGAGGAAGAGGAGTTGGAGGAGGGTTGTGCTTGCTCCCCTCACCCCTCCTAAACCTCCTCCTTCTCCTCCTCCTCCTCCTCGCCACCATTTACTATTTCACTCTTCTCTTGTTTCTACTCCATCTTTTTTATTTATTTTTTTTGTTTTTGTTTTATTCCACACACACACACACACACACACACACACACACACACACACACACACACACGTGGTAGTAATGAATTTTGTATACGAGGAAAAATCGGAGAGAGAGAGAGAGAGAGAGAGAGAGAGAGAGAGAGAGAGAGAGAGAGAGAGAGAGAGAGAGAGAGTAATATAGGCTGGGATGGACAAGTGATCTTTTAATCTTACAATATTTCCCCAACACACACACACACACACACACACACACACACACGCTTGACAGGTGTTTGCTGTCTGTTGTCAAGGCGGTGTGTGTGTGTGTGTGTGTGTGTGAGTGTGTGTGCTTGGAAGATGAGGTAAGGAATAAGTGGAGGAGGAGGTGGTGGAAAGGGGGCGTGGAGTTGTGGTCATAGTGGTTAACGTGTGTGTGTGTGTGTGTGTGTCACAGTGTAGCACAACATACGAACAAACACGTGTATGTCCATTTGACCTTGAGAGCTGCAACCACCCCCCACCCACCCTCTCTCTCTCTCTCTCTCTCTCTCTCTCTCTCTCTCTCTCTCTCTCTCTCTCTCACACACACACACACACACAACTATGCAGTGTATTGATCGTTGACTTGGAAGTCTGTGGCGTCTAAACTTTAAAAGCAAGGGACACACACACACACACACACACACACACACACACACACGCCGTAATAACTCTCGTACGCATTTTTATACATGAAAAGATAAACGAATTAAAAGAGAGAGAGAGAGAGAGAGAGAGAGAGAGAGAGAGAGAGAGAGAGAGAGAGAGAGAGAGAGAGATTGGGTACTAAACGATGTATATATTTATTTACTTTATATTCAACTTATATTTTTCCTTTTTATATTACTAAGCCATTTCTTGTACTTTAACCAGCACAGTATTATGCTTTGTTGTTGTTACTGTTGTTGTAGTAGTAATAGTATTAGTAGTAGTTGTTGTTGTTATTGTTCTTTCTTTCGGCCCCTTACTGTTTTGTCCGTCTCGTGGTTTTCATCTTTATTTATACCTTACTGACGTACCTCCTTGAACTGTGACGCGGAGCAGGCAGGTGAGGAAGGGGCCAGGTGTGTGTATCTGTGTGTGTGTCTCTCTCTCTCTCTCTCTCTCTCTCTCTCTCTCTCTCTCTCTCTCTCGGGTTCCTTGCATAACCCGGCCCCTAAATTAGTCGTTATGCAACCTTCAACTTGGAAAGAGAACGAAAGGAGGGAGCGAAGCCTCTCTCTCTCTCTCTCTCTCTCTCTCTCTCTCTCTCTCTGAAGGAATGGGAAGAAATGGAAGGGGGAGGAGTGAGAGAAAAAGGAGGATGGCGACGAATGTTTAGATATGAATGAAAGGAAGGAAATAATTATGAAATGTAAACATGAAACAAAGCGAATAAATCAAGTGAGGTCAAAGAGAAGAGAAGGAAGAGGAAGAGATAAAAGGAGACATGAAGTAAAGCTGGGAAGGATCAAAGAAAAGAACGGAATGAGGGAGGGAGAGAAAAAAGGCGTGAGATGGAAGTGAGATAGCTAAGAGATATTGTGCAAAGAAGGGAAGAGGAGAGGGATAATTAAGTGAATCGACGTAAAGGAGGATCATTGGAGGGAATTGAGTAAATGGAGAGGAGGAAGGAAGGAAGAATTGGAAGTATAATGGAAAGAAGAAGTATAAAGGAATGGAGAAGAGGAAAGGGATAATTAAGTGAATCGACGTAGAGGAGGATCATTTAAGAAAGAAGAAGTAGATATAAAGGAATGAAGAAGAGGAGAGGGATAATTAAGTGAACCGACGTAAAGGAGGATCATTTAAGGGGATTGAATAAAGGAAAAGGAGGAAGGAAGGAAGAATGGGAAGTATAATGAAAAGAAGGAAGACATGAAAAAAGTAAGGAAAAGATGAAGAGAGCATGGAATGAAGAAGAGGAGGGATAATTAAGTGAAGGGACATAAAGGAGGATCATTAAAGGAGATTGAGTAAAGGAAGAGAAAGAAGAAAGGAAGAGAGAGGATAGGAACGGAAGGAAGAATAGGAAGTATATTGGAAAGGAGACATGAAAAAAGTAAGGAAAGTAGGAAACAACATATGAGAGGAAAAGAAGAAAGGCGAGAAAGAATTAACTTGTAAGGATGGAAGGAAAAAATGTATATATTGCAGACCACTAAAGAAAAAAGATGAGACAGAAATTAAAGGAGAGAAACTGAGAAAACAGAAGAGAAAAGGAGAGGGGAAAGAGAGGAGAGAAAAGCATAAAAGATTAAGGAAAGGGGAAGAGTAGGAGAATAGTAATTACCAAAGAAAACCAGAGGAATAAGGGATAGAGGGAGGGTAGGAAGGGAGGAGAAAGTTCAGTCCCGTGATGTGATGGGAGAGGGTAGAGAAGAAGGTCCTGAAGATTATAAATGGAGGAGGAGGAGGAAGAGGAAGAAGCAGAAGAAAAGAAGTAGACACAGAAAAAATGGGGAGTTGAGATGAAGAGAAGGAGGAAGAGGAGGAGAAGAAGGAGGAAGAGGGGACAGAGAACACATTAAAAACAAAACGAAAAAAAAAAAAGATACCAGCCAGTTGCGACACACACACACACACACACACACACACACACACACTGCCCCATGAATCATTCTGCAAATATAGATACAAAATTCAGAGGTATTGCTTATAAACAAGACAGAACACGACATCTAACAGGGATACTAGACTACCTTACGTGTTCTGTATATGGTATCTTTTTTAAGAGGTCACATAATATTGGAAGGTTTTAGAAGAGGGATGAGAAACAAAAGAATAGTTGATGAAGTAGAATTAGCGAGACTGGACTACCTTACGTGTATATAATGACATCTTTTTTAACAGGTCACATATGTAGTATTGGAAGGTTTTAGAAGAGGGATCAGAAACAAAAGAATAGCTAATGAAGTAGAATTAGCTTACTTATCCATCCGTCTCTTTTGTGATGGGTGAGGATTGGTGACCTGTTACGTAAGGAGGAGGAAGAGGAGGAGGAGGAGGGGGAGGATGTGAGGAAGGAGAAAACAAATGAAGGAAAAAAATAATAGGAAGGTGACATACTTGGGAAAACAAGACAAGGGAGGATGTGAGTCAGAAAAAGAATACTAGAGAAAGAAGATGTAGGAAAATGATAGCTTGAGCGGGAGAAGAAAGACAGAAAAAAGGAGGAGGGAGGAGGGCTAAATTAGAAGACAAGAAGCGTGTGTGTAAATAAATGTCTTGAATGAGGAGGAAGAAAAAGAAGAAAATAAAGAAGAAGAAATGACGCGAAATAAAAATGCATAAGTGGAAGAGGAGGAGGAATGAAAAGAGAGAAAAAAAGAAAAGCAAGATGGGAAGAGAAGAAAAAAAATAATGTAAAGGAGGATGAGGAGAATGGAGAATAGGTATTATGAAAAGAGGAAAAAAAAGCAAAGGAGGAAGACGAAGAGGAGGAGGAAAGTTCATAGGGTTGGTGTACGTTATATAAAATCGTCTCGACACGTGGCTGTCCTATGAGAGAGAGAGAGAGAGAGAGAGAGAGAGAGAGAGAGAGAGGGGGGGAATGAGGAGGAAGGGTAAAGAAGGAAGGAAGAATGGGAGGAAAAGGGGTGAGAGAGAGAGAGGGGGGGGACGAGGAGGAAAGGTAAAGAAGAAAGGGAGGAGAGGAAGGAAGAATGGGAGGAAAAGGGGGTACAAGAGAGAGAGAGAGAGAGAGAGAGAGAGAGAGAGAGAGAGAGAGAGAGAGGGGGGGGGGGATGAGCAGGAAATGTAATTAAGAATGGGAGGAAAAGGGGTACAAGAGAGAGAGAGAGAGAGAGAGAGAGAGAGAGAGAGAGAGAGAGAATTGAGGCAAGGTGAGCGAGGGAGAGAGGAGAGAGAATTCCGGAATGACGCAACAACACTGATCTGAGAGAGAGAGAGAGAGAGAGAGAGAGAGAGAGAGAGAGAGAGAGAGAGAGAGAGGTTCTCCTCCATCAATATACTTTTTTTCTGAATTACTTTGATCTAAAAACGAATGGCTTTGAACTTTGTCAACACACACACACACACACACACACACTACCACCACCACCACTACTATTGTTACGTAATGCCACTCCTGCTGCAACTACTACTACTACTACTACTTCTACTACTATTGATGGTATTTGTAGTGCTTCATTTACAACAAAACATTTACTACAACAATACTTTTTCTTCCTTTTCTTACTCTTTTACTTGGTACCAATGATTCTTTTTCGTCTACTACTACTACTACTACTACTACTACTACTACTACTACTACTACTACTCTGGATCGTTATTTTTGTCTCCTTTCCCTTGGTTTTTACCTCCTCCTCTCCTCTCCTTCCTCCAGTCTCACTCTTCCTTCCTCCCTCCTCCCTCCCTTCCTCCTTTCGCTTGTCAAGTCAATTATCATGTTATTTCGCTCCCTTAAAATTTGAATTAAGGTCTGTATCTTGTTTACCCTTCCCTTCCCTCCCTTCCATTAGCCTTGTTTTCCTCCCTTCCTTTCTTTCACTCCCTTCTTTCTTCCGTTTCTGCTTTCCTTTTTACCTTATTCGTTATTCTTCCTTCCCTCCTTCATCTTTCCCTTCCTCTTATCTTTCCATCTCTCCTTCGTCTCCCTTCCTCCCTACTTTGTATCTACGTGTATCAGAGAGAGAGAGAGAGAGAGAGAGAGAGAGGTGGCCAGAAGATGCTTTTTAGAGATTTACATACATAGATAGATAGGGAGGAAAGATTTTAGGGAGAGAGATGGAGAGACGAATTGGAGGGAAGGTAGGAACGCGGAAAGATTATGTAATGAAGAGAGAGAGAAGGGGGGGGGGGGGGACAAATGGAGAGAGCGAGGTGGAGAAGGGAGTGTATGGGTTGCAGGAGGGAAGGGAGAGGAAAAGGGCAAGGGAGACTCGCATTGAGGGAGGGAGGGAGTAAACGAGGTATGGGAGGGAGGGAGGGAAGGGAATGCAGGAGGGAGATGGAGGGAAGGTAGTAGATAAGAGAGAGGGAAGGTGGGAGACAGGAGGAAAGGGAGGTTACGTAAAGGAGGTAGATGAGGGAATGAAGGAACTGCAGAAGGGAGGAGAGAAAGATAAAGGAATAAAGGAAGGAAGGAAAGGAGGGAAGGGATTGCAGGAGGGAGGTAAGGGAGAGAAGTTAGGTGAGGGAGGGAAGCTAACCTTGGGCCACGCAATGCGCTTTCTCCCTCCCCGATACTACTCAAACTGTGTGTGTGTGTGTGTGTGTGTGTGTGTGTGTTTACCTAGTTGCCGTACACACAGGAAATAGGATACGCTTGTGGGGTCACCTTCTGTCTCTATCGTCGTGTGTGTGTGTGTGTGTGTGTTTTAGTAATAATACAAGAGCGACACCAATATAAATAACAACAATAATTACTACTTGTACTACTACTACTACTACTTTTACTACTGCTACTACCATTCATTTCTACTAGTACTACCTCCACTACTACTACTACGAAGTCACTGTGATTAGTAACATTTATCTACACCCATGTATAATTCAATGTATATATCTATTTATTGTTTTATTCACTGACTTCATATTTATGTTTTTTTACACTCATTTACATCGAGTTTTCCAGGATCAGGTTATATGTATTTTTTTTATTATTCTCATCGCTGCATGAACTGGTATTGGAGGGGCGTAGTGGGATGGGGCTAGAGGAGGAGTTAATTGGGGAGGGTCGTAGTGGGTTGGGGGCTTAGGGAGGAGTTGGGGAAGTGTGTAGTAGTGGGTTGGGGGATAGGAGAGAAGGGGGTTAGGGAGGGCTGTTGTGCATGAACGAAGTCAGGCAAGCAATACACGATGAATGCTTAGACTTGTTTGCGTGTGTTGGGAGAGGATAGGGCATGTTATGTTGGATTATGCGAGGGTTGTGTTTGGTAAGGTTTGGTTAGGTTAGGTGAGGTTAGGTTAGACTGCCATATTTTCGGTTAGGTTAGGCTGCTTTACATAAGATAAGATAATTTATTTGTCACATTGCTATACATTAAAGCATACAAGTGAAAATCTTTGTGGCTACAGGCTCCAAAAGAGTAAAAATACAGTGTACGATATATTATATAGTATGATATAGTATAGTATGGTTTACATAACATACATAAAACATAATACCGTACTTTAGGTTAGACTGGGTTATGCTAGGGTAGGTTAGGCTAGTATACGTTAGGTTTGGTTTCATTCGCAGCTGTTAGTTCTAAGCAATTAGTAGTTAGTAGTTTAAAGAATACGTTAGGTTTGTTATAAGTAGTAGCCCTTCGTAGCCGGGTCAGCATAGGCAAGGTTTTGTTTTGTTAGGATAGGAAAAATTCGGTTTGGTTTGGTTGTGAAGTTTCTTATGCGAGGGCAGGGTTAGGTTAGCATTGGTTTGGGATAGAATAGGTTAGGTTTGGTTAAGTTTATGTACTACGGGCAGGATAGATCTAGTAGGGATAGAAGTAAAGTTTGGTGAAGTTAAGTTAGATTTCCTTTGTTAATTGTGGTGGGGTACATTTACTATATACTACGGTCAGGGTAGATTTAGTAGGGATAGAAGTAAAGTTTGGTGAAGTTAAGTTAGATTTCCTTTGTTACTTGTGATGGGCTACGTTAGGTAAGATTTAGTTGAGATTGGAATGGTTAGGATTGGCTAGGATAGGTTAGGTGAGGTTTGGTTGGGATTGGAATAGTTATCTTTGCCTATTTAAAGTTTGGTGTGTGGTTAAAGCTGTTGGGGGAATGTTGAAGCCGTTCGGTAGTATTCAAGTTTTCCAGAAAGTTAGAGGAAGATTACGGTTAAGTTTAGCTAGGCGAGGCTTGGAGTTAAGACAAGACAGACAGACAGACAAGCAGGCAGTAGTTAACTCTTATCAGTAAATTTCACTATTATATACAGTTCACATGGCTTTCTACTACTACGCACTAAGCAGGATTAAATAACAAGCAAGTAGGACAACAACAGCAGGCAAAGCAGGAGGGTCAATGCAGTGGCGAAGGGAACATGACTAGCAGGAGGAGGAGGAGGAGAAGGGAGGGAGGAACTAAATATATGTTGAGCTTGCAGGGTGGGGGAGAGGAGGAGGTGGAGGAGGAGGAGGAGGAGGAGGAGGAGTTGAGCTTGGAGGAGGAGGTAATTTAGCTTGAAGGTTAAAAAAAGGACAAGAAGGAGGAGGAGAAGGAGGAGGTTGGTCTAGTCGTGCAGAAGAGAAGGAAGAGGAGGAGGAAGAGGAGGAGGTAGTCATTTTTATTATATTCATCTTTTTGGAAATGGGATATGTTGGCAAGGAGGAAGAGAAGGAGGAGGAGGAGGAGGTTATATAAAGATAGAACAGGAAGGGAGGAGGGAGAATAGGAGGAATGAGTAAAGGAAGAAGAGGAGGAGAAGGAGAGGGGAGAGAAGAGGAGGAGGAGGAGGAGTTGTATAAGGAATAGGAAAAAGAAAAAAAAAAGGGAAAGGGGTGGCTTGGGAGGAATGGAAAGAGGGGAGGAGGAGGAGTAGGAGGGAAGGGGGTCGCTGGGAGGGGGGGAAGAGAGGAGGAGGAGGATAATTCTTGGAAGAAGGAAATTGAAGGTTTGCAGAGAGAGAGAGAGAGAGAGAGAGAGAGGGGGGGGGGGTTGATAGGCAGGCAAGAAGGCAGTCATATTTCTCCTACTTTTTCTTTTTTCACCACTACTTCTCCTCCTCTTCCTCCTCTTTCGTCGTCGTCTTCTCCTCCTCTTCCCCTTCTCCTCTTCATTAAATGGTCAGTCAAATAGCTAATAAGTTTGTCGACGTTGGGTTCACTCTGCTTATAAAACTAAACAACACATGAATTAAGAGACAAGAAAAATAGTTTATTTATATTTTTTCAAGTTATTCTAATCAAGTTAATGTGAAGAAATTATCAGAAGCAAAGTTTTCATTGATTTCTGCAACCGGTGGAGAGTCTAGTATCGTTGACACCCTGACCAGAATTGTTTTGGGGCCCTTAAATATACTCTCTGCAGGATTTTCATAGGGTAATTTACTTGTATTAAATCATTGCCTATCAATATACATGATTCTCACATTTCAGTAGACTTTACAATCTTGGTGAAAACCCAGCGACGGAGAATTGAGACAAAGAGGACGCTGAAGGTTGCTTGTCTTGCGTGTGCCTAAAACCGGTTCAGCCTGCAGCACCTTCAGAAGTGTGTTTGGTTAAATCCTCCTTTGGCTGTTTGCGTTAGGGGTCGCCTCAGTGGATCATTCATTCCCAGTTTCCATACCTTCTTGGCCTTTTCACCAATCATACATTCATACACCATACATTCATTGAAGATTTTGCCAGAACTCGGTAGAACCACCCTTCCTCATCTTTTTCCTCCCTCTTCTTCCACCCCTTCTGTAGAACCACCCTTCCTCTTCTTTTTCCTCCCCTTCCTCATCTTCCACCCCTTCCTCCTCTTCTCCTCCTCTTCCTCGCCATCCTTTTCTTCTCTCTTTCTTCTCATAGACCCAGCCTTTCTCTTTTGCACCTGCCCAAACTATCTTAATCTTAATGCCCTCTATTACTAAAATCTTGAGGTGCTGAGACAAAATGTACGAGTTGGCCTGTTTGTCGCATCCATTTTCTTCGATGGCGGTGCAGCA
The DNA here is from genome assembly GCF_024679095.1 of Eriocheir sinensis. Taxonomy (NCBI): domain Eukaryota; kingdom Metazoa; phylum Arthropoda; class Malacostraca; order Decapoda; family Varunidae; genus Eriocheir; species Eriocheir sinensis. Next base: position 7,691,109 of record NC_066542.1, on the reverse strand, counting down.
AAAGTATGGCGGCGATCTTAAGGCAGACTATGGTTAATATTCGACACGGAAATTGCATTTGTTCACTCATTATTGTTTGTTATTTTTCATCTCAATTATTACTATTAAACACGGTGCAATAGATAGACCCGGGAAAGTACAAGTAAATACCGTAGATCACAAAGTCTGCAACGCCGAAATCTGTGAGAGAAAAATAAGGTTAAAGGGAATTGCGTAAAAGATGGACAACTAAAAGCTACGAATCTGTGGTCCCGGGTTCAAATCCCAGCCTTGGCAGTCAGCGTTCAGCCCACCGAGCTGTTCATCCTCCCTTTCGGGCTGGTCGATAAATGGGTACATAGGAAAACCTGGGGAAGGTAAACTGTGAACTCTTTCAAGAGGAGGACCGTATCAGGACACCTCTCCTCCCAAAATTGACCTATCTTTCGGCCACTCCTCTTGACTCTTTTGTGGGAACAGTGAGTAGCGGGCTTCTTTTTTTTCTTTTCATTTATTTATTTATTTATTTATTTTTTTTTTTTGAGCTGTTTCCTCCAATGTAAAAAAAAAAGTAACCCGGATGTCACGCTTGCCCTGTGTCCCGGGGTAATAGGCTCTTCCCACCACAGGCTCAGGGCCAGTGCAACGGAGATGAACACTGATGCCACGCGCAACTGTGCCGTATGCTCCCAACAGTTCTAAGCTTACAGTGACTTTGTTTTCCTTTTGTCTACCTTCTTAGCGTCAACAGAAAACGGGTATAGAAAGAGAACGAATCTTTTGAGGGTAACTTTGCTAAACAGTCGTCGACCATTTTACCTAGATTTACATAGATATTCAGACCACACATACCCTATGGTCCAAACTAGGTGGTCCGTCCTTAAACCAAAGTGAAATTATATTCAATTTAATGTCACCAATACTCTGCATTTCAACGTTTAGTGAATATCAAGTTGAAGGAAGCGGCGGTCGAGCTGTCTTTAAATGAATTAATCGTGGTAAAAATATGTCGCCATGCACCCGAGCAGCGTGCCCGCACCCAGACATTATAACAAGTGCTGCAACATGAAACCACCACACTGTTGACTAATCTTAAACTTTCGGGCGCCCTGAGTTCTCCTACAGTAGGCTCGGGCGAGTCAGAAAGCAAGGCCGTCTGATCGGTTCGTCTTCTTCTCGCCGCCTCAACCTCCCTTCCGTCCCCTCAGTCACTGTATCCTCCCTCCAAGGAGCGATTAATGTTTTCACAGGCTGCTGAGGGAGTTGAGGCTAGGTCACCCAGGAACGAATATCCGAGGTCTCTTATGTCACAAAAACCTACACTTTTATACATCTATACATTTGAGTAGCGGCTTTTTTTATTGTTGTTTCCTTTTTTTGTGCCCTTGTGCTGTCTCTCTTACTGTAAAAAGAAAAATCCACAGAATGTCTAAGAACTTTTGGGAACCACTTTACCTCCTTGGTGGCACCAGACGACCTGAATCAAAGACGGCTGTAGGTTAATCTTCAGTGCGAACTTAGATACCAGAAATTGGCACTCAGGTCTTATTGCGAGCAGGGGTGAACCACCTCTACCTGCGCTCGAAGATATTCGTCGTGATAGAAAACACTAAGCAGTATCATAAAATGTGCTCGTGTTTTACTGCTTTTAGAACCAACCTTCCCCTCGCTTATGTCGCTACACCTGACAAATATCCGCGAGAAGATATAAATAATGATTAAAATCCGTCTTTTATGGAAGCCGTCTAAGCCAACGTAAGTACCACTCTCCACCACGTCAACCTGTGATCTCTGTGTACCATGGCAATCCTGTGAGCTACATTTTAGCGCCACGAGTCAACTTTTTAACCCAAGTAACTTTTATAGTGGCGTGTCATGAACCTTTGCCCCCACGCTTACCAACCTGAAGGAGTTAAAAGTGGAAGGGTAGGACGGGGGGGAGCGATGGAGGGATTTATTTTATTTATTTATTTATTATTATTATTATTATTATTATTATTTATTTATTTATTTATTTTTTTTTTTTTTAAACAAAGGAGACGGCTCAGGGGTTCAAGGGAGTCATAGAGTGGTGAGGTGCTGGGCGTTTTAGCATTGACAGAGCAAGCTAGTGGGAGGGAAGGACGGGAGGGAGTGATAGAGGAGTGAGGTGCTGGGCGTCTGAGGGCTGACAGAGCTAACTAATATTCCTTTGGCTTGCCGTCTCCTTATCGCAGTGCTCAAAGCCAAGGCCATTTTTTCGTGTCTTCCCAAGCTGCTTTCCTTCTTTCAAGCTGAGATTCCCGGAGCTTATGATTACTTAAAGCTTTGAGATCACATTTAAACTCAGGGGTGGTGGTGGTCGATTAGTGAGTATCGCTGTGCGTCGTATCAGTAATGGCTTCATCATTTAATCGTGAAGTATTAGGGAATTATCGACATTTCTGGTGAATAATGTGACGCTAAATGGTGGGAAATGTATCTGAAGCAGTCTACTATAGGCTTCGTTAGAGGGAGATGATTATGGGAAAAATGCGAGGGAGGGGGTGGACCTTTTTTATTTTATTTTATTTTATTTATTTTTTTATTTTTTTACAACAAAGGAGACAGCTCAAGGGCACAAAAAAAGGAAACCAATAAAAAAGCCCGCTACTCGCTGCTCCTACAAAAAAAAAAAAAAATCCAAAGAGGTGAACGGTGAACCAGTGACTAGAAATTGACGTGTGCTCCTTAATTAGTTTATAAAAAAAGTGGAATATAGTGTTGGATCGTCTTGTCCCTTTTCCATATAGCGCTACCAAGTTATTCAAGAGACGATTAAACTATTATTCATCTCAGAGGGAAGGGCTGACTTCACTAACCACGCAAGAGAGAAGGGAAAGAAGACGGGGATATGTGCGTGATGTAACTGATGGAGAAAGATTGACAAGAGTGGGTAGTAGAGGAGCGGGAGGAAGGTAAGGGAGGAAAGGTCAGTAACTTGGAGGTAACCAGAGAGGGAGAAAAGTTAATAATATGGAAAGAAACATGAAAAGGCAGCCTGAGAGAGAGAGAGAGAGAGAGAGAGAGAGAGAGAGAGAGAGAGAGAGAGAGAGAGAGAGAGAGAGAGAGAGAGAGAGAGTCAGGCAAAAGGAAGAATGAAAAAACAAGAAATATAAAGATAAACAAAATAATAGAAGAGAGAGAGAGAGAGAGAGAGAGAGAGAGAGAGAGAGAGAGAGAGAGAGAGAGAGAGAGAGAGGCTGATTGACTGCCCGGAAAACATTGTCTGTGTATGAGAGAGAGAGAGAGAGAGAGAGAGAGAGAGAGAGAGAGAGGCCTTGACCCATCACCATAACAACAGCTGTGTTCTGGAAACTTTACCTCTTCTCTCTCTCTCTCTCTCTCTCTCTCCTGTTTCTCTCATCTCCCCTCATCACTTTTTCTCTTTCTTTATCTCGTTTCTGATCTTTTCTCTTACTTTCTTCTCTTCCTTTTTTTCTTTTTTTCTTTTGTTTATTATTTTTACGTGTCATAAACCTCCTCCTCCTCCTCCTCCTCCTCCTCTCCTTCCTTTTCTCCCTCGTCTCCTTCCCCCTCACTCCTCATCATCTTCCTTATCTACTCTATTTCCCCTCATTATTTTCACCTTCTCTCCTTTCCTTCCCTCTCCTTTCCCTTCCTTTTCCCCTCTTTCCTCTAACCTTACCTAACCTCTTCCTAGCTTCCCCCTTCTTACCTAACCTTTTTTTCCTCTTCTTCTTTCCCCTCATTCTCACCTTTCCTTACCTATCCTCTCGTCCCCCTCATCTCCTCACTTTCCTTGACTCACTTTCCTTATCTCATTCCATCTGTTCTTTCTCCTTATTGTAATCATCTCACTTTCCTTGCCTCACTTTCCTCCCTCCTCAATTTATCTGTTCTTTCTCCTTATTGTAATCATCTCACTTTCCTTATCTCATTTATCTGCTCTGCTCTCTCCTTATTCCAGTCATATTCTCACTTTTCTTACCTCACTTTCTCTCCCTTCTCTTCTTTCACCTCATTCACTTTCCCTTCCTCCTCATTTCTCGTCCTTTCTCTCCCCTTCACCTTCATTCCTTCCTTTCTTTCCTCTTTCTCCTTACTTCCTGTCCTTCTTAACTTTTCCTTTTTTGTCTGTACATATTTTCACATCTACTCCTCCTCCTCTCCTCTTCTTCTCTCGTCTTTCCTCTTCCTTTTCCTCCCCTACTGTAGTCTACGTCTTTTCCTCTCCTCATTTCCATTCTCCCTGCTCCTCCTCCTCCTCCTCCTCCTCTTCTACCTCCTCCTCCCCTCTTTTTCATAACCTCATTTCCTTCTTCGTTTCACTTCTCCGTCAATTCCTTTTCCTACTTTCTCCCCATCTTCAGTGTTTATTCCCTTCCTTCCTTCTTTCCTTCCTTCCTTCCTTCCTTCCTTCCTTCTCTCTCTCCTTCCTTTCTCTTCTTATTCATATTCCTTCTTTGATTGAGAGAGAGAGAGAGAGAGAGAGAGAGAGAGAGAGAGAGAGAGAGAGAGAGACGTGCACTCGTGTACATCTCTTCAGCTTACAGATCCGTGCACACACATACATGGCGGGGATCTGGCGCGTGCACACACACACACACACACACACACACACACACACACACACACACACACACACACACACACATGGACTCTGCAATTTTTAACGCATTGATAAAAAAAAAGAAAGGGGTCACATTAAGGGCGATGTGTGTGTGTGTGTGTGTGTGTGTGTGATGCAACTCCCTTTTCATCCTCTTTTTGTGTGTGTGTGAATCTTCTTTTTTCTTTTTTCTTCTTCGTGTTTTTTTCCTGTCTGACATTTTCTTTTCATCATTTTCTTTTCATCCTCCTTTTTTTGGTGTGATTTTCTTTTCCTTATCTTCGTGTTTTCTTTACTATATTTTTTTTTCTTATTATTTCTCTTTCCTTCTTTTTTCTTATTATTATTAACTTTTTTCTCCTTTCTCTGTTTTTCTTCTCAGCTGACATATTTATTTTATTTTTATCCTTATTGTTTTTTTCCTTTATTTCTTCTTATTATTATCACTAACTTATTTTCCTTTCGCTCTACTCAATCCTCATATTTTAAACTCATTCTACCTATTCTCTATCTACCTCTTACGTCACTTCCTAGAGATCAAACTGTCACTACCATCTCCACTATCATTATTACTATCATTATTATTATTATTGTTATTATTAGCACAGGCATCATCATCATCACCTTCCTAAGATATGTCACCGGCTCTGTCCTTCCCAACAAATAATACGCTTTTACATAATCAGTTTAATGGCACACGCACGCATTTAACTCTGACCGTCCGAGATTATAATTATGGATGGCTGTTAGCGTGATGAGGGAGGGAAAGAAGGATGACGATGACGGTGACGGTGACGCTAGCAACAGGGAAGACGGAGATGGAGGTCACAGGGACACGACGAGGTGGAGGTGGAGGAGGAAGAGGAGGTGGAGGAGGATAAGGGGGGTTCACGCTGCAAGGTTAACTCGTAATTCAAGCTTCGAGGAGGAGGAGGAGGAGGAGGAGGAGGAGGAGGTGAATCAAGGGTGGAAGAATATGAAGAAAGAAGGAGGAGGAGGAGGTAAAGCAAGGGTGGATTATTATGAGAAAAGAAGAGGAGGAAGAGGAGGAGGATCGTAAACTAAAGAAAAAGAAAAGGAGAAGTTGAGGAAGAGGAAGAAGAGAAGGAGGTATAGCAAGGATTGAAGAATAATAGAAGAGAAGGAAGAGGAGAATCGTAGAATAAGGCAGAAGAAGAAGCAGGAGGAGGAGAAGATAAACCACGTAGATGGAAGAATGAGAAGAGAAAGAGGAATAAGAGGAGAATCATAAAATACGGTAGAAGAAAAAAAAACAGGAGGAAAAAGAAGGATGAGGACTAGGAGGAAGATTTGAAAGATGATGCAGATGATGAGAGAGAGAGAGAGAGAGAGAGAGAGAGAGAGAGAGAGAGAGAGAGAGAGAGAGAGAGAGAGAGAGAGAGAAAGACCTTGAAAAAACAGCGTAGTTAGAGATGAAAAAGTATATCCCGTTTTCTGTCTCGTTGTCATGGCGATGGAGAGGGACAGGAGGAGGGGGGGGGGAAGGGTGGTAGTAGAGGTGGTGGTGGTGGTGGGATTCTGCCTCTGTGGTTGTGGTGGTGTGGGTGGGATGCTGACCTAAATGTTAGTTTATCCCCGCTCCTTGCCTCAGTGCTCAAATCCGTCACTCCATTTTCTGTTCACTATTCTTCACATTCATTCATATTCAAGGCTTTGTTGTGTCTCCCATTCACTTCGTTCAGTCATATATATTAGATACTCTATATGCGATTCTCTTTTGTTCTCGTTAATTAATTCACTCTTGTCCTGTTTCAATTTATCTTATTTATTTATGATTTTGTTGAGGTCTGGAGTCGGTTACGTGGTGGTGGTGGTTGTGGTGGTAAATGCGTATAGAAGTGGTGTATACCTTTAGAATGATGGTTATAGTGGTGGTGTTATAGGGAGAGGTGGTGTTTTTGATGGTCATGGTGGTGGTGGTGGTGGTGTTAAGTGCGTATAGAAGTGGTGTATACCCTTAGAATGATGGTTATTGTGGTGGTGTTATGGGAAGAGAGGTGGTGTTCGTGGTGGTGGTGGTGGTGGTGGTGGTGTTAAGTGCGTATAGAAGTGGTGTATACCCTTAGAATGATGGTTATCGTGGTGGTGTTATGGGAAGAGAGGTGGTGTTCATTGTGGTGGTGGTGGTGATGATCATTGTTTCCCGTGACACCATAAGAGTATAAAGATGACAAGATGATATTGATGATGGTGGTGGTGGTGGTGGTGCTGAAGATATGCAGAGGTGGTGTAATGTTGCTTTTCTTATTTATTTGTTTATTTAATTTGTTGATTTTACTTTTATTTGTATTTTTTTTATTTATTTATTTGTATTTTTGTTGCCGTAAGCAGTGGTGAGGTGGTGTGAGGTGCATGCGTGTTGAGGTAATGTGTGGTGGTGTTGGTGGTGATGTTTACGCGTGGTGATGATGCTAGTGGTTGCTGTGGTGAAGCAATAGCGCTTTTTTTAACTGTGGTGAGTGGTGGTGATGTGGTGTACTGTGCAATGGGGATAGTGGTGATGTTACATGTGTTTAGAGGTGGTGGTGTTTACGTGAGGCAGTGAAAAAGGAGAGGAGAGGAGCGGAGAGGAGAGCAAAGGAGAAGAGAGGAGAGGAAAACAAAGGAGAGGAGAGAAGATGAGAGCAAAGGAGAGGAGAGGAGAGGAAAGCAAAGGAGAAGAGAGGAGAGGAAAACAAAGGAGAGGAGAGAAGATGAGAGCAAAGGAGAAGAGAGGAGAGGAAAACAAAGGAGAGGAGAGAAGATGAGAGCAAAGGAGAGGAGAGGAGAGGAAAGCAAAGGAGAGGAAAGGAAAGGAGACAAGAGGAGAGAGGTGATGGTTGGTTGATGGTTGTGACTGGCAGTGATAACATACGCTTGATTATTTAAACATCAATGCAACACCTTCAGAAATGGAAATCAGGAGCCATCCACACTACCCACGTAACTGCTAATAAAGAGAGTAATGAGTAATAATTGATGTGACGTTTAAATCACCTGGCGCTATTAGCAGAGGTGAGACAGACGCTACAGAACGCGCGGCATCATAGAGAGTGTCCTAATGAGCGCCGGCAGGGGGAAAATTCCGTACTACCTGACGCCGTTATGTCTACCTGTAGGACGGGGAGGAGAAGGAGGAGGAGGAGAAAGAGGAGAAGGAGGAGAGGAAAGCGAGACATGAGGGATGATGGGGTGAATACGTAGTTAGTGATGTGTGTGTGTGTGTGTGTGTGTGTGTGTGTGTGTGTGTGTGTGTGGTGAGCGACGAAGGTAGGATATCAGCCGCGAGACTCCTCCTGCTGCTGCTTCCCCTCCTCCTCCTCCTCCTCCTCCTCCTCCGCCGCCGCCTATCTCCCATCCCCAACATGTGATGCACAATTACTTCCCTACCAGCAATCTCCCTCTCTTCCCATCCCACTCAAGTCTTTATCTCCTCCTCCTCCTCCTCCTCCTCCTCCTCTTTCTCCTCTTCCTTCTCCTCCTCCTGAAGAGTGGGGGTAAGGAGGGGCGTGAAACGAGGTCCTTCACCTGTGTCGCTCGGGAACAGGTGAAGACGAGGAGAGGAAAGGAAAGAAAAGGAAAGGAGAGGAAAGGAAAGAAAATAAAGGAATGGAGAGGAGAGGAGAGGAGAGCAAAGGAGAGGAAAGGAAAGAAAAGGAAAGGAGAGAAAGGGAAAGGAAAGGAAAAGAATGGAGAGGAGAGGAGAGGAGAGCAAAGGAGAGGAAAGGGAAGAAAAGGAAAGGAGAGGAAAGGAGAGAAAAGGAAAGGAAAAGAAAGGAAAGGAAAGGAGAGAAGAGGGAAGGAAAGGAGAGGAGAGAAGAGGAGAGGAGAGGAAAGGCAAGGCAAGGAAAGGAAAGGAAAGGAGAGGAGGGGAAAGGAGAGAAAAGGAAAGGAAAGGAAAGGAAAGGAAAGGAAAGGAAAGGAAAGGAGAGGGAAGGAAAGGAAAGGAGAGAAGAAGAGAGGAGAGGAAAGGCAAGGCAAGGAAAGGAAAGGAAAGGAAAGGAGAGGAGGGGAGACGAAAGGAAAGGAATGGAGAGGAGAGGAGAGGAAAGAAAAGAAAACGAGAGGAAAGAAGAGAAAAAGAGAGAGGAAAGGAGAGGAGTTACTGACGTCACGGTTACATAAGACTTGTCAAAGGAAGGAGAGAGAGAGAGAGAGAGAGAGAGAGAGAGAGAGAGAGAGAGAGAGAGAGAGAGAGAGAGAGAGAGAGAGAGAGAGAGAGAGAGAGAGAGAGAGAGATTATGTGGGTGGGTAGAAGCGACTGAAGGTAGAAAAGGAGATAGTTGCAAGTTGTGGAGGCGGTGGAGGAGGCTGTGGCATTGTGGAGTGGAGGCGTAGATAGAAGGAGTGGAATGGGGTGATGGATGGGAGAAGGGGAAAGATAGGGATGATGGGAGGGAGGGGGTAGAAGATGATGGAGGGGGTATGATGATAAAGGGGTGGGAAGCGACAGGTGTGGTTGTGAAATGGGTTAATTGGAGGTGTGGTGATGGTGTTTGTATAGGAATAGAAGTGGTGGTGATGGAAGTGGTAATGTAATGGTGGTAGTGGTTTTCTGTGGTGATGTGGATTGTATAATGGTAGAAATTGTGGTAGTGGTGGTGTTTATAAAGTGGTAATGACGTTTTTTATCCTCAAGTGGTAATGTGGAGTGGTGATAGTGGCAGAGTGGAGGAAAGTGCTGTGTGTGTGGAGGGGAGACAAGTGGAGAGGTGGTGGTGGTGTTAGTTAGTGTTGGTGAAGTGGAAGAAATGCATGCAAGGAGAAGGAGTGGGATGCAGTGGAGTGGAGAAGAGGTGGAAGGGAGAGAGAGAGAGAGAGAGAGAGAGAGAGAGAGAGAGAGAGAGAGAGAGAGAGAGAGAGAGAGAGAGAGAGAGAGAGAGAGAGAGAGAGAGAGAGAGTGGGACAAAACCGCGCGCCGCCACCACCACCACCACCACACCGCCACCTGCCGTGTCACTCCCGTCTTGTTCACCACCACGCCAACACCACTTCCACCTCCATTACCAACACCACAAACACCATCACCACCACCACCAGTGCCACGCCCGCAATCACCACAGCAGTGACTTAAAACAGTGAACGCGTGTGTGATGACATACTCTCCGTCCGACAGTGACATACCCATATTCCGCGAGTGCGACTTGGCTTGGATACGCGCCCACGGCCTTATCAACACCCCTCCACCCACGCCTATATCATCACCCCTCCACCCACGCCCACACTGACCCCTCCCCTCCCTTCCTACACGCCCACTCACACCCCAGCACTGACTAGACACGTTTTACATTCACCCACCTTACTGTTACCTGCATTTCCCACGCCCATTGCCAGCTTTCCCATACCCCCCACACGCCCGTTCCACCCTCCCCCACGCCTACTCCCACCCTCTCACCTAAAACTGGCTAGATCCACTTTTCATATCATTACCTGGGTTAGTATACCTGGAAGTTCCCACGCCTACCTGTAACGTTGCCATACCTCATAACTCACGCCCACACGCCCACGTAACCATGCAGGCACCTCCCATGTACCCCGCTTGTGTCCTGCCGCCCGCGTTCACCAACTACCGCCCGCTGCAACAGTATCGTAACCCGCAGTGGCAGTGGCAAGCTCTCCACGCCCAGTTTCACGCTCACGCCGCGAGCAACGTGCCTCACCACCCGCCCGCCCCGCCACGCCCGCCGCCGCCGATCCCCAACGCTAATAACAACGTCGCCCATTACAATATAGGTGAGTTTGTGTGTGTGGGAGGGGGGAGGTTTTGGGGTGTAAGGATACTTGTTGTTGTTGTTTTGATTTTGGTTCTGATTTTTTTTTTTTTGGGGGGGGGGGTCGTAGTTTTCCTCCTCCCTTTCCTCCTCCTCCTGCTTCTCTTTTATCTCCTCTTGTCTTCTCTTCTTTCCTTCCTTCCCCCTCCTCGTTCCTCCTCGTTCTTCTCAGTTTACATTTTCGTTTTCTTCTTCTTTTCCTCCTCCTCCTCCTCCTCCTCCTCTAATAAAACTTACTCATCATTTCCGTGCGTCTTACTTGTCCTCGGCCGTGACCTCCTCCTCCTCCTCCTCCTCCTCCTCCTCCTCCTCCTTTCCCTCCCACTTCCTCCACTTCTCGACGGTGGCTTCCTCTTCATCATGGTTTTTCTCCTCCTTCAACTCCTCCTCCTCTTCTTCTTCCTTCTCTTACTCTTCGTCCTCCTCCTCCTCCTCCTCCTTCTCCTCGTCCTAGACTGTCATTGATTACTAACACCAGACAGGTAGAGAGAGAGAGAGAGAGAGAGAGAGAGAGAGAGAGAGAGAGAGAGACAGACGGACAATTTCAGACGGACACAGATAGACAGACAGTGGACACACACACACACACACACACACACACACACACACACACACACACACACACACACACACACACACACACACACACACACACACACACACACACAGAGAGAGAGAGAGAGAGAGAGAGAGAGAGAGAGAGAGGGATACTAAGGTGGGAAATACGCAAATTGGCTTAGAAGCACCTGTCAGACGGCTTACCTGTGCAGCAACCTAATTATTGGTGTGTGTGTGTGTGTGTGTGTGTGTGTGTGTGTGTGTTCTTGTCGTTCTTGGTACTTATGATAATGTTCATGTGGAGTTCATTATAATATTTTCAACTCCTTTTTTCTTCTTCTTCTTCTTCTTCTTCTTCTTCTGCTTTTACTTCTTCTATATCTTCTTTTATTTCTCATTATTATTATTATTATTATTATTATTAGTGCCATAGTTACTCTAGTTGTAGTTGTTGGTGTTGTTTCCGTTGTTGTTGTTGTCGTTGCCGTGTTGTTGTTTACAGTGGAGATGGTGGTGGTGGTTGTGTTGAAGTACAGAAGCGTAGACGGCGATAAGGACAAAGATAAAGGGGGGGGGGAGGGGGAAGGGTTTGGCTGATATCCTTTATATGCCTGCTACTTACTACCTTCTCTCTCTCTCTCTCTTTTTTGTATTTCTTGGTTTTATCTCTATCTTTCTTACTAACTGTCTTTCTGTCTATCTATCTGTCTGTTTTTAAAGTGTCTGTGTCTGCCTATCCTTCATTCTATCTATCTGCTTATATGTATCAATTATCTATCTAACTCTGTCTATCTGCGTATATCTATCTGTCTTTCCGTGTGTCTACATCTATCATTATATCTACCTATTTGTGGCTATCTGTATATATCAATTACCTATCTATATCTATCTATCTGTCTGTCTCTGTTTATCTCATCTATCCACCTGTGCCTCCTTACCTGTCTAATTAGCTACCCTTTTTTCCGTCCGGTTTTCCGCCGCTCAGCTTCGTGATGTAATATTGGACAATTTTTCAACTAATTATATTTACTCGCGTTCGTTTAATATATACTTCTAGCTCTACATATTACTCCTCTTTTTCGGCATCTGTCTTTTTTAGTCTCGTATTTATGTAGATTTTACGTCAATTTTTATTTTTATTTTATTTTATTTTTTATTTTTTTATTTCCTATCATGTTACGTTGGTTTGGTGAATATTGCGTTTATTTCTACATTGTTTATTTATGGTTTTTTTTTTTTTTTTTTTTTTTAATCTGTCACTTTTTACCCGCTGAATATCTCATTTATATATATATATTCTCTCTCTCTCTATCTATCTATCTATCTATCTATCTTACTATCTATCAATACATGCAAAGGTTATCTATCTATCTATTTATGTGCATCTATGTCTCCTCTTAGGTCCATTTTTTATACTGTAATTTGAATGAGTGAGTGATTTATTTACTTTTCCATTTAGTTATTTATTTGTTTATCTATTTTAACACTTCGAAGCCTTCCATACTGTTGTTGTTGTTGTTGTTGTTGTTGTTGTTTAGGGCTGCCACGATCTAAAGCTTTACATGTCACCCCGTTGCGATGAAAAACGAAGACTTTGTCCCTTGATGGCGCTGCTAAGTTTAGGCACACAAGCTTTCCCTCCTCCTATTCTTGCACCTTTTATTTCGCGTCACCTCGCCGCTATGAGTCAGTCCGTACCGGCGCTTGTGTGAGTTCAGGTAAAGTTCAGGTGCACGGTTCGTTCAGCATTCCGTAGACGTAAGCCATGGCGTTCCCGTTCGGTCCTCTGTGTGGGAGGTGGGATTGGACTGGCTGACCCTTGCTCCTCTTTGCTCTTGAACTTGCTTTTTGTTTTGTTTTTTACGGGAAAGGAAACAGCTCATATAAATAAATAAAGCCCTCTACTCGCTGTTCGTGTAAAATCAAACATAAAGAGTGACCAGATCTGTCTCCGGCGAAAAATAAAGTAAAGAATAACTGTATGTACTCATGAAAACTTAACCTTGGACTTTTTGTTTTTTACGGGAAAGGAAACAGCTCAAGGGTAATATACAAAGAAAACACACAAAAGTAGCCCGCTAATCACCGCTCCCGCAAAAGCAAACAGAGGGAGGGGCCAGAACTGTCTCCGGGTTTGAAAAAAAAATAAAAAAATAAAGTAATTGTCTAAAGAAAGAAAAAACAATGTGTTCTTTAAAACTTACCTGCTGATAATTATAAAAGACTACTGACATAAAGAAAGGAAGTTGTTCAATCTCTACCATTACAAACTTTGACTACATACCTTGAACTATCCGCGGTAAAAATAATGATAATAGTCTAAAAAAAAAATTAACTATGTACTTTAGAAAACTTACCTGCTGATAATTATAAAAGACTACTGACATAAAGAAAGGAAGTTGTTCAATCTCTACCATTACAAACTTTGACTACATACCTTGAACTATCCGCGGTAAAAATAATAATAATAGTCTAAAAAAAAAATTAACTATGTACTTTAGAAAACTTACCTGCTGAGGAATGTAAAAGACTGCAGACAAAAGAATAGAAAGTTGTTCAATCTCTACCATTACAAACTTTGACTACATACCTTGAACTATCCGCGGTAAAAATAATAATAATAGTCTAAAAAAAAATTAACTATGTACTTTACAAAACTTACCTGCTGAGGAATGTAAAAGACTGCAGACAAGAGAATAGGAAGTTATTCAATCTCTACCATTATAACTTTAGGTGCGTACTTTGACCTGTCTCCGCGATAAGTAAATATAATAGTCTAAAGAAAGAATAACTATGTACTCTAGAAAACTTACCAGCAGATGACTTCAAAAGACCAATGACATAAAGAAAGAATGTTGCTCAATCTTCACCATTACATTATGATTTGTGTGACACGTGTTGAGTAATTTCCCAGAGTACCTACATTCTTTTCTTCTCCTGGGTACTACTTATTGGAAGAGTGATGGCAGACAGACACCTACAGAGACAGGGACAGAACCTAGGGCGTCGTAAGCATGTGGGTGTTAATACCATGATTATTTTTTTAAGTACCTTGTTGTCGATGTAATTTTCCAAAGTGCATATTTTTTTTTCTTGGGTACTTATTGGAATAGTGCAGACAGACAGACAGATAGACAGGCAGGCAGAGGGTACTTATTGAAATAGTGCAAACAGACAGACAGATAGACAGGCAGACAGGGTACTTATTGGAATAGTGCAGACAGACAGATAGATGGACAGGCAGACAAACAGGGGTACAAACAGACATACAGACAGACAGGCAGAGAGACAGATACAGATGCAAAGCCAAACACAGACATTGACAGGAGCACAGACAGACAGACACACAGATAGGCACATTGACACTAGCAGACAGACAGAGAAACAGACATATAGACAGACACAGAGGCACAGACAAGGAGACAAACAAACGCAGACAAAGACAGAGACACAGAATATAGAAACAGGAATACAGATAGAGGCACAGACACAGATAAACAGACACACACACAGACAGACAGACAAACACAGCCTAGGGCGTTCTAAGAGCATGTAGGTGTTAATACTCTGAAGGTTATTGTGTGGGAGGAGTGTCTCTGCCGCTTCTCTCTACCCCGGGCGATTGTCTTCCCCCGGGGCGGTATTCAGGCTGTGACCCCGTGTGTTTTGTGAAAGGGCGAGTAATCTGACCAAGGGGGATATTCAGTAAGTCGTATTTTCCTTATTTTTCCGGCGAAGAGAAAAAAAACATGTTACATCTACTTAGAGAGAGAGAGAGAGAGAGAGAGAGAGAGAGAGAGAGAGAGAGAGAGAGACAGACAGACAGACAGGTAGTGATAAGAGAAGATGGCGCCACTATAAACACTTGCCTGCGCCATGACGGGCTGGGACCGAATACCATCCAGGCCCTTCAAGCAAGCCTACCGGCGCAATAGGCGGAGACGTAAAAAAAAAAAAAAAAAAAGGAGCGTGACCGACACAGACAGACAGATAGACGATAATGATAAAGAGGTAGACCGACAAATTTAAAGGGACAGGCGCAGACACATATGGACAAGTAAACATACAGGTAACATACTAACGAGCAGACAGACGCAAATGATACATACAGACAGACAGACAGGCATGCAGACTTGACCGATATGCAGGTATTTATAATCCCTATGGTGATGGTGCGGACAGAAATAGCCCCAGAAACTAATCCTTTTTACCGGCTTTGTGAGGAGGAGGAGGAGGAGGAGGAGGAGAGGAGGAGAGTGAAAAGAGGGAGCGAGTGGGAAGAGAAGGTAAAACGAATGCTGATTATAAAGATGAAGAAGAAAGATAAGAGAGAGGAAAGAAACATACATTGGCTAAAATGATAATGGTGTCAGGTTAGGTTAGGTAAGGTTAGGTTAGGTTAGGTTAGGAACATAAGAGAAAGGAAAGAAGCATTTGGTGGCTAAAATAATAATGGTGTTAGGTGAGGTAAGGTCAGGTTAGGTTAGGAACATAAGATAAAGGAAAGAAGCATACATTGGCTAAAATGATAATGGTGTTAGGTGAGGTAAGGTCAGGTTAGGCTAGGTTAGGTTAGTTTAGGAACATAAGAGAAAGGAAAAATATGCTATAGCAATAATGATAGAAGAAACAAAAATAGATCAGTAGGCAGCGAAAAGTGTCTGCGTATAATGAATTTACCTATTTAAGTGGTTCAATCAAGTCATCAAGCGTAAGCACTTACAGGTAGAACGTACGGGGGTGTTATTGGGGGAGCGGAAATGCACTGCCTATTCCAAGTGAGGTCTCCCCAACGAACTATGCGCTTTCAACACTCCAGTTTCCTCGTTATGAATCCACCCTCAGTATTCTTTTTTTCCGGCAGATGTATAGTTCTTTGTGTGTTTTAGGTGACGTCACTTCTGCTAGCGACCTGAAGCCCAGTTCCTCATGTGCAACTTAGTGAGCCTTTCCAAGCATGTGGCAATTCATAATGTGTGTGTGTGTGTGTGTGTGTGTGTGTGTGTGTGTGTGTGTGTGCTTCGCTGCAAATGCCAAATTCAGGGATTATGTTCATTTTTCATCATCTCTTCCTCCTCCCCCTCCTCCTCCTCCTCCTCCTCCACCTCCTGGCATCTCTTCTTACTCCTCATCTACGTCGTTTTCAAATGTTTTTCTCCTCTTTCCCTCTTCAATTATTATATTCGTGATCCACAGAACTCTTATTCATCCTCCTCGGAATTCTTCATGTCAAATCGAATTATTGGTAAAGAAAAACAGCAGTCCAGTGTTTACGAGAGAGAGAGAGAGAGAGAGAGAGAGAGAGAGAGAGAGTCGTTCACTCATCAACACCTCACTAACCTGACCTTTCCTTCCCTAGCCTTTTAAACCGTGACCTTACTCTTTTGCTTCCCTCTCTACACAATGACCTTGACGTAACCTTTCTGTCCCTACACACACATAACCTTGACCTGACCTTTCCATCCCAGTGACCTTGAGCTAGTTTGCTAACCCTACACTGACCTTGGGCTTCCATGCGTCATCTGATGTGAACTATTGACCTTTTCTATATCTGTCTTATCTCTCTATGTAAATCGTTCCAGCAGTGATCTTGAACTCGATTTAGGTGTGTGTGTGTGTGTGTGTGTGTGTGTGTGTGTGTGTGTGTGTTGTAAGGTATATTGCTTTGTTATCTGACTGACTAATTGATTTTTTCTCTCTCTCTCTCTCTCTCTCTCTCTCTCTCTCTCTCTCTCTCTCGTTTTATCACTCGTGCATGAAGAGTATGCATGGTGGTGGTGGTGGTGGTAGTGGTGACTGTCAATATCATCAGCTACCTTTTGCATATCAGAAAGAAAAGGTTCACCATTAATCTTACTGGTGGTGATGAAGATGGTGGTGGTGGTATTGCTAATGGTGGTGATGAATATATGAAGCGGATGGTTGTGGTGTTGAAGTTGCTGGTATAGTGAGAGATGATGATGGTGTTGTGGTGAGTAAGTGGTGGTGATGAAGATAGGAAGTGTTATGATGGTTGTGATTTGGGTGCAGGTTATGGTGATGTAGAAAAAGGTGTTGCTATTGGTTACGGTGGTGATACAATTTTGGTGGTGATGATGGTGGTATACTTAAAGCGTCACTATTAGTTACGGTGGTGATGCAGCTGCCGTGATGGTGATGGTAATGGTGCCAATTTCAAGGTTATGTGTATGATTTGGTCTGCTGATGTATGTAATGCGGCGTGGACCAATCACAGCACTTGGGGAGGCCTGGGAAGGGTATACTGTGCGAACCTGGATGCTGCACTGCTGAGGGTCGTATTAAAAGACAATTCGCCGCCTAAGAACGCATATTTGACAAGGCTTTCGTAGGAGTTGTGGGCATTTCCAGGGGTAGTTTCATGACCCTGGTGGTAGTTTGACCCTTCTTCTGTACCGTGAATCTAAAGAAACACTCATTAATTAACCTAACCTAACTTAACCTAACCTAACTAAGGGTCGTATTTCAAGACATCTCGCTGCCCAAGAACACCTATTTGACAAGGCTTTCGTAGGAGTTGTGGGCATTTCCAGGGGTAGTTTTATGACCCTGGTGGTAGTTTGACCCTTCTTCTGTACCCTGAGCCTAAAGAAACACTCATTAGAACCTGATTGATCCCTCCTTTGACCTTTAGAAATAGCTGATGTGAGAAGCGAAAGTCTACTAGGGTCATATTCTTAAACCATCCCAACGCCCAAGCACATACATTTAACAAGGCTTTCGTTGGATTTGCGGGCATTTCCAGGGGTAGTTTTAGGACCCTGGTGGTGGTCTGACCCTTCCTCTGTACCGTGAACGTAAACAAACACCCATGGAGACGCGTTTGACCTCTTATTTTGCCTTTAGAAGTGATGGATGCAAGAGAAGGAAGCGTCTAACAAAACCGACCTACGTCCCAGGGTGATGACTTCTCGCCCACCACAGGCTCAAAGGGACATATGATACGGAGATGTGCACAGCGGCCACGCGTACCTAATAGTGTGCTGACAATGCTCCCAACTTTACCGATTACGTTTTAGACACACGATTCCAAGCCAGCCCCTCCATGAATGATCTCTGGGGCTCTGGTGACGGCTCTTGGGTATGGGTGGAACCTCTCACACTGTTCTCATGTACCCGGAAGGCGAGACGCAACCCAAGACTGACACCCGGTACCCATTCACTGCCGGGTGGACAGGTGGCACGGATTGAAGGAGGCTGCTCATCCGTGTCCACTCTGCCCGGGAATCGAACCTGGGACCTCTAGACTGTGAGGCGAGCATGCTAACCACTGCACCACACACACACACACACACACACACAGACAGACTTAAATAGACAATGCACCAGAGAGAGAGAGAGAGAGAGAGAGAGAGAGAGAGAGAGAGAGAGAGAGAGAGAGAGAGAGAGAGGACGTTTTCATTATTAGCCAGAAATTTACCTTTGTGAATGTGAATGTTGTCGTTGGTGGTGGTGGTGGTAGTGGTAGTGATGGTGGTGGTGGTGGTGGTAGTGATGGTGGTGATGACGGTGATGATGATGGTATTGATGGTGATGTTAGATTATGAGTATTGATGTCAGAATAGTTAGTGTTAGCTTAGGAATAGTGATGTCAGTGTTAAGAGAAGTGATGTCAGAGGGATTAGAGTAGTGTCAGGTTAGTAGTGATGTTATAGTGGTAGTGGTGATGGTGATGATGATGATCCTGATTGTGATTGAGATGAACTTGCAAGTCTCAGTCGTGCAAGGTTTACAAGATTACTTCGGTGACTTTTTTGGTAGAGGAGGAGGAGGAGGGGAAGGAAAAGGAGGAGGAGGGGAAGGAAGAGGACGAGGAGGAGGAAGAGGAGGAGAGGAGGTAAAAGCTGCATAAGAGGAGGCAAGTAATCGTGAAGAGGAAGAAGGAAAGAAGAAAAGTGAGTAATAAGGTGGTGGTTAGACGTCTTGCATGTGTGTGTGTGTGTGTGTGTGTGTGTGTGTGTGTGTGTGTGTGTATGTGTGTCATCAGATACACTTGGATCATTATCGCCATCAGCATCCATTTCCGCTTAAATATTCCTTCATTATTTAGCGACCTTCATGTTCTCGCTATTGCCAGAGAGAGAGAGAGAGAGAGAGAGAGAGAGAGAGAGAGAGAGAGAGAGAGAGAGTGACTGAGTGTGTTATGCAAAAAATCAGTCATGCAGTGTTCATTTCACAGTTCATTAGAGAGAGAGAGAGAGAGAGAGAGAGAGAGAGAGAGAGAGAGGGGTAGAATATTGCAATGTCATTTATCTTGTACCTGTATTTTTTCCTTCCTTCACCTTCTCTCCATCCCTCCTTTCCTCCTCTTTACGTCAATCCTTTTCCTCATTCGCTTATATCTTTTTTTTTTCCTTCTCTGTCTTGAGTTCTCCCTCCTCTCGTTCGTTTAATCTCTCTCTCTCTCTCTCTCTCTCTCTCTCTCTCTCTCTCTCTCTCTCGTTTTCTTATCTTCTCATTTGGCGTATCATTCCTCCTCCTTCTCTCCTCCTCCTCCTCCTCCTCCTCCTCCTCCTCCTCCTCCTCCTCCTCCTCAGT
Organism: Eriocheir sinensis; assembly: GCF_024679095.1. Lineage (NCBI taxonomy): Eukaryota > Metazoa > Arthropoda > Malacostraca > Decapoda > Varunidae > Eriocheir > Eriocheir sinensis. Next base: position 7,671,654 of record NC_066542.1, on the reverse strand, counting down.
ATTATCTCCCTCTTGCATGTCTCCTCACGTTTGTCCTCCACTTCTCCTCCACAGTCAGAGAGAGAGAGAGAGATAGAGAGAGAGAGAGAGGCCGCCGGGTGCTTGTTGACCTCGATGCCAGAGAAATGAACTTAGATTTGACCTTTCCTCCTCCTCCTCTTTTTTTTCCCTCTTTCAACTAGGCAGTCAATCAGTCAATCAGTCAGTCATGAAGCCTGTTAAATGGTGACCTTCTCTCTCTCTCTCTCTCTCTCTCTCTCTCTCTCTCTCTCTCTCTCTCTCTCTCTCTCTCTCTCTCTCTCTCTCTCTCTCTCTCTCTCTCTCTCCGTGCTTGCCTGACTGATTGCCTGAAATGATGGAAAATGCCATAACAGAAGTCGCTGACCGTTGAATGACCGACACCCCCCCACCCCCCTCTCTCTCTCTCTCTCTCTCTCTCTCTCTCTCTCTCTTTCCGACCTCTGCCTGTCCTCCACCCTATCTACACCTTTACATATCTGTCTGTCTGTCTGCTTCTGTCTATCTATCTGTCTATCTATCTGTCTATCTATCTGTATTCATGTCTCCTTTTCTTTATTACTTTTCACTCGTTACCTATGCTTGAGAGAGAGAGAGAGAGAGAGAGAGAGAGAGAGAGAGAGAGAGAGAGAGAGAGAGAGAGAGAGAGTTATGAGACGAAAGTAAAGAAAAAGAGAAGAGGAGCGATAGAGATAAAAAGAAAGACTGGTAGAGGAAAATAAAGAACAAGCAAAGAGGGAGAAAGAGAGTAGGGAGAGGAAGTGTTACAGGGATGGAGGTGAGGGGAGGGAAGGTAGAGAAGTAAGGATGGAGGGAATAAGGAAGTGCTGGAGGGAGGGAGGGTCAGAGGTAGAGAGAGAGGGAGGGATGGAGGGAAGGAAAGGGATGGTCAAGGTTACAACTCTTCCCTCCCTCCTTCTTACCCTCATCCCTCTACCCTTCCCTCCTTCCCTCCCCTCATCCTCCCTGTTGACCTTGGTAGCAGGATTGTGTGTGTGTGTGTGTGTGTGTGTGTGTGTGTGTGTGTGTGTGTGTGTGTGTGTGTGTGTTCCTGAAGATGTCTGTCATTACCAATTAAAAAACGAACGGGTGCTTGACAGTATTTTGCCTTAATTAAATTCAACAAACTTCCAATACATTTTCTTAGTTTATTTGCATCGTACGCGAAACTAATAAAAGATACTGGCTAATAAAACTAATATAAGAAACTAATAACACTAATAAAGATAAATGCTTGATGGAACCATTAGCCCGTAAGAGAGGTTCATGGAAAGCTTGTACTGAACGGCGTTGACTGACATTGCTGGAACTGATCGCAAGGGAATGGTCTATATAAAAAGCTTGTAATAATGTGCGCTGGTTGACTGACATTGCTGGAACTGATCGCAAGGGAATGGTCTATATAAAAAGCTTGTAATAATGTGCGCTGGTTGACTGACATTGCTGGAACTGATCGCAAGGGAATGGTCTAGAAAAGGAGCTTGTAATAATGTGCGCTGGTTGACTGACATTGCTGGAACTGATCGCAAGGGAATGGTCTAGAAAAAGCGCTTGTAATAATGTGCGCTGGTTGACTGACATTGCTGGAACTGATCGCAAGGGAATGGTCTAGAAAAGGAGCTTGTAATAATGTGCGCTGGTTGACTGACATTGCTGGAACTGATCGCAAGGGAATGGTCTAGAAAAAGCGCTTGTAATAATGTGCGCTGGTTGACTGACATTGCTGGAACTGATCGCAAGGGATGGTCTAGAAAAGGAGCTTGTAATAATGTGCGCTGGTTGACTGACATTGCTGGAACTGATCGCAAGGGATGGTCTAGAAAAGGAGCTTGTAATAATGTGCGCTGGTTGACTGACATTGCTGGAACTGATCGCAAGGGAATGGTCTATAAAAAGCTTGTAATAATGTGCGCTGGTTGACTGACATTGCTGGAACTGATCGCAAGGGATGGTCTAGAAAAAGCGCTTGTAATA
>NC_066542.1:7659662-7664662 GCF_024679095.1 Eriocheir sinensis | reverse complement strand
ATGAATGAGAGGAATGACTGACTGATATCCTAACTGACCTTGTTTATCTCTCCTATCGTGATGATTATAAGCAGGGGCTATATTGTTTCATTCATTCATTATTTTAATTTGATAACATTATTGGCTCTACGCCCACGGGGATTATAAAAATGAGCTAGATTTATGTCTTGTGTGAGAGAGAGAGAGAGAGAGAGAGAGAGAGAGAGAGAGAGAGAGAGAGAGAGAGAGAGGAGTTACAGAAGAAAAAAAACGAAAATCAGGAAGAAAGAAGGATAGAAGATAAATTGAAGGGGAAAGAAAAGGAAGAAACAAAATAGAAGGAAATGAGGAAGGTAAAAAAGTAAGATATGATGAATAGGTCGGAAAAAGGAATAGGGGGGAGAGAGAAGGAAGGGAGGATGGTTTAGTAGGGTTCCTCCTGCAAGGTCAGCTTTACAGAAAATGAGTTTTTGGAGGGCCGGCTTTAAAGATCTAGAGTTACACCAATAATATAATAATCTAGCAAGGTTTGTAACGTCTCATATGATTATTGTGTACATTTTGCTGAATTTCCAGAATAACACCTATTTGATTATGAGGGAAAAGTAGCCTGTCGCCTCTAAAATAGTAAAGTATCACCGCTTCTAATTAGTTTTTCAAATCTCACACTGGAATAATTTGCCACTGAAAGGGTTAGGAGAGTTAAAATATATCAGAAAAAAAGTTGATTACTGGAGTGAATTGGGTGTAATTCTATAGTCATTTTTTTTCTTAATGCCAGTATATATATATATTTTTTTTTACCATACAATATCCATCTTTTAGGACTTGAGGGATAGTCATACATTAGTTGTTGGGTTGATATTGGGAAGTCTATGGAATATTTACGTCAAACGGTGGCATCACACTGTAAACTGGAGGCGCAAGACGGGCGAATGGACTCGTTTGGGAGGTCTGTGTTGTCTGTCTTGCAGGGGGTGATACAGACAGACGGAGAGGCTGCCAGGATTTCGTCAGTACTCTATATTTATCTTTTTATGAAAATTTTAATAATTGCACTATAAGCGAATTATTATCAGGATTTTTTTTAATTATGTAAATGCTCTGCTATTATCGTAATTTTATATGTCTATCTATATTCATTTCTTTCTAAATACATATAGGTAAGCACACACACACACACACACACACACGTCAACATAAACTTGCCATTCCCACACCATCGAGACGTTGCCCTTTATCATTATCATCACTATTTATATTACAACTACTACTACTACTACTACTACTACTACTACTACCTCCCCTCCCCTCCAATCATGAGGGTAGCGGTAATCAACGCCTAGCTCTGCTTAACGTAGGAAAGACAGCTACCCTTCTATTACAGACGTCTTCACTCTACACCCATTGTGGTTCTTGTAGGCCAACAGTAATATCTCACACACTCAGTCCATCCTGCTCTGACCGACTGAATGACTACTGATTATATGACATCTCAACTCATGCTGCTCTGACTGTAATGCTGACTAATTGACTGAGTGACTGAGTGTTTGACAGGACAATGTCGCCCTATGCCAAAGTAGTGCCAAGCTTCTTCATTCACGCAAGAATTGGCTTATTTGCTTACTAACTCCTCACTTACTCACGTATTCTTTAATTCATTCACTCCTATAAGTAGGCACACATTTTTTTTCATTAATATCACATAATAGACGGACATTAGAAAGAGTTGAAATTCAGGAGGTATATACAGATTAAGGGATATTACTCTGAAATTGGAGAGAAAGTGTTGCCTAAAGTGGAAAGAAAATACTAAATCATTATCTTTTTAATACCATCAGTAGATAAATAATTAATAGGAGCCTATGTTTATATTCATAGGTATAGAGCCTAAAAAGATGTATACATTATTATTACTATTAGTATTATTATTCTGTTGCTGTTGTTGTTATTGTTGTTATTTCTCTTGTCCCATGTGCACTTCGCCTTTAGTGTGTGTGTGTGTGTGTGAGAGAGAGAGAGAGAGAGAGAGAGAGAGAGAGAGAGAGAGAGAGAGATTCATCACCTTCAAATTTGATGTAATAGTGCCCCCCTCTCTCTCTCTCTCTCTCTCTCTCTCTCTCAGACATTCAGTACTGCACCACTACTTTTTTCCTCACACAACAGCCTATGTGCGTGTGAACTGGAGAGAGAGAGAGAGAGAGAGAGAGAGACGTGGCAACAGTGTTTGGCCGGTTGCCAGCCCGTTACATAACACTGTGGATAGCGAGGAAAGGCTTAACTTCACGACACACACACAACCCCGCCCTTCCAGCCCGCCCACCGCCCACCACCCACACCCAGCCCACACTGCACGCCCTGCACGCACCCCCACCCCCCTCAGGCACGGGGAGCATGGGCGGGGGGCAAGTGGGAAGGCATGAGTGGGTGGGTTGTCGCGGGCGGGGTGGGTAAGGGTGTATGGGCGGCCCTATGTATGGCAACACTGGTTTGGCCTTGGCCGGAGACTCCCTGTACGAAGACGGCAAAGGGAGCGAAAAGGAAAAAGGCGAAAAAGATCCGTGTAACGTTGTTCTTCTGTTTGTTATCTCCCGAAGGACTTGAAACTCTTTAGTCTAGTCCACTTTATCTTTTGTTTCGTCATATGTGTAAGGGGTGTGGGTGTTGGTGGGGGTGGGCGAAGGGGTAGTGGAGGGGTGTTATGTTTGGGTGATGCAAGGTTAGGGGGGGTAAGGTTGGCCGCTGACATAATGTATTTCTGTGACTCAATGATTGCCTGCCTGCCTGCCTGCTTGCCTCTCTAAACGTAATGCAAGGATCTTTTAGTGATTTGCATTTGTCACATTGTCATTGCTCTGTGGCGTGAGTGATAAGATTAGTGACTTCTCCTTATTACCAAACAACGTAATATGAAGTAGAACTGGTATTAGCATTATTATTGTTGTTATTGTTAGTTTTGATGGGTAGAATGTAAGGTCATATATCTGTTTTATTATGTTTACTATTAGCTGTCCTTCTTTTTGGTTATTTTATTTGCATCTGTCGTCACTAAAAAGGATTTGGTCTACGATTTTATTACGTTTAGTTCATTGGCGTAATATCGAAATCTCCGTCATGTAGCTACCTATTATATATTGCAATTATTATCATCATTAGTTATTATTATTTATCTATTTGGTTCTTCGTCTAATCCTTTGGTATATGTATGTGATTCCTTGCCATTATCTTCTCTTGAGTCATCTTCACTTTTTCTTGTCGTTTTTTTCGAAATGATGCAATGGAGAGAAAGTATTTTGCCTCGTCATCATGTGTGTGTGTGTGTGTGTGTGTGCTATCAATACCGACATGTACGTTTTCTCTCTCTCTCTCTCTCTCTCTCTCTCTCTCTCTCTCTCTCTCTCTCTCTCTCTCTCTCTCTGCGTGACTTGCCTCCCCGGCTGATAGATGGCGCCAAGTATATTGACCTTCATTTGTTTGTGTGGCGGAAGCTCTACCTCCCCTTCCCCTCTATTCCCCTTCCACTCTATTCCCCTTCCCCTCCTCTCTCCCCTCTCCCTTCACCTCCACATCACTTCTCCATTAACCCCCTCCCTCACACACTCGTTCCTTCCCCTTCCCTATCCTCCCCTCCACCTCTTATTATTTCCCCTCCCCATCCTCTCTCCCTCTCTCCCTCCCCATCACTTCCCCATTCACTCCCGCCTCTTCCCCTTCCCCTTCCCTTCACTGTCCATCCTCTTCCTATTTCCCTCGTACATCATAAACCCAGCTATCCCTTCCCCCATCACTATCCCATCCCCGTCACTATCCTGTCCTTATCCTATTCCATCCTTTACTACCCTTCCTCATCTTTCCTTGTTTCTTCTTTATCCTATTCCCGCATCTTCTCAACCCTCACTACCGCCACCATTAGTATCATCACCACCATCACCAGAAGTACTCCCATCACCACCACCACCACTACAATACATCGGCACACCGTATTGGTTGGCGTTGGTGCGAGCGATTGTACTAAATTGGTGTTTGTGGTGGTGTTATTGGTGAGCGATGTTGGCGTTGTGGTTGTGGTGGTGGTGGTGGTGGTGTTGAGGCGTAGTGGATGAATGTGTGTGTGTGTGTGTGTGTGTGTGATGATAAGGGTAACCGAAGGACAACAACACTACTAATAAACAGTGAAATGCTGATAACAATTCTCTCTCTCTCTCTCTCTCTCTCTCTCTCTCTCTCTCTCTCAGGATAGCAAAGGTGGTGGTGGTGGAAAAGGAGATATAGAAAGAGTAGGAGGAGGAGGAGGAAAAAAAAAACAGGTTGAAGAAAGGAAATTACTAACAGGAAACGAACAGGTTGTGGGGAGGAAGGGAAGGAATCGGAGGAAGAGAAGGTCGGAGGGGGAAGGAGAGGAAACAGGTAATAGATGAGGAAAGAGGTACAGGAAGAACGGAAGGAAGGATTAGGAGAGTGAGGAAGAAAGGAAAGGGTAGAAGGAGGGAAGTGGTAGAGAATAATGGAAGGAAGTGAAGGAAGGATTGAGGAAGAGAGAGAGGGAAGGAAGAATTTCTTAGAGAACTGCTTTAAAAAAAACTGGATGTAAGCGAAGCCGTGACATTAATATAACTCTCTCTCTCTCTCTCTCTCTCTCTCTCTCTCTCTCTCTCTCTCTCTCTGCAGGTAGGCGGGCAGGTACAGAAAGTCGATTAACGTGTGTGTGTGTGTGTGTGTGTGTGTGTGTGTGTGTGTTAGAGAGAGAGAGAGAGAGAGAGAGAGAGAGAGAGAATGTGGTGTGCAGGTGTGTGTGTGTGTGTGTTAAGAGAGAGAGAATGTGGTGTGCAGGTGTGTGTGTGTGTGTGGCAGGCCTCCATCTTCCCCCGCTAGTCAATATGTGAAATATTCAGGGGTCGTAGCGCCCTCTTCTTCTACACCACTCTTCTACCTCTAACACCAATACCACCAACACCACCACTACCAACACCACCACTACCACCAACTCCACCACTACCATCACCACCAATATCACCAACATC
>NC_066542.1:7644662-7654662 GCF_024679095.1 Eriocheir sinensis | reverse complement strand
TGAGAGAGAGAGAGAGAGAGAGAGAGAGAGAGAGAGAGAGAGAGAGAGAGAGACCGACCGACCATACTCTGACTGTGCTTGCAGATGAGATAGAGAGAGAGGGAGGTTATAGGGTTTACAGCGGCGGCGGGAAGAGAGAGAGAGAGAGAGAGAGAGAGAGAGAGAGAGTGCTTGGCTCCTCCCACCCTGCGCGCCGCTTTTGCTTCGCTCTGCTTGCATGAATGGATGGGCGGGGCGGGGCGGGGCAAGGACTGGAGGTAGGGGAAGAGAGAAAGAGAGAGAGAGAGATTGGGTAATGTGGGAGGAGCAAGGCGGGGAATTAGGGGGGTGGGGAGGATGTGGGGAGGAGGGGGAGCGGAAGCGGTGTTGTTGCCTGTCTGCTTGCGTATGGCCCTGAAGAAGAAGAAGAGGAGGAGGAGGAGGAGGAGGGGGAGTGCGTGCGCTTGTTGCTAGTATAGGAAGATCGTCGACCTGCATCTCTCTCGCTCTCTCTCTCTCTCTCTCTGTATGCATGGGATGTGTATCAAGTGTCGCGTGTTCTAATTTCGCATCGGTGTTATCTTCCTCCTCCTCCTCCTCTTCGTTGCCCTCTTTACTACAACTACTACTACTACCACTACTACTACTACTACAACTACTACCACTATTACTACTACTACTACGTCACAACAAAAACATATACAGACATCGGTATTAAGTCTTATGTAATACTAACATGTGCGTCGGCTAGTGCTCTCTCTCTCTCTCTCTCTCTCTCTCTCTCTCTCTCTCTCTGCAGTAAGCTGATTAATGACGGTTTTATTATTGCTAGTATTGGTTTAATAATAGTAATAGTTATCATTATTTTTTATTATTTTTATTTTCTCATTTTACTTTATTATCATCATCATTTTTAATCTTTGGTCTTTACTTGATTATCTTCCTTTTCTTTTCCTCCTCCTCTTCTTCATCCTATAATCATTATCATCTTCAATCTTTGTTTAGTCACCCCTTGATTTTCTCCCTTTCTTTTCCTCCTCCTCTTCGTCCTCGGCTCCTCATCCTCGTCCTCTGATATTCTCACTCCTCCTCCTCCTCCTCCTCTTCGTCCCTAACCACCAAGCCTCCTCCCCATCCATCTTGCCTTCCTTCCCTCGCAGATCCGCCCCTTGTATCTCATCATCCCCTTTCTAGCCCTTCCTTCCCACACCCTTCCCCTCAACTCCTCCCCTCCTCTCCGTCATCCCCTTTCTGGCTTCTCTAACCTCCTCTCCTCTTCCAATCCCTTCCCTCTTCCCCTTCTTGGCTTCACCTCCCCACTCTCTTCCCTTCAAACTCCCCTCTTCTTTCCTCTCCCTCATCCTCTTCCTGGCTTCTCCCCACACCCTTCTCAACTCCCCTCTTCTTCCCTTCTTTTTCATCATCCCCTTCCATGCCTTTCCTCCCCTCTTTCTATCCCTCAAACTCCTCTCTTCTTTCCTTTCTCTCCCTCATCCTCTTCCTGGCTTCTCCCCACACTCTCCTCAACTCCCCTCTTCTTCCCTTCTTCTTCCTCATCCCCTTCCTTGCCTTTCCTTCCCACTCTCTTCCCCTCACACTCCCCTCTTCTTCCCTTCTTCTTCCTCATCCCCTTCCTTGCCTTTCCTCCCCACTATCTTCCCCTCACACTCCCCTCTTCTTTCCGTCCTCCCCTTCATCCCCTTCCTGTTTTTTCTTCCCCACATCCTTCCCCTTTTCTCCCCATCCCCTTCCTTGCTTCTCCCCACATCCTTCCTCGATTCCTTTCTTCCCCTTCCTCTCCCTTTTCCCCATCTCTTCTCCCCACACCCTTCTCAGTTTTTCTCCTATTCCCTTCTCCCTCATCCCCTTACTGGCCCCTCCCCACTCCCTTCCCTCCAACTCCCATCCTCTGTCCCAACTCACCCAGCTCCCTCATGGTAAATATATCTTCCTCCTCCTCCTCCCCTTCCCCTTCTCCTCCCTTCCCCTTCCCCATCATTCCTTTCCCTTCCTCCTCGTCTCACCACGCCTGTACCACGACTCCTTCCCTCCGCATTATTATTATTATTATTATTATTATTATTATTATTATTATTATTATTATGGTACACAGATAATTAAGGATAAAGGGAATAGTTAAAATATGTTAGTTCCCGTGAAAGGATAGAACATTAGAGCACAAGGAGTCTTCAAGAGATTAATAATTGATAGGCCTATGCTGGGCAACTCCTATACCAGCACTTATCCCCACTATCCTTGAATTTATCTAACCTTTTCTTGTAGGTATCTATCGTTCTATCGTATTAACACTTACCACATGACTGCCAAGCCTGTTTCACTCATCCATCACTATTAGTAAACCACTTTTTGCTCTTTTTTTTTTTTTTTTTTTTTTTTTTTTTTGTCTGAATATACTCAACTTTAAACCCATTCCTACGCAGCCTATCCAATGTTCTTACTTCCGGATCTTTTTATTGACATCATCCTTATTAATCAAAGCCCTTCGTCTGTTTATTAGCTTCATGAAAGTCGCCTCGCATCCTTCGCCGTTCCTACGTGTCCCATCAATTTCTCTTACTACCAAGACCTCACTGACATCACCCATAACAAAGCCCTTCATCCATTTAATATTCTGAATCAAGTCCTCTCACCCTTCCCTCTTCCTTACTACCAGAACCTTATTGACATCACCCATAATAAAGCTCTTCATCCATGTATTAGTCTGAGTCGTCTCCTCACCCTTCCCTCTTCCTTACTCCCAGAACCTCACTGACATCACCCATAATAAAGTCCTTCATCCATGTATTAGTTTGAGTCAAGTCTTCTCACCCTTCCCTCTTCCTTACTACCAGAACCTTATTGACATTTCCCTTGCCCTTCATTTATTTATAAGCTTCAGTCGCCTCCTCGCACGTTTGGTCATTACTACGTGTCCTATCCAGTTCTTTCACTATTAAAAGCTATGACATCACCCTTTTTAAGACCTTCATTTATAAGCTTCAGTCTCTCCTCGCACCCTTCGTCTTGTGGGAGTCAGTTTAGTCGATATACTGTTGACCCTTGAAGCAGGTGGTATATATATTTATTTGATTACAGGGTTGCAAGTGGTAGGCAGACACCCTTTCCGTCCCTTCCCTTCCCTTTCCATCCCTTGCCTTTCCTTCCTTCTGCCCGTTGACCCTTTTCTCCCTTCCTTTCCCACCCCTTTCCATCCCATCCCTTCCCTTTCCTTCCCATACTTTTCTTTCCTTCCCTCTGCCCGTCGACCCCTTTCTCCCTTCCCTTCCCTTCCCACCCCATTCTATCCCATCCCTTTCCTTCTCTTCCCTTCCCTTCCCTGGCCTTCCCACCCCATTCTATCCCATCCCTTCCCTTCCCATTCTTTCCCTTCCTTTCCCCTCCCTTTCCCTTTGCCCATCGACACCTTTCTCCCTTTCCTTTCTCACCCGTCCGTTTTCCTACTTTCTATTCTCGTACTTCTCTTCCTTCTCCTTTGCCTTCTCTTCCTTGCCTCCTCTTCTTCCTCCGACCCAAGTAGTATACGTACACTCAATAGCCTTGAGAGAGAGAGAGAGAGAGAGAGAGAGAGAGAGAGAGAGAGAGAGACGGACGGATGGAGCCATAATGCGTCATATTCACACACACACACACACACACACACACACACACACACGTCCTTGGAAATGTAACACCCATTCACCCCCTACACGTACATACAGCCAAAACACACACACACACACACACACACACACACACACACGTCTGTTCGTCCTTGGGAGAAGTTAGCTAATTGTCGAGTGTCCCAGACTAAACTAATAATATTAACAACAACAACAACAAGGAAATATTACTTACCGTCTCGTATAGCAAGAGAGGGAAAAATTGTTCCTTGGGATGCCTCTACTTGTTCTGTTCCTCGTTATAAAAGGCTCTAGCACTGGGTCTAGGCATGCATGGGTCTGTTTGGTTCCTCTAATGATGTCTCTCAGTCCTGCTCGTCCTCTCTCTCTCTCTCTCTCTCTCTCTCTCTGATCAACCGTCTCCTCTCACCCTCCTTTCCCTATTCCTAAACATTTCGACGTCACACAATTTTGACAAGGCTTTCGTAGGAGTTGTAGGTCTTCCCATGGCTAGTTTATGACCCTGGTGGTAGTTTGAGGCTTTCGTAGGAGTTGTGGGTCTCTCCATGGGTAGTTTTATGACAAGTCTTTCGTAGGAGTTGTGAGTCTGACCATGGCTAGTGTTATGACCCCCGGTGGTAGTTTGAGGTTTTCGTAGGAGTTGTGGGTCTTTCCATGGCTAGATTTATGGGTAGTTTTATGACAAGTCTTTCGTAGGAGTTGTGGGTCTTTCCATGGCTAGATTTACAGGTAGTTTTATGACAAGTCATTCGTAGGAGTTGTGGGTCTTTCCATGGCTAGATTTACTGGTAGTTTTATGACAAGTCATTCGTAGGAGTTGTGGGTCTTTCCATGGCTAGTTTTATGACCCTGGTGGTATAGTTTGAGGCTTTCGTAGGAGTTGTGGGCCTTTACATGGGTAGTTTTATGACCACGGTGGTAGTTTGAGGCTTTCGTAGTAGTCGTGAGTCTTCCCATGGCTAGTTTTATGACCCCGGTGGTAGTTTAAGGCTTTCGTAGGAGTTGTACGTCTTCCCATGGGTAGTTTTATGACCCCGGTGGTAGTTTCATGAAGCTTCTGTGCCGTGAAGGTGAAGAAAACACTCTGAGAACTTAAGTGATGTACTTTTCGGACCTTTGGAAATAGTTGATGTGCGTGACCGTTTCCTTAATGCTGACTTTCTTCCGAGTACAGCACAAGTCAGCATGGCCAGTTTTTTTAATGCTTACATGAGAGGCGGAAGCGTCTGAGAATATGGGACAGAATGCATTATAATACCGTACCATCCCCCATCTCATACATATCCAGTTCATCTCAATCTGCCCAACGTTACCAGATTGTCGTACTCAGCCTCCATGTTTGCCAATTTCCGACCCCAATAACTGCCTTCATATATAGTTATCGTTAAAATGGTTAATTACTGGTGTTTTTTTTGGCAATAGCGATGGCTCAGAAACCGGTAAATACGAGGCTCTGAGTACGATAATTGGCAACGGTGATTTCTACCCCATTCTTTTAATCACTTCAAAAGAGTAACATAAATCAGTTTAATAGCTCATGTTGACTGAATACTGATATCTGTGCAATCTATACAAAAAAAAAACTTGTTACGTAATATGGCAGTGCAAATGTTAGTTGTTAGTCTAGTATAACTACAAATAATATATCTTTTTAACCATTCAGTAATCCTATGCAGTCTGAAGTTTCCCATATATCCTTATCTTTCCCCAGCTCTCTTATGCTTAAATAATGACTTAACTAACGTGTCATAGATGAAACTAAGCCTGACATCTCCACTGTGTCCTTCAGGTTTGATTCTTCGTCATGGAGGTTGAAAATTAAAGAGAAAAAGTTGGTGTAACGATTTTGTCTAGCTAATCTAATAACAAGTTGCCTCTCACGGGGAAGTAAACATTAGTTAATATTAGCCTATCTTAGCGTTAAAGAATAATGAAGGAGAGGAAATTATTGGTGAAAAAATTAAGCGCAGTGAAAAAAGGAAAAAAAGACGTACTCAAGGAAGTCTGTCAAGGGAAAAGAAGTCAAGGAAGTGAACCAAGGAAAAATAGAGGCTGAGGGAATTTTAGTTAGGGGAAAAAATGGCGGGAAGTGAACCAAGGAAAAATAGAGGCTGAGGGAATTTTAGTTAGGGGAAAAAATGGCGGGAAGTGAACCAAGGAAAAATAGAGGCTGAGGGAATTTTAGTCAGGGGAAAAAATGGCGGGAAGTGAACCAAGGAAAAATAGAGGATGAGGTAATTTTAGTCAGGGAAAAAATGGCGGGAAGTGAACCAAGGAAAAATAGAGGCTGAGGGAATTTTAGTCAGGGGAAAAAATGGCGGGAAGTGAACCAAGGAAAAATAGAGGCTGAGGGAATTTTAGTCAGGGGAAAAAATGGCGGGAAGTGAACCAAGGAAAAATAGAGGCTGAGGGAATTTTAGTTAGGGGAAAAAATGGAGGGAAGTGAACCAAGGAAAAATAGAGGCTGAGGGAATTTTAGTCAGGGGAAAAAATGGCGGGAAGTGAACCAAGGAAAAATAGAGGCTGAGGGAATTTTAGTCAGGGGAAAAAATGGCGGGAAGTGAACCAAGGAAAAATAGAGGCTGAGGGAATTTTAGTCAGGGGAAAAAATGGCGGGAAGTGAACCAAGGAAAAATAGAGCTGATAGAGGGCTGGGAATTTTAGTCAGGGGAAAAATGGCGGGAAGTGAACCAAGGAAAAATAGAGGCTGAGGAATTTTAGTCAGGGGAAAAAATGGCGGGAAGTGAACCAAGGAAAAATAGAGGCTGAGGGAATTTTAGTCAGGGGAAAAAATGGCGGGAAGTGAACCAAGGAAAAATAGAGGCTGAGGGAATTTCAGTTAGGGGAAAAAATGGAGGGAAGTGAACCAAAGAAAAAAAAAGACGTACCGGTATATCCAAGGAAGTTTGTCAAGGGGGGGAAAAAAGACGTATATACAAGGAAATTTATCAAGGGAGGTAAATATTCAGGGAAATGAATTAAGGCAAAAAGACGTATATAAAAAGGGAAGTTTGTCAAGGGAGGGAAAAATACAGGAAAGTGAATCAAGGTAAAAAGACATACAGGGAAGTCTATCAAAGGGGAAAAAACGCAGAGGAGTGAGTCAGGGAGAAAAAGATGTACTTGGAATTTTAACAAGGGAAAAGAAATGGAGGGAAGTGAACCAAAACAAAAAAATAAAAAAAAGACGCGAGCTCAGGGAAGTACATACCGCGATATCTTGTGAAAAGGGAAAACACTTGCTGGAAACTCGTAGGAAGAAAGTAAGTAGTATTATGAATCAAATTTAATCTACTTACCCTGCCACTAACGGTCTGGATTTGGACCACCGGATTAAGGGCCCCTACGTTAAAAAAAAAGGGGGAAAATTGTGTAGTGTGCTTATGGGGGGAAAAAAGTGTTGGGAAGTGTGTGGAGGGAAAGAAAAGTTTAGAGAAGTATGTGGAGGGGAAAAAAAGAGAGCGGAAGAGTGAGGAGGGGAGAAAAAAAGAGTACAGCAGTTTGAATATGGAAAGAAAAGTGCTGGAAAGTGTGCTGAGGAAAAAAAAGTATAAGGAAATAAGTGAAGGGGAAGGAAAGAGGATGAAAGTATGTGGAGGGGAAAAAAGTATAGTGAAGTGTGTGAAGTATAGAAAAGTGTAGTGTATCGTCTAGGGAAAATAATTAGAGCAGTATGCCAAGAAAATATATAGTGTAGGGTACATATTGAAAGGGGAAAAAACAGCTAAGTGGAGGGTTGTGTTTATAGGGGGAAAAGTTAATTCAGCTGTCCGTCCTTGGCAAAGTAAGAGGATAGTGGTTCCTTGTGTGTGTGTGTGTGTGTGTGTGTGTGTTTTGCGGGAAAAAATGTGCCCTACAATAAAAAAGGGTGTGCGTGGCGGTCCTTGAAACACACACACACACACACACACACACACACACACACACACACACACACACATTTAGAGAGAGAGAGAGAGAGAGAGAGAGAGAGAGAGAGAGAGAGAGAGAGAGAGAGAGAGGACCATAAACTGAATTCCTGTAAAAAAGAAAAAAGAAAATCAAATTGCACTTAGTTCGAGAGAAGAAAAAAATTGTTTCCAAGTTCCAGTCAACGAAAAATAGGAAAGAAAAAGGAAAATACTCCCTAAATAACTTTCGGGAAGGGAGTTAGTTTTTTCTTCACTAACTGTCCTGGGAAGAAATTACTGCACAGTCAAGTCGAAAGAAAGGAAAGGAGAGGAAAGGGAAGGAAAGTAAAGGAGAAAAGGAAATAAAAGTGTTCTGTATGTTGTCTGTCGTGGTGAAAGAACAAAGGAAATGAGAAATGTATGTAGTATAGAGTTATTTATAGTGAGAGAGAGAGAGAGAGAGAGAGAGAGAGAGAGAGAGAAGAGGACGGTCGTTGCACTGTTATATTGGAAAATTAATATAGAATGAATAAGAGGTCAGTGCACTATGTTCTACTAAGGATATGAGAAAAAAAGAGCAGACGAAGAGAACGTTGATCCTCTTTGATGTAGGCGAGTAAACAAGAGAGTAATTAGTACAGGGTATCTCACCAGCCTTGACAAATTATCGTACTCATCGCATTGCATTTTTGTAGATTCTGACCGATAACTATTGCAAAAAAAAACACATCGATAAGTAACAGTTTTAACGCTAACTTTATTTTTCTATCGTTATTTGGTAAGGTACGAGAGTTTGGGGCTTAAAAATGATAGATACAATGTGGTGAGTACGATAATCTGGCAACGCTGTATTTCACCACCCCTAAATATATCGTGCGAGTTCTAACACATGAACGATATAGAAACTTGGCGCTATACAACATAGATCTAGGAGGTAATAAGCACACGCAGAGCAATAGAGAGTTAGCAGAGGAATAGAGGATCGAGCCGCCTCTCCTCCCGATATTGACCTCTCTTTGGGCCACTCTTCTAAGCTCTATTTTATGGGGGCAGTGATTAGCGGACTTTTTTTCCATTATTGTTTTATTTGTTTTGCCCTTCAACTGCTTCCTTTACTGTAAAAAAAAAAAAAGCCTGGGAAGAACATAGAGGAATGGATTGGTAAAGTCTTGATAGAAAACAAAGGAATAGGAAGATAAAGTTATGGAAGAATAGAGGAATGGATTGGTAAAGTCTTGGTAGAACAGTGGAATGGGAAGATAAAGTTATGGAAGAATATAAAGGAATGGATTGGTAAAGTCTAGATAGAAAACAAAGGAATAGGAAGATAAAGTTATGGAAGAATATAGAGGAATGGATTGGTAAAGTCTTGATAGAAAACAAAGGAATAGGAAGATAAAGTTATGGAAGAATATAGAGGAATGGATTGGTAAAGTCTTGATAGAAAACAAAGGAATAGGAAGATAAAGTTATGGAAGAATATAGAGGAATGGATTGGTAAAGTCTTGATGGAAAACAAAGGAATAGGAAGATAAAGTTATGGAAGAATATAAAGGAATGGATTGGTAAAGTCTTGATAGAAAACAAAGGAATGGGAAGATAAAAAAAGTTATGGAAGATTATAGAGGAATGGACAGGTAAAGTCTGGATAGAAAACAAAGGAATGGGAAGATAAAGTTAAGGAAGAATATAGAGGAATGGATTGGTAAAGTCTGGATAGAAAACAAAGGAATGGGAAGATAAAAAAAGTTATGGAAGATTATAGAGGAATGGACAGGTAAAGTCTGGATAGAAAGCAAAGGACTGGGAAGATAAAGTTAAGGAAGAATACAGAGGAAACACAGGTGAACTATTGGTAGGAAACAGGAATAGGGAGATAAAGTCTGGGAACAACAGAGGAATGGATACCTAAAATCTTGGTAGAAAAGAGGAATGGGGAGATGAAGTCTGGGTAAGATATATCTAGGAAGCGAGGATCATGGACCAGGGAACAGGCAAAGGTCAAAGATAGTCTAATGAGTACTCGCAGCAAGAAATGGACTAGAGCAGGTAGGAGTAACAAAAAGCGGATAAACAAAGTATCCATCCGTAACACAGTGGCTATCCAGAAATTGTAGAAGTCAGGGCAGACAGACGGACGGACAAACAGGCGGAGAGGTGACTTAGATTATTTGCCAGAGCAGGATGGAGTAGATTCAGTAACGTTAGACAGAGAGAAGTGGAGGACATTGGGAAAGGGGTTTATCATGCCGTTGACTATAGTTGATGATGTTGATGATCCCGAGATGAAAAGTAATGTATGAAAAAATGTATACCGTGACTTTGAGAGGAGAAATTACATGATGCAACCCAAGAATAAAAATTGAGTAGATATCCAAAGAAAAGCAAAATAAAAGTAAATGTTACCACACTATCTAAAGGCTGAAAAAACTATATTAGATCACCATTATGGGAAGGGAAAAAAAAGGCAAATATATTTACCTCCCCTTA
>NC_066542.1:7639662-7642162 GCF_024679095.1 Eriocheir sinensis | reverse complement strand
CACTTCTTCGTATTTATTTTATTATGTTATCTTCCTTGTGACATCCTCTTGCTTTATTCATTTTATTTTTCTCCTCTTTCTTTTATGTGTATTTTTTCTACTCTTCCACCTCCCCTTTCTCATGCTTATATATCTCCTTCCTCTTTTTTTTTTTTTTTTTTTTCCATCCTTATTCTGTTGTATTCCCTTCTTCGTATCCCTTTCCTCACATCTGTATCACCTTCTCATTTTACCTTTTCCTCCGACACAGTTTCCTCTTCCACTTCTTCCTCCTTCTGTTTCGTTCATTGTCTTCTCCTTCTTGTTTTCTCTAATCATGCTCATCTTCCTTGTGTTGTATTATTTTTTCTCGCTTTCCTCCTCGCCGCTCTCCTGTTCTTTTGTCTATAGCTCCTCCTCCTCCTTCTCTCGGGTACAATGCCAGACAACGGCGGCGGCGGCACTGACTGGACCCGCCGTGGCCCTCTGCCTTGGGTGTTTCCGGGCAGTAGATGGGTGGTGGTGGTGGTGGTTGAGGGAAGTAAAGGGAGAAGGGCTGTGTGTAGGGGAAGATAATCGTGGAGGACAGTGTAAGGGTAAAAGGGGGATGGAGTGTAGGGGATAGGTCGGTGGCGGCTGGCTAGGGAGGGGCGGGGAGTGGGAAGTGGATGGATGGATGGGTAAGGGACAGTAGGTCGTGTGTGTGGGTGTGGAGAGTAGGGACGGAGAGGGGAGCCTTGTGGGGCCAGGGCTGGGAAGGAGGGGAGGGACGTAGGGGATGGGATAGGAAAGGGAGGCATTGTATTGACAGGGGGGTGATGGGGCCTTGTTATGGGGGGAATAGGGAAGGGGAGGGTGGAGGGCTGAGTATGGGCTGGGGTTGGTGGGGCCCTGTTTTGAGGGTTGTGCAGAGGAGGGGAAGGGTGGGGAGCAGTGTATGGGTAGGAGGTGGAAAGGGAGGGGGTCAGCTATCCGCCGGTCGGCAGCAGCAGCAGCAGCGGGCAGGCCAGCCAGCCAGCCAGGCAGCTGCAGCAGCAGCAGCAGCAGCGAGAGCTCGCCTGGCCGCGGGAGGCAGGCCAGCAGTGTCTTGGGCCGCGCCGCACACGCTACACACAACACCGTCGCGGCGCGCACTACCGCACGCCCCTCGCCGGGGGATTTCGCCCCAAATTTGCTCGAACTGTGTCTCCAGTCTCTCGTCACACCGTCCCACTGTGCTGTGCCGGGAATAGTTTTTACAAAAAGTGTCCTGCCCCGCCCCGCCCGACAGGTGAAGTTGGGGCGTGGGCATAGCTGCGCGTTGCCTCGGCGCTCTCCTCCGAGCATTGACTAGCATGGAAATAATGCAGCAGCAAAGTTCGAGTCCTTTAGACGGCCGTTGGCGAGGGCACGTTCCCCTGCCCTACGCGGCGCATGGCATGGCACTGCCCACCCTCAACCCTCTCAGGCAACACCAGACACAACAGCCGCAGCGGCCACACCACCACCTGCACCCCCAGCAGCAGCATCAACACCACCCCCCCCAGCAACAACAGCAAGAACAGCAACAACAACAACAACAACAACAACAACAGCAGCAGCAGTTGCAGCTACAACAGCACCTCCAGCAGCAGCACAGGCACCCTCGGCATTCCCGGCCACAGCTGGCGGAGGCGGGATCCTCGCGGGATCACCAGCCCTCCAGCTCCTCTACTTCTTCCTCCTCGTCGTCCACGTCCTCGCACAGCCTCCACTCCTCGCCACAGCCCTCCCCTCACGCCCCTGCGCCAGGTGAGCCGCTCGCCGCACACACGCTTACGACAGCCACTCCGTTCATGGGCACTGCACGCACGGCGATGTGTGTGTGTGTGTGTGTGTGTGTGTACCCAGTGCCTGCTGCTCCTACTGCCTGCGGCTGGGTGGCATGCACAGGCACGGAAGAGCTATGTTGTAGTGACGCAGCAGTCGACTCCATCACTCCACCTCTTCACCACCACCAGTACATCCCATATTGGAGTGGAGTTCTCGATAGTACGCACCACCACCCACATTGTCCTCAGCACCCCCTTCGTACTTGTCCCTATACAATCCAGACGTCTCCTCCCCCTCCCCCTCCTCTACTCCTCGTCCTTCAAGGCCCTTCACGTGGTGGTGCCTCCCTCCTCTCTAGTCACTTCCTTCTCGTCACCCTTCACTTCCTACTCACCCTCCTCTCCTCGTTCCTCCATTCCTGTTCCTTTCTCCTACTCCTGTTTCTTCCTCCTCCTTCATGTATTCTTTCCTCCCGTCCTTTTACTTAATCTTCAGCCTCCTCCCCTACCTTTTCATTTGTCAGTCTTCTCCGTCCCTGCCTCCTCCTCTTCACCTCCTCTCCCTCCTTCCCCGTTCTCCCATACCTCTGTCCATAACCTTCCTCTCCAATCAATGTAGGGTTCCTAGAATAGGCGAGGTATCGGCTGACTGACCTATTGCCTACCACCACCCTCTCATGTCACCACCACTGTCATCATCATCATCATCATCACTTGTCAACGCGTCACCA